>NC_090725.1:22533718-22623718 GCF_036898095.1 Palaemon carinicauda | reverse complement strand
CCCCAGGGTTCATGGATAAATCCACAAGAATTCGTTGTTAAATCTCCTCAGAATTCGTGATTAAGTCCCCCAGGGTTCATGGTTAAATCCACAAGAATTCGTTGGTAAATCTCCTCAGAATTCGTGTTTCAGTCCCCCAGGGTTCATGGTTAAATCCACAAGAATTCGTGGTTAAATTCCCCTGAATTCTTGGTTAAATATCCCAGAATTCGTGGTTAAATCTCCCAGGATTTTTGGTTAAATCCACCAGAATGTGATTAAATCACCCATGATTCGGGATTAAATCCACCAAAATTCGTGTTTAATCCCCAAGAATGCGTGATTAAATCTCCCCCAGAATTCGTGGTTAAATCTCCCTCAGGATTCTTGGTTACATTCTCTCAGAATAGGTGACTAAATTCCCCAGAATTCGTGATTAAATTCCTTCAGAATTCGAGATCAAATCTCCCCCAGAATTCATGGTTAAATCTCTCCAGAATTCATGGTTAAATCTCCCAAGATTTCATGGTTAAATCTCCCCAGAATTCATGGTTAAATCTCCCCAGAATTCATGGTTAAATCTCCCCGGAATTCGTGGGTAAATCTCCCCGGAATTCGTGATTAAATCCCCCTAGAATTCGTTATTAAATCCCCAGAAATCGTAGTTAAATCTCCAGAATTCGGGATTAAATTCCCCTGGATTCGTGGTTAAATCCCCAGATTGTGGGTTTAAATCCCCAAGGATTTTGGGTTAAATCTCCAAAGTATTCTAAGTTAAATCCCCAAGGATTCAGGGTTAAATCCCCTAAGTATTCTGGGTTAAATGTTCCAAGGATTGTGGATTAAATATCCCAAGGATTCGGTCTTGAAAACCCTAAGAGTTCGGGATAAAGTCCCTCATCAAGATTTTTGGTTAAATCCCCCACGGAATTTGTGGTTAAATCCCCCACGGAATTTGTGGTTAAATCCCCTATAGGATTTGTAGTTGAATCCGCTATAGGATTTGTTTTTAAATCCCCAAAGTAATTGTAGTTAAATCCCCCATAGGATTTGTAGTTAAATCCCCCATAGGATTTGTAGTTAAATCCCCCATAGGATTTGTAGTTAAATCCCCCATAGGATTTGTAGTTAAATCCCCCATAGGGTTTGTAGTTAAATCCCCATAGGATTTGTAGTTAAATACCCTAGGATTCATGGTTAACTGCCCCAAGCCTTTTCACTTAAATCCTGAGGATTCGTGGTTTAATCCACCACAGGATTATGGGATCAATCATCCTGGATTTTGTGGGCAAATTCCGAGGATTTTGGGGTAAATCTTCCACAGGACTCGGGGATTTAATCCCAAGGATTTTGGGGTAAATCCTCCACAGGACTCGGGGATTTAATCCCAAGGATTTTGGGGTAAATCTCCCAGGATAATGTTGGTAAACCCCCCATGATTTTCCGGAAAATCCCCATAGGATTCGTGGATAAATCCCCCGATGATTTTGTGGAAAATCACCCAGGGTTCGGGAGGAGAGTATGTTGACTGACTTAATCTTTTAAGATTGTCAATGGAAACAATAAACTTGAGGTAAAGAATGTTCTTGGTTTTCGTTAAAAATCTGTTGGTTAAAATCAAGTTCCAACGTTAGCGACCAATAGGCGTACTTGAGTACGAGTAACAGCATACAATTGTAACTGACAAAATTTATTTTAAAGATCCTGTTTTTTTTATAATTAAAGTTAATAAAACTTCAGATTTGCGTTCATTTAAATGTCTTGATTATGAAAATCGCCTGATGAAATGTGCTAAAGAATGTCACCTTATTGTTTTTCCATTCAATCTATTACCTCCGCCTATGAAGTTGGAAGGGGATAATGTTTTACCCAGGACCCACTAAGAGGGTCCTGGGTTGTATCCCTGAGTGTGTGTGAGGGAGGGAACAGCTCACGTACAACAATTTTAATCGTAGCGTAGTGAAACTTGCAGGGATTAACTTTTATGTAAAAAGCTGGAAATTATTAAATTTTGTAAGGCCAAGATCGAAGGTCAGGGTCAAGCAAATGGTCCAATTCACATAATCAGCCATAAGTCTGCACATCGTTATCACACACTTTAACTTGGTTCATATTTGAGTGAATGAAAATACACTCCAATTAGTACATGTTAAGGTCAAAGGTCAATGATTCAAAGTCGAACTAAAGGTAGAGAAATAAGCTGCCGCGGCATAGGTCTGCTCTCTACTGAGTGCCCCTCTAGTTCTTTAATGTTAACATAAACCTTTTTTAATTCACTGATAAGGTCAATTAACGTCGTCTGTTCTTTTATTATTTCGTTTATTTCCTTCTATTTTCGTTTAGTCTAATTGTTGCTTATTTGGCTAATTCCATTGCATTTACTTGGAATGATTAATGTAAGAGTATAATAACAAAGTAAGTTAAATTATTCAGCAGAGACGGCATTTACTGTAGCAGAAAGGCCGAAGGGCCAGTCTGTACTGGATCAGTAATTAAGGTCTGTAGGCTACTGAGTAAATGACCTTAACTCTGTTAGAATAACCTTTTTGTCTTTTAAACATTTCCACTCTGATATAAAGGTCGATGTGAATTAATGTGACCAATGACCTCTCAAAGAGCTATATTAATCACCCCTTCACCTCCCCCTTCGTTGCTCACAGTTGGGGAGAGGTTGGGGGTATCTTTTAACTGGCCACGCAGAGTAAGGATGTAATGCTCTTAGTATTACACAGCGTATTTTCTATATATCCGAATATGTTACTTTTCACATTTTTGGTTAAATAGTTTGGTCAATGAGGACAATATGTAAATAAACTTTATCCAAACGTAACCATTTAAAATGCAGCACCATAAACGCTTGCTCTTAAAATCAGCTCTATTCGTGTTTGCTATTTGAGAGCAACAGTTTGAAAACGATAATTTATCGAGAATTGTACGGAGTCATCTTAAAAAATATTAAGCCAGTATTTATCCCTCGAGTTCTCGTTACATCTAACGTACATTTGAGACTGTTACAATGCCAGAGAAATCTCAGCCAATCAATCATTCAACCGTGGCAGTCCAACAATTGATGATTGACAGTCTATTCATAAATTATAAAAGACGAATAAATTTCCACACAGAAAATTAATAGAGTTTTTACCAGTGAAGTTTATTCTGCTGGTGCTATGATTTCATTTTAAAACTGAAATATACCAACCACGGTCCAGGAGAGAGAGAGAGAGAGAGAGAGAGAGAGAGAGAGAGAGAGAGAGAGAGAGAGAGAGAGAGAGAGAGAGAGGAATTAACCCTACCTCTCACCTTTTAAACAGAGAAAACTAATGATTAAAATATATAATACGTTATTTTAGATATTTGATATTTGTTATTAAAATATAAGCATTTACGCTCTCATTGAAGTGACAATACCAACTCTTTGAGTGGTGCTTCAGTCTTTGTTAAAACTTGAAACGAACTATAGTCATACGGCACAAGCGGCAGTCACTTTTCAAGATCCTAATTTATGATTGGTTCCCATATTTTACCCGTTTGCTTTGAAAAAAAAAGTGCGTATTTTAAACTTTTGTAATTCAATTAAAGTGAAATATGAACTTGTCACTATTCTCGTTTCGTAGAGTAAGGTTGTTTACTCTCGTGTTCTCAACAGTTCGTAGATACAACCGAAGATAAGTACCAATCTCTCTCTCTCTCTCTCTCTCTCTCTCTCTCTCTCTCTCTCTCTCTCTCTCTCTCTCTCTATTCAAAGTTGTGTTGACACCTTTTAAAAGAGATTTATTTTACCTACAATTAAATTGATTTATAGGCAGAATAAAGAGAATATTTGGAGTAGATGGTATAAAAGACTATAGCCATTAGCGAATAATTATTGAGAGAGAGAGAGAGAGAGAGAGAGAGAGAGAGAGAGAGAGAGAGAGAGAGAGAGAGAGAGAGAGAGAGAGAGAGAGAGAGTGTGTGTTTGCAGGCACTCTTTCACATTATAGATAGGTGCAAAGCTGCTAAGATTATTTCTATTATTGTAACCAAGCTTAATTTACCTGTACATAACTAAATTAGTAATGAAATTCTTAACCTTTACTTCTATCACTTTATCCTACCTTGAAATCGGATATCATCAGTTTTGGCTTTTAACTTGTGGTTAGTTTGGACTTTTTAAATTCTTAACTATACATTGCCCTACTTATGTATGCAACCAGATCCCTGCTCTGATTCTGCAACATACCTATGCTTATATCTTGTATTTTAGTGTTGGGTAGTGCCATAGCCTTTGTACTATGGTCTTCCACTCTCTTGGGTCTGAGTTCAATTGCTGAGGGTATACTCAGGCACACCATTTTATCTTATTTCTCTTCCTTTTGTTTTGTTAAAGTGTTCTTAGTTGGTATAGGAAATTTGTATTTTAATGTTGTTACTGTTCTTAAAATTTTCTAGATGTCCTTGTTTCCTTTCCTCACTGGGCTATTTTCCCTGTTGGAGCCCCAGGGCTTATAGCATCCTGCTTTTCCAACTAGGGTTGTAGCTTAACAAGTAATAATGATTATAATTATATTGACTGTCCTAATTTTGGGAATGAAAATAAATGTTCTGTAGTATCCTCTTCATCTTTGCATAGGTCACACACATCATCATTGTATCTTCCCCTGAAATTTGCTTTCAACTTGAGCGTATTTACTCTTGCCTTCATTACAAGGACTGCCTTATCCAGACCCATTTCTCTAACGTAGGCTCAGCATTATAAAATCGCAGTTTGCTGGCCGGCACTCCTAGGTAAAAAAATCGTTTTGGCTTCGTAAATGAATTTGGTTATGCCCAGTTGATCCTTTTTCTATTAGATAAATGTATAGTTCAAACCTCAAATTCTCTTGACCAAGACAAGCGTTTGCCATGAATACGCAATTCTTTCTTGTGCTAACCATATCCCATAGGATTGCTAAACGAGGCTGTTGCGTAAGTAACTCTGATATGCTTATTATTGATCAAGCTTTCTCGTTCTTGGTACTCTGTCTCGTCTTCCTTGATACTCGTGGCATTGGAGTAGTTGAATGTTCAAATATTTTGCCGTGTCTACATTCAATGTTCCTCGTTTGACTTAAATGAGGTAAATAATTGTACCATTTTGTCTTAGGACGACGGGAATGAGGACAATTATTGTACCATTTTGTCATGGGACGACTTAAATGAGGACAATTATTGTACCCTGTTGTCAGGGGATGACTTGAATGAGGACAATTATTGTACCCTGTTGTCAGAGGACGACTTGAATGAGGACAATAATTGTACCCTTTTGTCAAGGGACGACTTGAATGAGGTCAATAATTGTACCCTTTTGTCATGGGACGACTTGAATGAGGTCAATAATTGTACCCTGTTGTCATGGGACGACTTAAATGAGGACAATTATTGTACCCGGTTGTCAGAGGACGACTTGAATGAGGACAATTATTGTACCCTGTTGTCAGAGGACGACTTGAATGAGGACAATAATTGTACCCTTTTGTCAAGGGACGTCTTGAATGAGGTCAATAATTGTACCCTTTTGTCATGGGACGACTTGAATGAGGTCAATAATTGTACCCTGTTGTCAGGGGACGACTTAAATGAGGACAATTATTGTACCCTGTTGTCAGGGGATGACTTGAATGAGGACAATTATTGTACCCTGTTGTCAGGGGATGACTTGAATGAGGACAATTATTGTACCCTGTTGTCAGGGGACGACTTAAATGAGGACAATTATTGTACCCTGTTGTCAGGAGACGACTTAAATGAGGACAATTATTGTACCCTGTTGTCAGGGGACGACTTAAATGAGGACAATTATTGTACCCTGTTGTCAGGGGACGACTTAAATGAGGACAATTATTGTACCCTGTTGTCAGGGGACGACTTGAATGAGGACAATTATTGTACCCTGTTGTCAGGGGACGACTTAAATGAGGACAATTATGGTACCCTGTTGTCAGGAGACGACTTAATGAAGACAATTATTGTACCCTGTTGTCAGGGGACGACTTGAATGAGGACAATAATTGTACCCTGTTGTCAGGACGAGTTCCAGGAAGGAGAGAGAGAGAGAGAGAGAGAGAGAGAGAGAGAGAGAGAGAGAGAGAGAGAATTCAAAATTATACCTTCATGGAGGAAGAGGCCTAAGTTTGAACATCATTGTTACTTTGTGAAGACATTTTCCTCAACACACACAGCGATAGGTTATTTTCTTCATAACATTTTGTTGTCATAATTTAATTATTAAAAAAATCTCTTTTTTGGCCCTTTTAACATCTTGATTTTTCTTTCAGATAATCTTTCATATACCAGCCCAGATAGAGGAAGAACCATGAAAGGGGGCGGAGTCACGTAACAGCAGCAGGTGTTGGGAAGAGCCGTATCAAAATATTGGCAGTAGGTAATTTCAAAACTAAAGTTTTAATATAATCATTTGTATTTATAAGGTATTTTTTCTGTTAGATTATTTTATAAACTATCAAAATATTTGAGGTATATTTAGGGATATCCAATGCGTGGATATAAGGATTCAGACAATTTAAAGTTCATAAAATCACATTATTTAATTCAATATTTTCTTCTGTGGGAATTTTTTATGGTGGAAATATTTGGAGTCGTCTTTCTTGTGGGTGTGGGGTTGGAATAGAGGTATTTTTATATATACTTAGTTTTTTTTCTTTTATTACCTCCACCAACGAAGTTAGAAGGTGGTTATGTTTTACCCTCTGTTCATGGTGGTTTGTTTGTGTATTTGTTAACAGCTTCTTGGCCACAATTCGAGTCGTAGAGTAATGAAACTCGCATGGATTAACTTATGTAAAAAGCTGGAAATTATTAACTTTTGGAAGGTCAAGGTCAAAATTCAAGGTCACGGTCAAGCAAAATGTCCAATTCGCGTAATCAGCCACAAGTTTGGACATCGTTATTACAGAGACTTCAAACTTGGTTCATATTTGAGTGTATGAAAATCAACGCCAGTAAATACATGTTAAGGTCAAAGGTCAAAGTTGAAGAAAAGGTCGAGAAATAAGCTGTTGCGGAAGAGGTCTGCACTCTACTGAGTGCCCCTCTAATTTCCTTCTGATATTCTGGGTTGAAACTAATAAGAAATTGATAAAACTTTAGCATTTTATGATTTTTATTCTGTAGGATTTATCACTTTTCTATACAGTTGTTTAGAATTGGTCAAAAGTGCAAGGTGTAAATATTTCAAGCGTTTAAGGAATATTTTATATATTTTGTAATTATATAATCTCGTAACATTCCTTTAATGGTAGGTTATTTTCTGAAAAGAGAGAGAGAGAGAGAGAGAGAGAGAGAGAGAGAGAGAGAGAGAGAGAGAGAGAGAGAGAGAGGGCTGTAATAGGAGATGCTTTGGGATTGCTTACATACATTTTTCCCTTTCAATTTGACAACTGTCGTTTAAATAACTGACCCAATTATTTAATCCAATATCAGTCACCCTAGATAGAACCTCGTCATGAAAAGCACCTGGTATGGATGGCTTGAAGGCCGAGTTGTTAACGGAAAGTTGTGTGACTGTACTTGAATGGTGGGTGAGAATGTTTACTATAGGTATATGTTATCATTGGTATCGGTGTACTGGGTGTATGCAGGTATTGTTCCGCTATACAAAGGTAAGGGAGATGTGTGTGCGTGTTGTAATTCACAGGGTATCAGCTTGAGTGTGGTTGGAAAAGTGTATAGTAGAGTATCAATTAAGAGAATCAAGGATAAAAGACGAAGAGCAATCGAAGAAGTGCAGGGTGGTTTTAAGAAGAGGTAAGAGATGTGTGGATCAGATTTTTAACAGTTGGGCAGATATGGGAGAAATATTTGGTAAAAGGAAGGTGTATGTTGCGTTTATGGACATGGGAAAAGCGTGTGATAGGGTTTAGGGAAGTGATGTGGAATGTGATAAGGTTATATGGAATTAGTGGAAGGTTTCTGCAAGCAGTGAAAAGTTTATACATAGGCAGTAAAGCATGTGTTAGGATAGGAAATGGAGCGAGTACTTTCCAATGACAAGATTATGGTATCATGTATTTACTTGTTAATTTAGGCTGATGTCCCCCTTTCACATCGCAAATGAATGGTTACCCTACATATGATGGCCATACTGTGCAGTATTGTGCCTTATGGTGGCTATACTGTGCAGTATTATGCCTTATGTAGTCCATACTGTGCTGTATTGTGCCTTATGTAGGCCATATTGGTAGTATTGTGCCTTATGGTGGCCATACTGTGTATTATTGTGCTTTATGGTGGCCATACTGTGTATTATTGTGCTTTATGGTGACCATACTGTGTAGTATTGTGTCTTATGGTGGCCATACTGTGTAGTATTGTGCCTTATGGTGGCCATACTATGTAGTATTGTGCCTTATGGTGGCCATACTGTGTAGTACTGTGCTTTATGGTGGCCATACTGTGTAGTATTGTGTCTTATGGTGGCCATACTGTGTAGTATTGTGCCTTATGGTGGCCATACTATGTAGTACTGTGCTTTATGGTGGCCATACTGTGTAGTATTGTGCTTTATGGTGGCCATACTGTGTAGTATTGTGCCTTATGGTGGCCATACTGTGTATTATTGTGCTTTATGGTGGCCATACTGTGTAGTATTGTGCTTTATGGTGGCTATACTGTGTAGTACTGTGCTGTATGGTGGCCATACTGTGTAGTATTGTGCTGTATGGTGGCCATACTGTGTAGTATTGTGCTTTATGGTGGCCATACTATGCAGTAATGTGCTTTATGGTGGCCATACTGTGGAGCACTGTGCTTTATGGTGGCCATACTGTGGAGCACTGTGCTTTATGGTGGCCATACTGTGTAGTATCGTGCTTTATGGTGGCCATGCTATGTAGTATTGTGCCTTATGGCGGCCATACTGCATAGTATTGTGCTTTATGGTGGCCATACTGTGTAGTATTGTGCTTTATTCTGGCCATACTGTGTAGTATTTTGCCTTATAGTGGCCATTCTGTGTAGTATTTTGCCTTATAGTGGCCATTCTGTGTAGTATTGTGCTTTATGGTGGCCATACTGTGTAATATTTTGCTTTATGGTGGCCATACTGTATAATATTTTGCTTTATGGTGGCCATACTGTATAATATTTTGCTTTATGGTGGCCATACTGTGTAATATTGTGCCTTATGATGGCCATATTATGTAGTATTGAGACCTATGATTGAAGGCCAAGGATATTAAGTTCCTCATTTGTACTTACATCTGTGATATTTATAGTTTAATTTGAATGACCTAATATGTAGCCAGTAATAATGCATTGATTGTCCTTGGAATGTATAGATTATATTATGCATTGGTAACTTATTAGTTATCTAAATGGCAAAACATGTAGGCACACATTTTGTAAAGGAATGTGCAGGCATCTTTCAGTATTCTGTTGGAGAAATAGACAAGTTTTCCGTTAACTAAATAATTCCCTTGATTTAATGAATGTGAACGTTTTAGTGCCAAGATGTTTCGTCTCTTATCACTAAGTGACATTGATTTTCATGATGGGAAAAAATGCAGGGATATTGGTACTTTTTCGAATTGAGCTAAAAAGTTTCAAAGGAACCCTTTGTTGAGAGATTAGTTTAATTTGGACGTTCTTACTCAACGAGAGCAGCCCCAAGAACTCATAGTTGAACTAAATAACTGGATAAGATTGTTTTTTTTTTTCCATAGTGTTTTAAGTAAAGTCAGGTTTAAAGCAAGCTACTAATAAGGTAATCGAATTTTGATAAGCATAATGATGCAAATAAAGGGAATATTTGAAGTTTGTTAGTTTACTCGTTAACGCGCGGAATAGTTCCCGACAACGTATTATTATTATTATTATTGTTGTTGTTGTTGGTGTTGTTGTTGTTATTACTTACTTACTTACTTACTTACTTAAGCTACAACCCTAGTTTGAAAAGCAGGATTCTATATAACCAAGGGCTCCAACAGGGGAAAATAGCCCAGTGAGGAAAGGAAATAAACAAATACAAGAGAAATAATGAACAATATGAAATATTCTAAGAACCGTAAAAACACTAAAATAGATCTTTCATATATAAATTATAAAAACTTAAAACAGAAGAAGAGGAGTAAGATAGAAAAGTGCGCCCGACTGTACCCTCAAGCAAGAGAACTCTAGCCCAAGGCAGTGGAAGATCACGATACAGTTCAAAGTCCTAAACTAACATTCCACTAGAATCCTTAATGCTAATTATAAAAGATAATATTTGGAAGAATCCATAAATCTACGTTGAATATAAATCATATAAATCGCCTAATCTTTTGCTATATTGTGGTTGCCTAACCTTTTGCTATATTGTGGTTGCCTAACCTTTTGCTATATTGTGGTTGCCTAACCTTTTGCTATTTTTTAGTTGCCTAACCTTTTGTTATATTGTGGCTGCCTAACCTTAGGCTATATTGTGGTTGCCTAACCTTTTGATATATTGTAGTTGCCTAACCTTATGCTATATTGTGGTTGCCTAACATTTTGCTATATTGTAGTTGCCTAACATTTTGCTATATTGTGGTTGCCTAACCTTTTGCTATATTGTAATTACCTAACCTTTTGTTATATTGTGGTTGCCTAACCTTTTGCTATATTGTAGTTGCCTAACCTTTTGCTATATTGTGGTTGCCTAACCTTTTGCTATATTGTGGTTGCCTAACCTTTTGCTATATTGTGGTTGCCTAACCTTTTGCTATATTGTGGTTGCCTAACCTTTTGCTATATTGTGGTTGCCTAACCTTTTGCTATTTTTTAGTTGCCTAACCTTTTGTTATATTGTGGCTGCCTAACCTTAGGCTATATTGTGGTTGCCTAACCTTTTGATATATTGTAGTTGCCTAACCTTATGCTATATTGTGGTTGCCTAACATTTTGCTATATTGTAGTTGCCTAACATTTTGCTATATTGTGGTTGCCTAACCTTTTGCTATATTGTAATTACCTAACCTTTTGTTATATTGTGGTTGCCTAACCTTTTGCTATATTGTAGTTGCCTAACCTTTTGCTATATTGTGGTTGCCTAACCTTTTGCTATATTGTGGTTGCCTAACCTTTTGCTATATTGTGGTTGCCTAACCTTTTGTTATATTGTGGTTGCCTAACCTTTTGCTATTTTGTAGTTGCCTAACCTTTTGTTACATTGTGGCTGCCTAACATTTTGCTATATTGGAGTTGCCTAACCTTTTGCTATCTTGTGGTTGCGTAACATTTTGCTATATTGGAGTTGCGTAACCTTTTGCTATATTGTAATTGCCTAATATTTTGCTATATTGTAATTGCCTAATATTTTGCTATATTGGAGTTGCCTAACCTTTTGCTATATTGTGGTTGCTAACCTTTTGCTACATTGTGGTTGCCTGATGAAAAATTTTTGTTGAATTATTTGATAAATTCTAATTATGAACAGGTAGTTTTTCGGCATATGTTTGGTATATATACCCCTCACATGTAACCCCCCCCTCACCCCCCACCCCTCACAACCTAGAGCAGTGGTTCCCAAACTTTTTTCTGTCATTTCCCCCCTGCACCCAGTTCATCCATCCAGATTTCCCCCTTCATGTGTATGAGGAAAATAGTGAAAACACACTTGAGACTTTACTAATTTAATTATCAAATGTGCAAATATAATGATAAACATATGATTACAGAGTAAATTGGATAGAGAGCTGTTAGTAACAACTAAGCATAGCCATAGAGCCGGTTAATAACAAATAAAAGGACTTTAGTTTGCTCTTCTACTTTAGAATTAAATTACAGAGAAGGGTGAGGCTGCTTCTTGTGCACATTTTCCACTTGGTTTAGTTGGTAGGTAGTTTAACTATTTCCCCCATGGAGGCTTCAAATTTCCCCCCAGGGGGAAATTTCCCCCAGTTTGGGAACCACTGACCTAGAGACTAGAGTTGGACAGCTCATGAGCCCTGATTGTGAACGAACAAATATATGTAGGCACGATTGTTTGTGTTTTTTTGTGATATGGTAATATGCTGGTGAAAGAAGAACTAAATTTCCCTTATTTTAAATGCGAGAATTAGATAATGGTTTCCATTTGGTCTCTAGGTTGAATACTGCTCAATTTATTGAATTCTTAAACAGAATTGGTGTATTTATCATAATTGACTTAAGAGAAGTATCAAGATAAACATAGTAGACTTCAATGGTGACGTCATGAACATGATCATGAATACGAGTAAGAAGTAGAAAGATAAGATATAATTTTGCTATACATATTATTCATATAAAGTTACTTAGTCTACGACGTACATAGTTGCTTGTTAATTACTTCTCTTGTATTCAACTTATTAACTTTCCTCACTGGGCTATTTTCCCTGGTGGATCCCTCGGGCTTATAGCATCCCGCGTTTCCTACTAGGGTTGTACCTTAGCAAGTAAATAATAATAATAATAATAATAATAATAATAATAATAATAATAATAATCATTATCATTGTTATTACTTTAATGATGATAATGTAGGAAGCTTTTTGGTTAGTAGAGTAACAAAGTCAAGGCGTTATGGAAGGATAGGTTGAATATTTTGATGCTGCTGCTGCTTGGGTAATCCAATGAAAACAGTGTTTATATTGGCTGTGTTAAAACCATGTGTTTAGGGTGTGACACTTTAGTCACACTCTTAACTATGGTAGATTATCTATTGGATAAATATAAATGTTACACTGAATTGCTGTAAGCTCAATAGATTTAGATAATAGATGTCCCTTGTTTTTTACTGGAAGAGGCTTATGGCTTGATATAGGACAGATTCGCTAAAGGATTAATGTTACGGTTAGGCAAGAGATCTTAACCCATAGTTCAACCTTGCAATGAAGCTGAACAGCTTTACATCTTAGGATGTAATTCAGTGGATTTGGACAGTAAATGTGTAGGGGATCAATGTATAGGTTTTAAGAGATTTGTTGTAAAGATGATTGGAGTAATTCTGTGGTTAGATGAAAATTTGAAACTACTTCGATTTAGGACTTTATTTTGGGTATTTGTTGAGCTGATGTCTCACAGGATTGTAAGAGCTGATGTCTCACAGGATTGTAAATACAGTTCCGATAGGCCCTTCTGCTTCCTCCGGTGCCTTAGATGACCGCGGAGGTAGCAGCAGTAGGGGATTCAGCGTTATGAAGCTTCATCTGTGGTGTATAACGGGGGAGGGTGGGCTGTGGCACCCTACCAGTACCAGCCGAAGTCGGTTGAGTCCCTTGTCAGGCTGGGAGGAACGTAGAGAGGAGGGTCCCCTTTTTTGTTTCATTTGTTTGATGTCGGCTACCCCCCAGAATTGGGGGAAGTGCCTTGGTAAATAGATAGATTTGTTGAGTGGTTCATGCAAATGATTATTTTATTGGAATAAGTGGGCAATTTATGCTATAGATCTCTAGCTGTATTTGTGTCCAGAAATTTTTTTGTAGAAAAAATAACCATTCATATGTCAAACTGATATTTCAATTTTCTTTTCACAGGATTAAAGAACCCATGGCAAGAAGAGAGGAATTCTTCAAGAAAAATAGAAATTTATAGACCTTCTAAAACTGCTGCTGTCAACAAGCCGAATCTTCAACTTCCGTTTAAAAGTCTTATATGTAGAAATATTTCTTGTTCTTGACCAAATTTATTTAGATTAGTTAAATCTTAAAACTTTTCATACAAGAATTGAATTTCCACTCCGAACATTTACTTTTGACCAGTCATATTTTAGTCATATGGTCAAACATTTTCAAAATTGGTTTTAATGGCATGAACATTTGAAGTATTTTCCTTTTTTAAGCACTGAAAAAATTTAAAGTTTTGATATTTAAGCTTCTCTGTAATTTAAGACCATCTAAATATTCATACGAAGTCTCTCAACTAATTAGCCTTAGAGCAAAGAAATAGTTTGAGGTTTTAAGGTTGTTCAAACCTACAATGAACAATATTGATATAAGCTACAGTATTTGAAAGTAATTATTTTTCATAATAAGGTTAGTAATTGACTTTGCAGAAAGGTGTGAAATAATTTAAAACCTTGATTAGTCATGAAAATCAATTTGATCACTAAAGGTATTCTTTAAACATGTCCTGTGAAGCAGGGAAACATGTTATGCTTAGGAACTTTAAGAAAATATACTATAAAGATCATTGAAATTATTCCCCATTAGCTTTATCAATTTAAGGTCTAGAGTTTTCTCTAGAACAGAAATGTCAAACCTGAGGCCGGCGGGCCAAAAGTGGCCCTCAAGATGACTAGATTTTTCAACTAGCTATAATTGTTATAACTGAGAAAGTGTCAATAAACTGTTAAAATGAACCAAAATGCATTTTTGGTAAAGTACGATGACTTGCATAAAACTTTTAATCTCAGTCTTGTCAATAAATAATTACCTAATTTTTTATGGTCCTTGAGAATGTAGTCATGTGCATAATTGGCCCTCAAAAGGATTTGAGTTTGACATTCCTGTTCTGGAGTGTTAAGTCAATGAGTAATATCTGTGAATTTGTGTAACTATTTTAAGCAAGTTATCAGTACGTGTGACTGCTGGGTTATTAGCTTTGTTTTCCACGCTCTAACATCTAAAACCTATTATATGCATTGCTTCAAATTCTTTGAACTGTAACTTCATACCATTCCTTAACTATTCGTCTGCTTTCGTACCTCATCCCATTTAGACTTGGTTAATAGTTTATCTTAAAGTTTAAATGTATCTTCTTTCATTTTGAAATCAAGCTTATTTCTTTAATATTACATTATCATTCTATTCGATAACTTTTAGTTGCCCTAACTAATGACTGGAGAGTTTGTGATATCGAAGTTGGTCCCCATGTTGAAAGTCATTCAAAATAGGCTAAAATCTTACTGAATTTCATCTTATACTATCTACTCCTATACTGTAGTACAAGCATTGATACCATAGCTATTTTTATTTAAATAATTGCTAAAGAGAATCTTGTCGAATCCATCTATTTGATTCATTAAGAAATTGATTAAGTTTCTGCATGAATATTTGTCTTCAGTGTTTTTCATTTATGATTTTACAGTTTAAAATATAACATTAAGATTGAGATAGTTCTTATTTTGATAAGTTTTGAAATGCAATGCCATAAGCCAGTGAGAATTAAAGTAAAGTGGTTTAAAATTATCATAGCAATTTTGAAATCCTGTATACATGATAGTATCTGATGGAGATCTGTTAAATTACTATTACTAGATAGAAATTGCATATTAAATTCTCTCTCTCTCTCTCTCTCTCTCTCTCTCTCTCTCTCTCTCTCTCTCTCTCTCTCTCTCACATTCAGGTTTTCAGTAAGTTCCCGTTCTGTTGAAGAAAAAATGGATGTAATGTATCTTAATTTCAATAAAGTTAAGACGTCATTTTTTATCCATCATTCTCCACTTATATTCTTCTAAAATTTTACTTTCAAAAGAAACTCTCTTAAATTTCTAAAAGAAAATCATTTGTGGAACATTACAGTAGTCACACGTCAGTTCCTTGTTCAAAGTAGCTGAGAAATTGTCCTAAACTCAATGTTCTTAGAATTATTAGTTTTGGATAGTAAGTCTTATTTCAAGCAATGTTTTTATTCCTATATTACTTGTAATGACCTTATGTGCTCTGCTTCCCATCACTAATTACATAATGTAGGTCAAATAACTTGATGGAGAGGCATAAGGAAGATTAAAGCTTCAGTTTAGGTATCTGGGAATAAATTGTTAAAGTCTTTAGTTTTCAAAAGGTTTGAAGTTAGGACTGATTTATAAATTAATGGTAGAGTTAAGAGAATGGGTTGATAAAAATTAAGAAATATTATCAGATTAATTATAGATTCTTAAGGATAGTTGTTGGATTTAAGGTCTAGGAAAGAATGTATGTAAGAACTATTTGTTCAAAAACCTCAAAGAACGTATTGATTGGAAGATTTAAGGAAAGAGTTGCTATAAAACTAGAAATAAAAGGTTCAGTGGTTTTGAAGGAATAGATAAGAAAAAATGTCATGGCGTCAATGAAGTATGACAGAAGGTAAAGTACAGAAATTTATTAGTTTAAATTAAAATAATTAAGACAGGCTTATAGGTAGAATATTTTGATTCATTTTATTATTAAATGGGACTCCATATGAATTATAGGAAAGCAAATGCAGATGTTTATCAGGTCAGGATTTTAAGATGAAAAGTTCAGGGACCAGTTTTAAGGAATTTATATTTACAAATGACTTTGAATAATTTGTGCTTTCATAACGTAAGTAATAGTGATTGATGTAGAAATAGCTTTTAATGAGACTCAAGGGGATAGTTTATACGAGTAGATTCATTTAGAAAGGCAGTCTAGCTAAGACATACTTCTTGGTAGTCTTTGAGAAAGATTTAGAAAAATTATTTCATTGATAAAATATTTTATATTTAAATTGAGGAAATATTTAGGAAATAACTTAAATTTCATCTTATTGGAGAGGGTAGCTTCCAGATTGTTTCCTTAGGTGGACAATATTCATAAACTTTAATGACTGCACGAAATTTTCAAGCTGTTTGGAGGAAGGGTTGAATAAAGTATACGAAATGAGGGGAGGAGTTTATATCTTGCTGGTTTGAAGTATGTCACTATTAGGTAACTTCTAAAAACATTGGTGCTTGAAGCATTAGGGATTTAAAACTTTTATTTTCCTTGTGGTGGAAATCAAATCATGCAGACATTGCTTAGAATCAACATGATCAAAAAATCTTTTGCACTTTCAGTTGTCATTCTAAGATGGTTTAGATTCAAGGAAAATAAGTCAGGCAAGTGGTCTTTATATGGCTATTGTACTCTTATATACATAGTAAAGTTGTATTTAAAGTTTGAATAATATTTCAACTTATCAGTAATCTTTTTATATTGAGATTGTATTGTCTGCTTATGCATTGCTTCTGACTTCTGTTTTATATATTGCTTCCTGTATCATCTATTATTACATTATTACTGTATCTTCTATTTATGCATTATTACTGTATCTTCAATTTATGCATTACTACTATTTCTATCCATACGTTATTACTGTATCTTCTATTCATACATTACTACTCCATCTTCTAGTCATACAGTACTACTGTATCTTTTGTTTATGAATTTCTACTGTATTATGTTATTTTGAACTGAAAATACAGCTATTTTAACAATAAAAAAACGCAGAAAAGACATTAGCCATGTAAAGTGCAAGAGATTTGTAATTGGAAAGTAAAATACATTATCGAAGACATAATGAACATCCATGGCTTTGCCTTGAATGCCTTAAGATGTCTTCTATAATGTATTTTACTTTACGATTACAAGTCTCTTGCACTTTACATGGCTAATGTCTTTTCTGCGTTTTTTTATTGTTAAAAAGGCTGTATTTCCATATCAAAATTAAAAGATACAGTAGCAATTTATAAACAGAAGATACAGTAGTAATATATGAATAGAATATACAGTAGTAATGTATGAATAGAATATACAGTAGTAATGTATGAATAGAATATACAGTAGTAATGTATGAATAGAATATACAGTAGTAATGTATGAATAGAATATACAGTAGTAATGTATGAATAGAATATACAGTAGTAATGTATGAATAGAATATATAATTGTAATGTATGAATAGAAGATTCAGTAATGTATAAAATAGAAGTTACAGTAGTTATGTTTAGGAGAGCAGGAAAACTTTGACCAAATTTGATAAAATTTGTTGCAATGTATATAAATTGTAAAACTAAAGATGTGAATAAAAGAAATAAAAACTTATATAAAATTTATTTATTTTCATTACATCCCTAATATAACATCCCTAATATAACATCCCTAATAGAAATATATTAGAAAAAATATAAAAAAAAAAATATAAAAATTTCAGTAACCTGGAGTGTTCTCCTTAATCTAATGTTCATATGACTCGAGTGTTCTCCCCAGTCGCCCCCCTCCCTCTTCTGGTACCAGTAAAATGCCTGCATTCTCTCTCCTCTGAAAGACCAGAGACCTCATGAAGTATAAAACCTTGCTTTTGACTATCATAAACCACAAGTGTTCATTATAAGACTGGTTTTATTCCCTTCCCATGTACAGAGCTCGTTCACTCTTCCACTGGTGATATGAGAGAAATAAATATTGTCTCTTGGTATGTTAGTATTATAGAAAATGAGGACTTTCTACTATGGTATTCATGTTTAGTCCAATTCTCAAAGTATATTCATTCCTGACAACTCTAAGTCATATGATGATAATTCATAGCCTCAAATACAGTTTTTAAAATTCAATTACTTTTACTCTGGGTTTAAGCATTGTCGACTGTGTCGACTATTATTCTGTGGTAAAATTAAGTTTATAGATTATGAATTAAGAAAAATAAGTTTCGATCAAGTCTTTTATTGTAGAAGATTGGGTGTCATACACAGGACAGGTTTCAATACACTCAATAGCAGTATTAAGTATAAATATGAATACACTGCAGTCAAAGACAAACTATATCAAACTCTTCTTTAATCCCGTTTTCTAACAACAAACTCAACCAACTACAGAAAACCACAGAAAACGAATATTTCAGATCTCATAACATGGGACACTGAATTAATTAGTTATCTTTGATTTTTCTGAACATTGGAAGAGTTTTGAAGTTAAACATTTGAGGTTACAAGTGTCATGATTGTATAAATTAGTTAAGTTTTCAATAAAAAAAAAAGAGAAGGAAATGGAAAGCCCACCAAGGCCCGCCCCTTCCCACCTGGTAACAGAAAATTGATTAGGCATTTTGTTTTTGAACGAACAAAGTCACCAGGCCCTTGAATGCTTTCTATTTCCTTCTCTTTTGAAATGTTTTATTGAAAATCTTACAGACATTAATGCAATGATTGTGAGTTAAATATGCCAAGAATATTATGTCTTTTCAGGATAATGTTATAGTATTCTAGTTAGTTGATACTTTAGATTTTAATGAAAATAGCAAGTCATAAATAGAAACTTAGAAAATTTCAAATGATTACATTTTAGATTGTAAACAGAGCAAGGGGTTTATCTTTTCAAATCTAAATTTTCATTTAGAAACTATCATTAAATGAAAAAAATGGGTGGGAGTGAAAACCTCATCAGTCTTATAGTGCAATTCCACCGCAATCAATTACTCCAGAAACCTTTTGCTCTCTCAAAAGCAGACAGGAACCACAACTGCCCAAAGGCATCTCTCATCCGTCCCATTTCATGTGCAGGATGGAGTCGGGTAAAGGAGAAGACACGTGCAAACCACTGCCCTGACTATCCTTACTACTCCTCCTAGCAGATAGGCAGATCGGACCGAAGTACACATTAACCTTGCACGTGGACCACAAAACTCAATTCAGTTCCATGTGTAACACATTTTCAAATAAGACCCCTTTTGAAAGTTACGTAGAGAAAGTCTAATTTAAGATTTTCTTAAAAGCTAAACAACCCTTAACCTAACAGTAAGCCTACCCACAAAGCTGATCAACCCTTAAACTAACAGTAGGCCTACCTAAAAAGCTGAACAACCCTTGAACTAACAGTAGGCCTACCTACAAAGCTGAACAACCCTTAAACTAACAGTAGGCCTACCTACAAAGCTGAACAACCCGTAAACTAACAGTAGGCCTACCTGCAAAGCTGATCAACCCTTAAACTAATAGTAAGCCTACCTACAAAGCTGATCAACCCTTAAACTAACAGTCAGCCTACCTACAAAGCTGATCAACCCTTAACCTAACAGTAGGCCTACCTACAAAGCTGAACAACCCGTAAACTAACAGTAGGCCTACCTACAAAGCTGAACCACCCTTAAACTAACAGTAGGCCTACATACAAAGCTGAACAACCCTTAAACTAACAGTAGGCCTACCTACAAAGCTGAACAACCCTTAAACTAACAGTAGGCCTACCTACAAAGCTGAACAACCCTTAAACTACCAGTAGGCCTACCTACAAAGCTAAAAAAAAAAACTTAAAACTAACACTAGCCCTACGTACATAGCTGAACAACCCTTAAACTAACAGTAGATCTACCTACAAAGCCGACCAACACTTAATCTAACAGTAGGCCTACCTACTAAACGTTGCTAATGACCAAATATATTTTACCTAAGTGTCATATTGCATAGTATTTATTCCTATCACACAGGCACACATACTAATCTAAAATTAGGCCTAGTTGATGAAAATTAGTCTTTAGTATGACACACACATGATGCCCAGCCCTGAATACATTTTATTGATATTTCATGCTCTTGAACATCTTTCATTAAACCATAAACCATGGACAAGCTTAAGGAGGTTTTAAATTATTCGGAATCATCCTCTTTTATATGAATACTTAAGTCAGTCTACCTTCAACGAAATATCTTTGGCATTGTAAACTTCGTATTTACGATCTTAATAGTCGATAGATTTTTAAATAAATTTGGAAAATCACCATAGTTACATTAAAACGTATTTTGTGAACTAAATATATTTTGAATTTGAGTCTAAGTATCAGAAATTCATCATGAAATTAATGTCAAAGTTAAAACTTGGGAAACTGAATTATATTAGGCCATTATATGGTTTGAAACGGTTATTAGCAATGTTAAAAAACATCTATGGGTATGATAATAATAATTTAACTGTTAAATTCTTCGTAATAGAGGATGATCTCCAGTTATTCTAGATGTAGCCCAACTGGTTGGCTTCTAACCAAATTATCTGCATTTGGACTATCATAAATAGTGAAGATAACAAATTTGATTTGAAAAGAATTAATCCCAGACTTACGAAGTGTCTATATTCCAATAGGGTGGAACTAATGGCTTTACTCTTTCATCAAATATTAATTCGATTTATTAAAAGAACTTTATGAAAAATAGGATTTATAAAGTATCTTATTCATTAGGTATCATTTGTAAATTTGATTGCGTAAGGTAAAAGCACAAGCCTGAAATTTGTCCCTTAGAAACTAATATTATCAAAAACCTTAAGCTTGTCCTTAATATCAATAAAGAATATTTTTATATCTGCATATCTAATACTCACCACCTTGCCTATCGCCTCATCTTAATGTGGCCACGTAAAAAGTTAATATATCAAAAGATTCATAAAATAACTTATTATAATTTTGGCAATCTATAGATAAAAGCGATTAGGATATATCAATCTGGTAAAGTGAGCAACTGATTAAGCTACTATTGAAAAAAAAATCTTTAGATTTAATCTTTAAGAAATTAATGCAAAAAACAAGTGAAATTACTTTAGATTGATTGATGGGTGAATTTGCTTTTTCATATATGCATTAAATTACTCATTATAAAAATCTTAGAAATCTACAATTCAAGTATGAAATTAGTTTAGGCATAATAATTATTTAAATCATTCTCAAAACCCTTTGATTTGAGACTCCCGTTCGGCCAATTATGCAAGGAAACTAACTAATATTGTCCTTCGTGAAATAAAATAATTTTTTTAGAGCTGCCTACTAAACAAAGTTTGCTCTAATTTCAATGTTTAAACTCAATCTCCTATGATTTAGTATAAATCTAGATTAAACTTTTGGTGTTAACCTAGGGTATGGACACTTGCTAAAATTGATTTAACCCGAGAAAAACTAATTTAAGTGTCTCTCCAAGGTAAACTTGACACAGATCTATTAAAATCAGTACCCAATTAAACTAATTTTCACTAAAGACAACACTTGTACAAGACTAACTTTTCTATAGACTAGATCCTCCTCGTAACACTTACACCAGACATCATCCAACCATTCGTTCATTGCTCGTTACAAATTCACTGATGTACAAGGAATGCATTGTCCGGCATCAATTAATTCCTAAATTTAATCCCAAGGTTTGATTTTAAGTGGTAGAGCAGCAACATAAGTAGTGCACTCTCTGAGCTTACTGTCATGAACCAATGATAAAAATTACATTTATAAAACTTTTGCGTTGTTACACAGTGACAAACTGGCCTTTTGCTTATCCCCTCAAGTTACTTAGAGATTACGCTAATATCTACATAGAAATTAATCCAAAGGCGGACATTTGAAAAGTGTATTGTACTCTATTATGAGAAAACTACAATTTCTCTTAAATAATCTTTACTGTATTACTGTACCGAATAATGTATTAACTAAATCTAAAGCAATCGACTGAAATTCAAAACTTTCCCACCAAATCAGTTAAGGTTTTCTGTACTTCGCTTCGATATGAAAATGTTGAAACGCTCAACATAACTCGAAAAGTTGCAAGTTTCGAATACAGATTTAGTGGCTAATTTGTATGTAATTGAAACGCTGGGTACATTAAATATCAAGATATTAAAATCTCTAAAAACTTATTTTGCAGGATTTTTCTTATAGTACTTATATATTGTGATAAAGTACTTTGAAAATTAATGCACTAACTTCTAATTTTAGATTACCTTAAGTTACTAAACATTTACTCACTATAGACGTAAGTTAACTAAAGATTTGAACAGTTTAATCAACAGTTTATGACGTTAATATTAATTATATTAGCATTTAAACGTAAGGGACTTTAGCATAAGTAGATCGGACTTTTATCAAGCTTTCAGTTAATCTAACATATTTTGGCTTTAGTTGTCTAGAAATATTAGCGTAGAAATTATGATCTTGTTACATGTGAGCAACTTAAATTGTGCATTCAAATCTTAAGTCATTAAAATTAAAAGAAATTGGCAAGTTATATAGTTTATTACAATATAACACTAATGCTCTGACTTGATGTTTTGTACAAGCTTCAGAGGCTTATCAGATTATGTCTAACATTTATGAATTATAAAGTTTCCTTGCACACAAAAAAGTATAACTTTAGAGCAGGTAATTTTTGTAAATTACTACACAAGATACATTCCTGTACATCAGTATCAAAGTACGTATACAAAATCTAACCTCAAAATGTCAAACTTCAGTTTGGATCCTTTGCCTAATCCTGCATAAATTTTAAAAATACTTAACCAAGAGCACATCAAACTAAATAAAATTGAAGCCAAATAACTTAATCCGGTATAAACATTCCCTAAACCAGGTTACCTGATCCTGAATTACACAAAAAAAAGAGACTTTAATAAGGCCTTAATTCCCCCAATCAACATTGGCAGTAACTCCCCACTAACAACTAAAGCTATAGCAACAACAATATATTCAAGAATGTATTACACATTTCTTCTAAAATGATTTACAGCAGTTCTTTAACCCTCCTTTATGTCATGAACAGAAACAGTAGGAATCAGATATCTTGGGACATTTATAGTCCCAGCTGGACCCCTTTTCAGAGAGCTCGGGTATCTCAGTGTAATGGAAAGCACTGGATCGCAAGACTTACAAAGTCAACACTTTTTTAAAGAAAGTTATCTCAAAATTTAAAACTAAATTAATCTTTCCAATTTTTTGATTTTCATTGACAGATAAAACTGAAAAATTTAGCAATACAGTTACTAATTTCACATTAACATAGAAAACTCACACATTCTTGGACAATTTAAATCACTATCTTGACAAAAAAGTTTTTCATAACTCAATTTACACAATACATGACAAATTTGATCTAGTTTTAAACAAATTACAGTGTATACACAATAGAAACCTGTTCAATTTGACATTACAATCTCCTACAATTCAAGATTAAAATTTTGAAAATTTTTAAACTAAATTTAAAAAATATTTAAAAGCACGAAATACCAATATCTAAAATCATTTGAGGCTTTAAAGATCCTTTAACCTGACTGAATTATTAATCATGACTAGAATTGACAAGTCAGAATCTACACTGACAAGATTTCAGGGAAATCAAATTGGACTAAATATGTTCACCATAGCACACAGTCTAGCATTTTGACAATACAACATAACGAAGTTAACAGTCTCCTCCTCTCATTAAACCAGC
Organism: Palaemon carinicauda; assembly: GCF_036898095.1. Lineage (NCBI taxonomy): Eukaryota > Metazoa > Arthropoda > Malacostraca > Decapoda > Palaemonidae > Palaemon > Palaemon carinicauda. Next base: position 22,599,852 of record NC_090725.1, on the reverse strand, counting down.
AAAAGAATGAAAGAGTCCCGTACATGGAAAGCTCATAACAGCCTAAATGAACAGTGGTTCTAGTCAAAAGCAAGATATATACTTCATGGGCCCTCTGGCCTTTCAGTGGTGAGGAACATGGCAAATACTGATACCAGAAGAGGGAGGGGCCCGGATGGGGAGGGAGGCTCAGTCATATGAACGTTCCCTTTATCTTTTTTTTTTAAATCTTTCCAAATTAGGAGGGGGAAGGATCAAGGAGTGGGAATGGGAGTTCTGAAACTTTAGCTATGTATTACAAGGAACAATCTGATTTAAAAAAATCGAAGTTAATTTCAAGGTATGTTCATGTAGCTTAAGATAAGATGAGGAATATTACTAATATTAGCCAAAGGCCTACCATTTCACACACTCACATACTAGCCCTCCCACTTTCCAGCTCTACTAGCCATTTCACACACTCACATACTAGCCCCCCCCCCCACTTTCTAGCTCTACTAGCCATTTCACACACTCACATACTAGCCCTCCCACTTTCTAGCTCTACTAGCCATTTCACACACTCACATACTAGCCCCCCCCACTTTCTAGCTCTACTAGCCATTTCACACACTCACATACTAGCCCTCCCACTTTCTAGCTCTACTAGCCATTTCACACACTCACATACTAGCCCTCCCACTTTCTAGCTCTACTAGCCATTTCACACACTCACATACTAGCTCCCCCACTTTCTAGCTCTACTAGCCATTTCACACACTCACATACTAGCCCTCCCACTTTCTAGCTCTACTAGCCATTTCACACACTCACATACTAGCCCCCCCCCCCTTTCTAGCTCTACTAGCCATTTCACACACTCACATACTAGCCCCCCCCCCCACTTTCTAGCTCTACTAGCCATTTCACACACTCACATACTAGCCTTCCCACTTTCTAGCTCTAATAGCCATTTCACACCAAAGACTTCCTAGCCACTTCACACCAAAGCCTTCCTAGCCTTTTGCACACCAAAGTCTTCCTAGCCCTTTCACACCAAAGCCCTCTTATCCATTTCACACCAAAGCCCTCCTAGCCATTTCACACCAGTCTTCCTGGCCATTTCACACCAAAGCCCTACTAGCCATTACGCATCAAAGCTCCCCTAGTCATTTCGCACCAAAGTCCTCCTAGCCATTTCACACCAAAACTTTCTTAAGCATTTCACACCAAAGCCCTCCTAGCCATTGCACACCAAAGCCCTCCTAGCCATTGCACACCAAAGCCCTCCTAGCCATTTCACACCAAAGCCCTCCTAGCCATTTCACACCAAAGCCCTCATAGCCATTGCACACCAAAGCCCTCATAGCCATTGCACACCAAAGCCCTCATAGCCATTGCACACCAAAGCCCTCATAGCCATTTCACACCAAAGCCCTCATAGCCATTTCACACCAAAGTCCTCCTAGCCATTTCACACCAAAACTTTCTTAAGCATTTCACACCAAAGCCCTCCTAGCCATTGCACACCAAAGCCCTCATAGCCATTTCACACCAAAGCCCTCATAGCCATTTCACACCAAAGCCCTCCTAGCCATTGCACACCAAAGCCCTCCTAGCCATTTCACACCAAAGCCCTCCTAGCCATTGCACACCAAAGCCCTCATAGCCATTGCACACCAAAGCCCTCATAGCCATTTCACACCAAAGCCCTCATAGCCATTTCACACCAAAGCCCTCATAGCCATTTCACACCAAAGTCCTCCTAGCCATTTCACACCAAAACTTTCTTAAGCATTTCACACCAAAGCCCTCCTAGCCATTGCACGCCAAAGCCCTCATAGCCATTTCACACCAAAGCCCTCCTAGCCATTTCACATCAAAGCCCTCCTAGCCATTGCACACCAAAGCCCTCCTAGCCATTGCACACCAAAGCCCTCATAGCCATTTCACACTAAAGCCCTCATAGCCATTTCACACCAAAGCCTTCCTCGCTATTTCACACCAAAGTCCTCCTAGTCATTTCACATGAAATCTAACCATCTCGTCTGTCAATGATCACCTAAATCTATTCACTATTCTGTATTATCCAGCAATGTTCAATTTCTACTTTAATTCTTAGTATTTAAATCTATACCAATCAACAAATCAGCCTTTCGACCTTCCCAAAAGCACAAAGTTTTAAAACCATCTTTCCTAAACTTAAATTTAAGCTTCTCTAACAATATCTAATTAAAATATGAAAAACATGTACAATAACCTTTCCTTTACCTATATTATATAACTTTTTATTTCAAAGTATACTCCTAGAATCTTCTATAAACTACTCTAGTTACTAACTTATATATATTGAGAGAGAGAGAGAGAGAGAGAGAGAGAGAGAGAGAGAGAGAGAGAGAGAGATTTAACATGGGGAGGATGGACATTTAATCAAATACTGAATCTTACAAATTTAAGAATAAAAGATGGATAAGTTTTTATACAAATTACGGACATTAGAATATTTAGTCTAGATTTTTAAAATTAGGACCAATAGTGTATTTAAAGTTTAGATTGCTTCAAATCCATTTGTTAGTGATTACCCTTTATAAAATCTAAAACATGATATGGGGGATCAACTATCCAAGGTATACTATTGAAACTAGAAAGGGTTTTGTGTTAAGGAAACTTAAGCTTATAGGACAGAAGGAAAAATTGAAAGGCTAAACACGAACACACCTTGAAATAAGCATTAAAAGCAGCCCAATTCAAATGCCGCAAAAAGAGATAAATTATGTACAATTAAAAACAAAAACCTTATTTCCATCAACAAAGTTTTGGCACCGGATAATCTAGTACTCTTATATAACTATTCATTCCTAATACAATAACACTAGTTTAAAATTTTCCCAACTAATTTACTATCAGTTCCCTTTCCCTGAAATTTAAAAGAGATATAGATTACAAACTAAAAACTGCTTTAATACTCATAAAGGTTTTCAAATTCTTACTAGAAATACTCAATTCTTGAAAGTCAAAATTGACAAATAAAAAACCTTGGGAAAATTTTGCTTCTAGGATCTCATGATTTGAATGTTCAATCCCACTGTATTAAATAAATAGATACTGAAGATATCACTAGACTAAAATTTAACGGAATTAGCTCAGTCTCTACCGGAAATAGCTCAGCCTCTACCTGAAACAGCCCAGCTCTCCACCTGAAAGAACTCCTACCCGACTATCCTAGCCTCTATGTGAAAGTACTACTTGAAATAATAATAACTTGAAATATCCCAGTCTCTTCCTAAAATAGTCTGCCCTCTACCTGAAAAATAACACATACCTTAAATGACTCCTACTTGAAATAGCCCCGGCTCTACCTGAAATAACTCCTACCTGAAATAACTCCTACGTGAAATAGCTAACCCTCTACCTGAAATAACTCCTACCTGAAATAACCCACCCTCTACCTGAAATTACTCCTACTTGAAATTACTCCAACCTGAAATGAAATAACTCCTACCTGAAAAAACTCCTACCGGGAATAGCCCACCCTCTACCTGAAAAAAACTCTACTTCAAATGATTCCAACCCGAAATAAAATAACTCCTGCCTGAAATAACTCCTGCCTGAAATAACTCCTGCCTGAAATAACTCCTGCCTGAAATAACTCCTGCCTGAAATAACTCCTGCCTGAAATAACTCCTGCCTGAAATAACTCCTGCCTGAAATAACTCCTGCCTGAAATAACTCCTGCCTGAAATAACTCCTGCCTGAAATAACTCCTGCCTGAAATAACTCCTGCCTGAAATAACTCCTGCCTGAAATAACTCTAAAAACTTCAGGTTAGTTTACGCAAGATTGCAATCTTAGTTATTGACACGGTTTTAAAAAGGCCTAAATTGATTCATAACCAAATTTAAGTCATCAACTATTCATTAAAGAATTTTTTAATGGAAATTCAATGTATAAAAGCTAGATTCATGGAACTAAAAATGAAAGAATTTAAGAAAATTACTCAGCTAGCAATATAACTGAGCACATTGTTCAAGATTTAATACTTGAACTAGATAATCAAATCCTTATTGTGAAAAATTAATCTAAATAGGGGCATTCCTACAAATGCCCAAAAAGGTATTCTTGAAGTTCCACTTGATCTTCTCCCACTGAAGAACTTTACCAGGAGAGTTGACTGATCCAGGATAACTCTTAATGGTCATCATACTTTTGGTTAAATTGTTTTAAGCCACATTAACCTGAAAGACAAAAGTGTTAATAGGAACTCAGAAAATTACTAATCAAGATTTGTAAACAAAAAATTAAATACTGTTCTCAGTAATTTTTAAGCAATAATATATGTTTAATAAATCAGTTCAATCGAAAACAAATTATGATACCTTATGCTCCCAAAGTAGGATATTTAGTCCCCAAAAGTAGGATATTTTAAACCCCCAAAAGTAGGATATTTTAAGCCCCCAAAAGTAGGATGTTCTAAGCCCCCAAAAGTAAAATATTTTAAGCCCTCCAAAAGTAAGATATTTCAAGCCTCAAAAGAAAGATATTTTAAGCCGCCAAAAGTAAGATATTTTAAGCCACTAAAAGTAAGATACTTTAAGCAGCCAAAAGTAAGATATTTTAAGCCGCCAAAAGTAAGATATTTCAAGCCCCCAAAAGTAAGATATTTTAAGCCCCCAAAGGTAAGACATTTTAAGTCTCCAAAAGTAAGATATTTTAGGCCCCAAAAGTCGGATATTTTAAGCCTCCAAAAATAGGATATTTTAAGCCCCCAAAAGTATATTTTAGGCCCCCAAAAGTAGGATATTTTAAGCACCCAAAAGCAAAATATTCCAAGCTCCAAAAGGATTAGGATGATTTAAGCAACAAAAACTATGATATTCTAAAGACCAAAATATTTTGATAATTTGATGAAGAAATTAGAATATTTCAGGACCACCCCCCCCCCCCAAAAAAAAAAATCCAGGATACTTTAAGAACTAATAAAAAGATGTGCTCGAGTTCCTATGTAAAGTTTTCAACACTAAATTCACACAATTATGAGTAAAAAATCCTTTGCTAAACAAAAATTAAACTTGGTTGAATTAATATCAACAGTGCACTACACATGGCGTACTGACATCACTACCCACTTACAATAAGAATTTAACTTGTTAACCGATTTACAGCTTCACACAATAACCTGAAAACTTTTGCCAAAATCAGGTTGATTTAAGTTTTTTTTTATATCTAAAATGTTTATTTTAAGCAGCTGACCTATCTCACAACTAAACAGAAATATAGAACTAAACTCTTAAAGTTACTAGAGTTTAAAACAATTATTTTTAACAAAAAGAGCATTAATTTAATGCGAGCTCTCCAACTGACGGGATTTACTAAAAAGAAAAATCATCCAGCAAAAATTATGCACGATTCTTTGATCTAATACAGTTTGGAGGATCCTATCACTGAAATTTTAATCTAAAGACTGCACTACTAAAAAAAAATAATATTATAAAATGAAAAACCAATACCTACAAATACATTTCTTCAATGGCAGATATTCACTCAATCTAGTCTAGTCTAACTTCACTCTAGCACTAAATGCCACAAAATCTAACCTAGGTTCTGAAAAGCAGACAACTTTCAAACTAAACTTACCATCCAAACGAAGTTTACAGAATTAAATTATTGAAGATATCATACTTCATCTCGGCTCATACGAAGACAGGATATCAAAGACCTTTTTCAACTTCTTGAACATCAACGTCTGCACCTCCTTCAGGCTTCAGTGCTCATGCATACCATAAGCAAACTGGAACAAAATCGGTTAGAGTTGAAAAGGACATTTCCACAAAATTTTTGCTTTTACCTAGTGTACGTAACTAATTTTTCCTGAAACAATTTTGCCAAAAAGTAAACTTAAGTTTTGTTGTCGAAAAATTAGGTAAGTATTATTCAATGTCTATATGGAGATGTAGAATTAAACTATACTTGCATTTGAATTTTTCTTTACAAAAATGCATTAATTTAATCAAAGCCTACCATCTACCAGGAATTAGTTAAAAAAAAAAAAAATTTGATCAAACACAGCTTAAATAAATCCATGAATCCTACGAGGCCTATCACTAAATAGGACACCAGTATAAAGATTTTAAATATCTGTTATTTACTTATCACAATCTGATATTGTTCTGTACGTGATTGAGGAACTTCATACCAGCACTAAATGCCACAAAATCTAACCTGCCTTCTAAAAAGCATAGAACCTAAATACAATTTCACTATTCAAGCGAAGTTTACATAATCAGTTCATCTTTGATGACGTCATACTTAACTTGGCAATTACAGAAGACAAAGGATTCAAGATCTTGCAATTTCTCAACTTGTTGCATCACAGCCTTTGTGTCCTCATTCAGTCCTCAGTGTCACAAGTAAACTGGAGTACAAATCTGGAAAGAATTGGAAAGGACATTTTAGCAACATTTTCACTTTTGCCTACTTCTAAACTTAGACTAAATTCTCCCCAAATTAGATCAAGATTCATTCCAAGCTTAAGACACTTATTTCTTATTGACTATCTAATGTTAACAGCCGAGTTTACTGCCAGGCATAAATAAAACAAAAAATTATTTAGTTACAAGATATCCATGATAGCCCTAACAAATACAAGAGGTTTATTTATTGAACAAGTCACAATCCATTGGTTGTATTAATAAAATTGTCAAAAACCACCACACCTCAAACTATTGGCCACAAATGACAGGGAACTAGTACACAGGAACATACCAGCTGAAGAGATTTTGCATTGCTTTACTAGTTAAAATTTAAGTAAAATTTCACAAATAACAAAGATTGTTAAACTACAGTATAATAGTTATAGTTATAGACTGTGACTGCAGAAGTGAGTTCATACTTCATAACGTATTGCTGGGATGAACGAATTGGAGGAACAAAAACAAGACGTCAAGTAAACCTATCTGGAAAAAAAATTATGATTGACTGCAACAGCTTTTTGGTGGGAAGTGTGTGTTTCATACTTCTAAGCAAATATAGTAACGTTAGGCGGTCCTGGGATTACTAAAGAAATCGATATATCATGCTATATAAAGCCAATGTGTGGCTGCAAGAATTGTTAAACTCATACCTGCAGTAATTCATGCCACATTTTGAGAAGTTATGTGAACATATCGTTGCACAATATCTATATTCACATTTTGGGTATTATCGTACGTTTCAATAAATTACTTTTATTTTATGATTGTTTTATTGGTATAAACTAACACTTAAAGATCCTCGCTCAGGGTGACAGATCTTTGGATGAGAAAATTTGGGGTGAGGGACCTTCTGGGATCTCAAAATCAAATAAACTTTACCTTAAGTTGTAAGTTCGGCTAATGAGGACAACGCCGGTCGAATCTGTCTCTTTCCAAAACCAAACCGAAATAACTTTGGACAACCGCTAAACGATTGTCCGACTTCCCTGGTATTACTTTTAGGGGTCTACTTCTCGCCCTCCATCAGACACTAAGAGTCTGTTCAAGCGGGCCTTGATGTGTGAAAATAATTTCTTTCCAGTTTATATTATAACTACAATGGACAAGTCCACTCGTCATTTTCTGTTTTGTTATAATGACGTCATAATTACGTCACTCCAGAAGTAAGGCAAACTGAGATTATGATAAGTCCTGTGTTATTTCCGGAATTGACTATTGAAACTCGCTCTGTTACGATCTCAAATGACAACTTAAGATATTACAAAACATAATAAACATAGCTGCATGATTGATAAAAAGGGGCCACACCTCAAGAAAGGATCACTCCAATACTTAATAAATTACACTGGCTACCTATTTAAACTAGACTAAGGTCTTTGTGCAATGACTCTAGTTATCAGAATCGGACGTCCAAAACATCTAAGAGAATTGCTACATATTGTGCTGACACGAGAATAGTTAGATAGTTTCGAGTTAATTTAATGGAACCAAGATACCTGTCAATTTCGTTCGGTCGCTGCAACCTCACCATCTTTGTGAGCTAAGGATAGGGGGTTTGGGAGAGCCTATAGGTCTATCTGGTGAGTCATCAACACCCATTGCCTGGCCCTCCTTGGTCCTAGCTTAGGTGGAGAGGGGACTTGGGCGCTGATCATATGTACATATGGTTAGCCTCTAGGGAATTGTCCTGCTCAATAGGGCAATGCCACTGTCCCTAGCCTCTTCCATTCATAATCGGCATTTAAACCTTTAAACTTTTACTGTAGATTCTACAGCTTTCAAATAAGCGGTCCCATGACTATACAATAAGCTCCCACTATACATTCGAAAGACTGGAGATATTAAGGCTTTCAAAAAGAAACTGAAGACGTTTTCGTTTCCAGTTTCAATAATATGTGGATATGACAATAAACACGGAATACGATGTATGATACGATAAATACCTAATAATGTATATGACAAACAGATCTTGTAGGCCCTGCAGGGCTTAAGTGTTCCTCTGTGTGATAGGACCATGAAAACAGCCCTTAAAGTAAAGTAAGGGACCTAATGTATCAATATGGTTAAGCAAACTATGTATATTTGCTTTGAGCTAATACACTTAGTTATTAGATAAAAAGGTCGTAGCACAATTCAATAAACGTGGGGCCTATTAAGAAGGCAAGCTAAATATGGGGTAACTATCATTTTTTTTCGACTGTTAATTTACATAATGTACATTAATTTGATTCATAATTTATATCCTCCAAAAATATTTCCCTTTAACAAATACAGTAACGCCCCCCCCCCCCCCACCCTCACAAGAAACCACCCACAGTATCCCCCCACCCCCTTTGACGTTACCACGGTTCATACCTGGTTGCAAATATGTTGAAACTTATTATGATAATCAACAAATAATTAAGCACGCAATATGCATTCAAACTTGATAGGAGTTGGTACATACATACATACATACACATACATACATAAAAACTTTTTTTCTCAATAAGTTACATGAATAAATTCGACAAAATTTCAATCTCAATTCCCTCTATGAGATGGTACACAATTTAACTTATCACTATACGAAAAAACAATTCACCACCGAACATGAAAATGAACATACGTGCCAAAAAACAAAGCACAAATAGTTTAAATCAGAACCCAACTAGATGTGGATCCTGGTCTGAATCATGGACACAAATTCGTAGTTCGCAGATCATCATTAACCTAGATTTTGTGCACTGAAGAAACACATTTATTACTTATAACCAGTTTTGCTTCACAAAATGTCGAAGGTAATTTACACATGAAAGTATTTATCGTCCTTTTGGACATGAAAGCAAGTTAACAATTATCTTTATAATTAGGTAACACCGAAGACGTGTTTCTCTGTCTTCCCACCTTGCTCAAAACTGCAAGTAACGAACTTTGCTTGGCAGACCGAAAACACTGACGAGGAACTAATAGTACTTATAAAAAGAGTTTTGCCATAACTAATGAGGTGATTACATTTGTTTGTTGACTGGATTATGAAAAATCAACTAATATAATTATTTCATTCAAATGAATTTGATCAGCGATGGTGTTTTAGGGGAAAAAAAATAGTTTATTCGAATAGGTTTAGAGACTGAATAAGCTTCCGGTGATTTAGCAAATATTTTCTTTGAGAGAGAGAGAGAGAGAGAGAGAGAGAGAGAGAGAGAGAGAGAGAGAGAGAGAGAGAGAGAGGGGGGGGGGCACGGTTAACATTTACTTGATTGCATGAAAGAATTATTGTGAAGACTTGTTGCCACTCTCTCTCTCTCTCTCTCTCTCTCTCTCTCTCTCTCTCTCTCTCTCTCTCTCTCTCTCTCTCTCTCTCTCTCTCTCTTCAACAGCTTTAGACAAATTGGATCTTAACTACCAAATTATCTCTCTCTCTCTCTCTCTCTCTCCTCTCTCTCTCTCTCTCTCTCTCTCTCTCTCTCTCTCTCTCTCTCTCTCTCTCTTCAACAGCTTTAGACAAATTGGATCTTAACTACCAAATTAATCAACCAGTATATAGCCGAAAACTGTATAGAAAATTAAATGGGATATTTTGTACCATTTGAAATCAAGGAAATAAGCCACCAGTAGGGACTGATGGATATCGACTGCAAGATGGATTTGAATCCACATGGCTGGAAGGATTACTAGTAGAATACCTAAAGGGGGTCACCATAGCAAATTCTTAGAAAAGGGTAATTTTGAGATAAGTAGTCATGATGAGGTCACTTCTGTGTGTTGAAAGGTAATAGAATATACGAGCGAGTGTTTCAAGGAGTTACAAGGATTTCGGATGTCTCAAAAGACTTTTTAGTCAATCCATGGAGACTCCATTTGCTTTGGTAGAGCGATTTGGTTTAAGCATTTAGAAAGTTTTTATGATCTTGTCTAATTTATTCTTGAACTTGTTTACCGTGTTACTGTTTACTACATCCGGACGAAGTCTATTCCAAGTATTTGCTATTTTCTGAGAGAGAGAGAGAGAGAGAGAGAGAGAGAGAGAGAGAGAGAGATTCCAAGCCTATCACTGCTTTACACTGAAGGGCCACGTTCACAAGCAAAGCAACTGCAAAACAGCCAGCAAAAAAGCGCTAGAACAGTCACGTTTATTAAAGCCCTTTCAGACAAAGCACGGCTAATCATAAGGTCACAAAGATGCTAATAATTGATTATATGGTCCACACCAGGCTCATAGAACTCTGGTTCTCATCAAAACCTTATGTTACGTAACCTGCACACAGCGTTAAGACAACTTAACTCACCTGACCGAGGATAGAGCTAATTTTATTGCCCTGATGTTTTGAGGACAATTTGCCCTTAAGGTATGAAAAGGCAAAAATCAATAGAGTTTATAGTCAAGCCTTCGATTCAAGTTGCTTCGTCCACGAAGTATCAAAGACAGTATTGACGCTTTATTCAATCTTGTGCATCACTAATAACCAGCTTTATTCCATCAAAATGATATTGCCTTCGGAAATTTCTACATGAAACTATTCATCATTTATTAATTCAAAACTTAATACATTAAAAAAAAAATAACTTATTACCTTTACATTAAACTAAATAAGACTTCCTATTTTCAGATTACAAACTGATCTAAAAAATATTAGCTGACAATGAGTATGCCCGTCTTCTTAACGAAGAGCAAATAGGCCTGCGTTGAACACCACTTTTGCCTGACTGGTCGAAAAAAAAGACTAGGGCCACCCCGCCCCAGTTACAGTAAGAGTTTAGTTACTAACTAATGCTTTGATTACGCCTGCCCACTAGTGAATGATAGGAAAATATTGATGACTGTTCAATACACAAGGCATATCAATAAATGCTTTCCAAAGAAAATTTTCTCAAATATCAAAATTACACAAGAAAATCGTCCTAACTTATTAATATTCTGCCAGAACCAACATGAAAACTAATAGTAAATATGTCATTGCAAATAAGGCGAGGATAAATGCTAAACCTAAATAGTACCTCAGCTTGAAAACGAAAGCATTTGACAAACACGAAATGTATGATATGTAAAATACCTTAGAATGTACACGATAAACTGACCTTGTAGTCTCTGCAGGTAGTAGGTGTCCTGTGTGTGTGACAGGGCCATAAAAAACAGCCCTTTAAATAAAGTTCCTTAATGGAACCAAATGTATGAGAAACTAAGGTTTTTTTTTTTTTTCATAAAAATGTCGCCAGTAATTTCCCCCTGAAGGTAATCATCACTTAGTAACAAAACTATTTCATGCAAAATAAATACAACCGTTTACCGTGATACTGAACGAAGACTGTTGGTATTAATGACTGAATGATTGGCCTTGGAATAAGGCTTCCCATTTTCAGATTATAAACGGACTTTTTGAAAGTTCACTGACAACGAGTAGGTCACCCTTTTAGAAGAAGAACAAATATGCAGAAAACCAGTTCTGTCTGGTTGGTCGAAAAACTTAGGGTAAGAGTCTAGTCATTACTAATGAGACAATTAGGTCATTATACATACGCTAATGGAATATAAGAAAAAAAAAGAGTTGCATACAAAATAAATCGTTTTTACAAAGGTTTTCCCAAGAATATTTTTCTAAAAATCTAAGTAAAAAGTCGTGTTTCTACTTTCGCTTTTATCACGTAATTTCCTACTTTGATTTAAATTGAAATTTCAATGCATTGGTGGTATAGAGTCCCTTAAAGATCAAAATTAAGCCTTTATTCTACCAACCACTTACTTCTGTGTAAGTGCATGTGCTGAGCTGACTTAAATCTAAACTTACAAATAACTTATATCTTGGGATACACTTCCGAATATTTAATATTTCCACGGATTTGATGCTTACTGCCTTCCAGTATTTACTTGAGAGAGAGAGAGAGAGAGAGAGAGAGAGAGAGAGAGAGAGAGAGAGAGAGAGAGAGAGAGAGAGAGAGAGCCTAATTGGTGGGCGTGGCTGGCCAAAGACTTTCAAACTAATGGAAGTGAGACGATTGTTCCTTAAAGCAAAATAATTATATATATTTGACATAAGGATTGTATGTATTTTCATTCAAATGAATGATATATGTGCATTCATACAGTATGTGTATGCAAAATTATATCAAAGCATTTATTTTCTGTATTAGTAAAATAAAATATGAATGTGTAAATGTCGAGTTGTTCAATAGAATTTATTTTAGTTAATCAACAAACAATTTTCTAACATCACCTTAAACTCTCGTTTCCTCCTTACACTTTTGTAATGAAAACAATCTGCATAAATTGCACAGTTTTCACAATATCTAATCCTCACATTCACAAATTGAAAAATGTGAAAACAATCTTTAATCAAATTTCTTGACAGATTAAATCCAAGTATGTGATTAAAAACAGTTCTGCCATTTTCTAACAAAACATTACGCAGACTTTACGATGATACAAACCTCTTTCAAGCAAGGGAACAAAATATCCATAGAAAGTAGATATTATCGACATTTCATTTGTATTCTAAATTCTAGGCCTATGGCTACAGTTATTAGTATTATCTCAATTCATTCCTATAGTAACAAATACGATTATACGTGATTACAGTGCCCAATTGGAACTCAAACCACACAGCTACAATTATACACCATCCTATTGTTAATCGAAAAGTTAAAGCCACATCTATAGGCTATAAAGAAAAAAACCCATTTAATAACTTTTCACATTTTCACTGACTATTGGATCACCACCACACGCTAAAAAGAGCATTTTTGGGAAATGTCCCTTCATAAAAATTCTTCGCCAATGAAAGACCCTTATAGAAATTCGATGGTTTACTATCACACTTGGAAACCTACAGCACCTACAAGATATTCGAATGTCCAGTATTTTGAGTAATAAAACATCAGCGAAAACATAATAAGAAATAAAACCTTGTGGAGTGTGTCCCTCCTTACCCTTTTAAGCCTCCATTGTTCACAAATCACAAGTTAAATTACAAGACTTCCTTCTTCCTCTCTCTATGTCAGGGAGATCCCTAGACGGTTCCTAAAAGTTCCCCAGACCAGAAATAATTTTATCAGGCGTTTTACAACGCAATTAAATCTGTAGCTTATAAAATGCTGTATTGTGTACACCCCGTGTCTTCTTTTAATTATGGTATTTTTTAATTCACAAACAGTTAGATATAATTTTTTTAATCATGAACTCTTGTTCCGATTACAGTTGTGCTCTGAAAGATATATTAATCAAATCATAATTGTAATGAAGGTCATGCCAAAGGAAAACAATAAAACGTATTTAAGTCATTCTTATTCATTATATATCTCATTGAAGACTGAATTACTCAAGAGTATTTAGAGAGTGATTTTCAGTTACCAGATTTGGGGATAAATTCCAAAAAGTTGTCCCCTTAGTTAAGGAAGTGTTTCAACCAATCAGGGACCTCCACCATTGTCTGCTTTCTATAGCCTTTTCATCAGCCTAAATTATAGTATTTTGCTTAAGATGTATTTAAATATTCTTCTAATAGATTAATTGAATTATAATAAGAGTTCAGAAGATATTTCTATTAATTTAATTTAATATTTAAATGATATACAATAAACGAGTGAAATTTATAAGCAAGTTACCTCTAGAACAGAAGCCTTAAGAAAAAGAAAACGGTACAAGTATTATTTAGAGAAAACTTTATTTAAGGGTAACTAATATATTCAACGACCCCCAGGATATTTGGTAATTTTGTATATTATTACATCTAGTGACTACGCACAAGAAATATATGATTTCCTATAGCAAATAACGAGATTTAACAGGTTTTGATATCCATTTCAATCGCAAACAAACAGATCAACCAATTCGGTTAGATATAAGTTGACGAATTGGTTGTGATGTTATTACGGATGAAATGAATGAGAAAAGCAGTTAAACCACGATATCTACTATAAGAAATCATATATTTCCTGTACGAAATCACACAATGAAATACAATACAAATGAACCATATAAATATTAACACATATACTGAGTTAAAATATATAAACAACAGATGACGGGGACGATAACATAAGCAACGTTACCAATGATTGACAGGACTACCAACGATGCCGAATGGTACACAGTGTTACCAACGGCACGATGTCATTACTAGAGGTAGAAATAAATTTTTCCATACGTAAACTAAATAATACTACCATAAAAATATTACACAATAAATAAAGAGTACCAAAAGGCCACAGAACCTAACAAACCCACCTAACCTTGCCTAGAAGTACCCCGGTCACAAAACATATATAATAAGAATGAGGGAATAACTTACCTTGATACACAGTACTACCAACGGAGACGAATGGTACACAGAACTACCAACGACACGATGTCATTACTAGAGATAGAACTGCTAAATATCTCCTCAGATATATTCAATAATTTCTCCATATAACTGGTACGAAATATATAAAAAGTACAGAAAGGCCACAGAACCTAACAAACCCACCTAACCTTGCCTAGAAGTACCCCGGTCACAAAACACGAATAATGACTATTGAGGAATGACTTACTTTTATGAAGGAAACGTCGAAACTTGGTGGACTCGGAAGGAAGAGGATGACGGATTAACTTCTATGACTGGGATGTGGATGGTTGGGGGTCATCGGGGTCTTGAGGGTAGGGGGGGTCGATTGGCTGATGTTGTAAAGGAGGGTAGAGGCGACTGGCAGTAATGAAAAAGTGGTGCAGCAACGAATGACGGGGATAGTAGTGGGTGAAAAAGAACCTGGAAAAATATTGCTTGAAATGTCCAGGTATGATTCCAGGCCTCTGAACCCACTCCTTCACTTCTCTCCAGAGACGTTCTATATTTTGAGTATGGATGGTTGGGTCTAGGGGGTCAACGAAATTCTCCGAATGATTAATCGACTTATGAACGTAACCAATTTCCGATAAAGAGTTGTATGCAGCCCACTTATCACTGATAATAATACTACCACGTTTAATATACTTCTGGATGAGGGGAATTAGAGTAGCAGCATCTCGTTTAGTAGAAAGGGGGGGAACTAAAGGGATAATGAAAAATTTCTTGGTCACACGTTCAATACCCCCAAAGACCCATATGGCACTTAACGGTCTACCACGGTTGTATTTACATTTACCAAAATGAGTTTCGTCTATTTCAACAGTAACTCCATCACCACCAATCGCCTCTTGGTTATCGAAGAAGTATTCGGTAACCTCCGAACAGAAACTTCTCCAATCCACACTAGTCTTTGAAGATATGTCTATACCTTCCATGAGGGTCTCATGGTCCGAATGTTTATGCAAAAACTGGTTCGCACATAATATTATCTTCCATGGGGGTAGCCGACTTTGGTCCAAAAAAGTACCTTTATAGGCCGAAACAGTATACCCACAACGACGTTTCTTCTTAGTTTTACGGATGGTGGTTACAGTAGAGCAATAAAACCCGTGAATGTCTGCCCTATAAGATAAAAGCGAATGACACTTGGGGCAGTTTAAACTTTGAGGGATAACATTGTGAGATTTAAGAAAATGATCAACATAACCTGGATTATCACCAAAATCACCATGGAATTGAGCAACTGCTTTTAGATACGGAATGCTGCAACCGGTACAAGTTTCTATATGTTCCATCTCAAAATACGGGAAAAAAAACGCACTAGTAACGAAGGACGAGTAACTAGGTCAAAGGTTAAAACGGGAAAGGCAGGGGAACAATGGGTCGGAAACCAGAGCATACAGAGATAAAGGAATGGGGGGGTAGGGAGATATCTCAATAGGCCTAGAGAGATGATTGGTTAAGGGAAAAACAACGAACAAAAGAGAAAACATGTATGAACTAAATACGGAAACAAGACGAAAGAAAAGTTTTATAAGACAGAGAGAAAAGGAACTAACCAACAAAAATAATTACAAACAATATAGGAAGATAAAATGGAATGAACGTTAAATAATAGTGAATGGGAATATAAAATGAGGAGATCATACCGAGAATTAACAGGATAAAAAAACTAGCCCAGGGTAAGAATTTATGTGAAACCGGGAAGGGATAAAGAAATAACCCAACAAATAAAACCAATATAGGAAGGTAAAATGGAATAATATTGAATGGGAATAAAAAATGAAAAAATAACACTAATAAAAAGAGTAAAAGGGGGAGAGGAAACTCCTGCGCAGGGGGCGGGGGGATATATGCGCAGATCGGAAACTGATGAAACGAACGTATGTACAAATGGGAAAGGAATTAACAAAACACATAAACCCAATATAGGAAGGTAAAATGGAATGTATGATAAATTATATTGAATGGGAATATAAAATGAGAAAATAATACGGTAATAAAAAGAGTAATAATGGAGAGAAACGAAGGACGGAAGGAGGGGCGAACGAACAAACGAACAAATGGGTGCTAATGTTAGCATGAAACGATAACATTTGATCTACATCAGGTATGGAATGCTAACATTTAATCTACATCAGGCGTTGGCAGCGCTGGTTACTGTATTACTACAAGAAATAACCTTTGAAACGGCTCCTCCCAAATATATCCAGGTATACTGATTTGTCTTTTTCTACGGTTATAATAAATACCAGAAAGAAATGTATAGAGAAGAAAAGGACTGAATTACGGTTATATATCGATTCCCCAGTATGTTTTCCCCACCCAAAACCCCGAGTTCCCACTGGGGGTCCCCCATTATCGGCGGATATAGATGTATATATATTTCTGTAACTATTCATTTGCGACGGGAACGAGTGTTATTTTCGAAGGGAGCGTAATTTTTCCTATAAGAAAAAGTAGTTGGAATACCAGGATACATTGAGATGTATTAATATACAATGAAACCGGATATTTATATATATATATATATATATATATATATATATATATATATATATATATATATATATATATATATATATATATATGTATATATATACATATATATATATATATATATATATATATATATATATATATATATATATATACATATATATATATATATATATATATATATATATATATATATATATATATATTTTACACATATATATATATATATATATATATATATATATATATATATATTTACATATATATATATATATATATATATATATATATATATAGGAAGTCATCTTAACAAATTTCATACATTAATGCCTTTAAGAATATTATTTTACATAGTTTATATAATGGTGTGATATAAAATGAGTAAGATTTACCTGAGAATAATAAAAATATCATCATACACTGAAAGTAGCTAGCATTTTAAGATCTAGGCTATAGACTTGAGATAAACCCGTATTAGCTTATGTTTGTTTTGCTATGTTTACAAATATTACCTTTTAAATAAAGGGAGATGTTAAGTAACTACCCTTCTGATTGAGGGTATACTCACAGTATGTTGCTCGTCAACCTGTCCTGGGAGAGCTCCCGCTGTGACATCTTGATCCACGCTAAAGATAGATCACCTGCACTCCACCCTCCAGCCTCACCTCTCCACAACCTCTCTCTTTTATTTTATTCCAGTAAATTATACAATGTCACATCCAAAAGGGCCCTCAAAACCAGCAATATCTAAGACCAAAACCTTTAGCTACAATTCCATAAAATTTCAAGACTGAAAATCAGCAAAGTTTAAAACCTAGACTCCCTTGTCCACACAAGACAACACTCAACCAAGCAACAAACTTTAGATTTCAATATTCCCAAACCGACCTGTACGAAATACAGGAAGCAACTGATCACCTGATAACCCCCTTTTTGTCTGGCAATTAGCAAGCTGGGATGATCCTGGTAAACATTTGTCTTGTTTTACGTCATTTTTTTAACATCTTCATTATAGCCCAAAGATCAATTCTCAATCTTCTAACACTTACCAGTTTGGTAGAATAAATAGCCTCCACAAAACTCTTATTATCCACATAACCGACAACAGCAACCACGGCACTGGTGTCAATTTTCATCAACATTGATCTAAGATAAAGTGCCTCCTCCAATCCTTCCAACAATGCTAAAGTCTCAGCTGCCAAGGTTGATCTAACTACCCTCTTTATCTTATTTGCATACCAGGTAAGAGGACTTGATCTATTCCCATCAGTAATAAAAATAACAATACCCAAAGAACTACTAACCCCATCAGGTAAATTAGCTGATGATGAAATAGTAAAAACATACAAAGACCAAGAATTATCTATGTATGGGCGCAGAATATAAGACTCGTACTCTTGTAGCCTTCTCAAAACCTTTCTAGCCTTAACTAAATCCTCCACGGTTGCATGATTTACTCTAGTTGAAAGCTCGACTCTAGTTGAAAGCTCCACCATATCGAAAGGCATATCCGGTCTTGGACCCAACACACTTCAATTGATTGCACCTAAATAGACTGATAACTTGTCTTCTCAAGTGCTGAAAGTTTCGAACCCCTTTGCGAAAGCCTTTCTGGATCTAATTGCTCCATCTCCACAATATCTACATAACTACTTTGATCAAGCAAAACATCCTGTTTACTTTGCACTGTTCTAAAACCGACATAAGAAAAATTACCTCCCTCCACCCTACCGGCAAGAAACCTTTCTCTCAATGGCTCCACAACTTCCTCCCTAAAAATACTCGTACCTGCATGCAAAAAGTCATCTATGTGAGTGACCAAAATGACCTCAAGTTTTCCCTTCCCAGACAATTTGTAAAATAAACATGGCTCAGTAACACACTGTTGACATCCTAATTCTTGCATCTCCTCCCTAACACTCAAATAAAATTGTCTGGAAGCATCTCCCAAGCCATAGAGGCACTTTTTTAGTTTCCACACCACACCCTCCACTCTTACCTCACAAGGAGGATGAATGTATATATCCCTCTAAAGGTCCTTTCCCTGAAGAAAAGCTGATTTAATATCCGTAGTTCTTATTTCCCACCCCAAACTAGCTACCACTGTCAAAAACAATCTGATGCCACTCTTACCCACTCTTGGGGAATCACTCTGAAAAGTACTTTCTTCCTCAAAACCCCTCGCCACCAAACGTGTTTTTATCCCAGAATCTTTCCTAGTCAGAACCCACCTGGTTTAAACACTTCTGACCCCAAAAAGGTACCTCCTCATAAGTGCCAAAGTCACATAGATTTTTCAGCTCTGCTTGTTTTGCTTCCTGACACTCCGACGTGTTCTGTTCTGCTTTGGTAAGAGTTGTACCATATATTTTCCAACAATCATTCTCTTGCATTTGAAGTCTAATTTTAGGAACTGAACGATTTTCACTTTCATTTTCTGCTCCAACTGGCACTTCTGACTGCACCTCACTTCTTTCAACCCCATTACCAGTAGTATCGGCTTCCCTCAAATCTGACTGAGCAAACGATGTCAAGTCCCAATCCACATCACCATCACCATTTAACCCCGCAGCTTTATTACTTGTTCCCAGCACCGCCAGGTTTAAATTCCCCACTGAACTCCAACTCCTGCTTAATAGGTCTATTTGGTGATACTCTAACAATTGCACCCCCATGCCTTACAAAGATCAACCTACCATCCTGACAAATCACCTTCCCAGGCCCAAGCCATCGATCATGACTCTCCCGTTTATAAAACACATAATCACCAGGCTGGAAAATTTGCTCTGCTACCCTAACCTTACTCTTCAGAGCCCTCCTCACTCTCTCCTCGGCTTTTGTCTGTATGAAGGCTTCACTAGATGAATGTAGAGCACTAAGATGCCTAGCAAAAACCTCACTGGTGGTCTTGCTCTCCAATGCAGGAACCTTATCAGGTTATGATGTCAAGAAGGTTGGGGTTTCCCCCAAAACCAACTGGTGGCTGCTAAAGCCATTCCACATCTGGAGGGAATTTCTTGCCATATTTGACCACTTCAACAACACATCTATAGGAGTTCGAGGATATTGAACTTTTAATTTAACAAGCATCATGTCAGTGACTGCATGTATTCGCTCACACAACCCATTCTGAAACGGACTTTCAGCAGCTGTTGTGTTAATCATCACATTTAAAACTGAAGCTACATCCTTCATTTCATCTGAACTGAATTCTCCACCATTATCATGCAATACCCCATAACCCCAAAAGTTCCCACCCAAAGTTTCATTATCTGATCAATCACATTAGTGGTTTTCTTCCTATCTATGAAAGCCGACTGTTTGTATCGAGACCACATATCTATAAGATGAAGAATTCATGTTCCCTCCTGCCGATGTTACAAATCCATAGCAACAACCGGATTAAATTTTGTTGCCATGGGCAAACCAACCACTGGTCTAGGTGGAGTTCTCTTAAATTGCTTATACAAAACACAGTTATTCTCAATTCTCTCCAAATCATGGGCATACTGTTCCCGCCAAATCCCAGAATCCCTCAACAAAAGGATTTTGTCCTAGGAAAAATCTATTTTTGGGTGAGATAGCCATGTCGTCCTGATGGAAGGTCCCTTCAGCAGCTTCCTACTGTATAATATTTCTGCGAGTGATGTTACAAGAGAATTACTGTCAGGTATCACAGGGTTCTAACCCCCAGAACGATTATCCGAAGATATCGTGTATAATTAGGGACGTATCGTGAGGAACCGTTACATATTCTGTCCCCCTATGGTGCCCTCGTTCGTCATCTGATGAGTGATTCCTTTGTTCGCAGCGTTTTCCTGCTTCTCAACATTGACATCATTATCAAGAGGAATACAATAATGTCCACAAAAATAATATTCAAAATACTGGTTTGCCTAAAATCGCATGGTCGTTTTCGATATCCATCTTCACATTGGCAGTTTTCATAGCCTGCCTTGACAAAGGAATGTCAGAATCAACTATGTCAGTTTCAATTGTTACCTTATTCCCAACTAAGGAAGCCGGTAAACTACACTCCCCAAGAGACTTCAACTGAGTACCCTCCTCCGCAAATTTGAAAACCCTATTACTATCTGTGGTCTTGACTAACAACCTATCATCCTCACTCAATGTACTCAAATAACCCTGAAGCCATGTTTTTTAACAAACGGTACTTGAACATGCACTGTCTAAAATAGCACACCTACCAGCCTCAATCCCAAATCTTGCGATCTTGGACTTATCGAATCCTGTGAATAACACTATACTCTCATCAGCACTAGCACCGACTCCACACTCATTACTTCCTTCATCAGACCCTATACCCTGACTAGTTATGTGTACACGGTTTAATCTTTCCCAACTATCTGGGTAGTCTTTCACAAAATGTCTAAAAGAACCGTAACTCTTGCAAGATAAAGGTCGACCATCTGGTCTAGTTGGGTTCACAGGCTTCTCCCCACGCTTGCCAAAACCAGAATATCTACCTCCACCCCTGCCATGCCCAGTTTTTGAGTCACCATACCATGATCTAAAATTCCTCTGTTCAGAAGCTACATAGGTCGGTTCTAACTTAATAACCTATGAATCCTGGCTGAGTCTGTTTCCTCCACATGTTTCTTCTCCTATGAATTTTTTAGAGATCTCTTGGCTTGCTCATACAGTGTGCTTTTCTCTTGATAATTCATATGAGAGATGACTAGCAATTTCTCTGCTTTATTCAACCTTGCCTTCCTCAGCAATTTGAATGCAAGAATTTCAGATGGTAATTTAAGAGTGTCATTTTTAGTTCTGTTGTACTTGAGATCAAAATTAATAATAAATTAACCAATATCCTCACTAGAACCTCTGCAATAGTCCTCGAAATCTTCAAACTTTTGCAAATTATCCTCCAACTCATCCATCCCAAACTGCTCATCTAGAAATGTAATCAAATCCCTAACACCATCAACACCCTTCAGCATATCCAAGCTTGGATTCTCAAAAACTTTCTCCTTCAAATTAAAATCATCAGTCTCAGGCAAACTCAAAGCCAACACAATACCCCGTTTCTCCTCTTTAACATCTGTCACCACTTGCCAAGCCTCTACTTCTTTCTTAAACAGAGAATTATTTTTATCTCTCCTAAATTGTGGAAGTGGAATTTTACCAGTTGTCATCTCAACACAATAATACAGTCAAGCCCAGTTCGCCTAAATCATAAAAAGAAAATTCCGTTCACCTAACACATTAGCACTACAGAAAACAACCCCACAATACAACAACACAACTAGACCTAACCCAGCCTAACCTCAACCACGAAATCAACACCAATACAACCAGCTCAGGTCTATCAATGAAGAATTACTTTTTTCTCCAGAAGCCTTAGAAACTTAGATACCAATTATTAACAATCAAAAAGCAGTACTGTATAATCTTCATTTTATATTTAAAAAGCACTGTAATACAATTTTCAAGACCAAGGAAAGAGGGGAAATATAACAGTACATTAAGAAGGGATAATACAAATAATACTCTATACAACCTGTAATTCATTAAGATTTAATCATGCTCTTCCATTTTAATGCCTATGTAAAATTTCACTGGCTTTTGATCACCTAAAAAGGGTTACACTTTCTATACATTGATGAGGTATTCACAATATGAGCGTCCAAATTTTAACAACAAGGTGAAATGAAGAGAGCATCGATCGAAGGATAAAATATATCTATACAGAATGAGGAAGAAGGCAGATGTGCCTTTCTTCTTCATAACATGATAGTTCTTCTGTTATGAAAAAAATAAAGTTCTCGACATTGTGACACCTTGTTTCACATATGCCAAAATTGCTGTGAGGTCTGAGTGTACATTCTCCTTTGTTAGCTAGATTGTGCAACAGAACTAGAGCCTCCAGCACAGCTAGTATTTCTAGGAAATTTAGGAACATCTGTGACTAAACAACTGGACAAGTTCCTGAGAACTAATTACAGTAATCTTGAAAGTAGCACTCCATTCAAGCAAAGACATCACATTATTATTATTATTATTATTATTATTATTATTATTATTATTAGTTACGCTACAATACTAATAGGAAAAGTAGAATGGTTTAAGGCTAAGGGCTACAACAGGAAAAATCAGCCCATAGAGGAAAGGAAACAAGGAAATAAGTAATCTACTGTCTACAAAAGAATTAATGAACAATTAAAATAAAATGTTTTCAGAACATTAACAACATTAAAAAATATCTTTCAAACTTTAAAAAAAACAGGAAGAAGTGAAATAAGATGGAATAGTGTACTGTACCAAGTTCACCCAGAACAACTACCTCAAGACATAGATTGAGGTAGTCGACAAAAAATCCACAATCCAAAAGGTTTCCTCTGATTCTCGATGGTTGATACAGAATATGGTTTCCAGGTCTATTTGATTGGATTATAAAATTTGGGCCGCAAGCCAAGCACTGGGGCATCAAAGGCCATTCAGCGCTATATGATACAAAATAATCAACTGTATCTGTACGCTTACACCATTTAGTATCAGTTCAACCTAAATAATCAATCACAACTCTTTTGTGTGATTACATACAAATGTGAAATAAGAAGGGATTAAAAGACTGAATAAATTCATTCAAATTGATTAAAGCTTGTGATAAAACCCAATACATATACTTTTTTTCAAGTTCAGGGTATCACAATTCTTCCCCAGTATATCTCTTAAATGTTTATTGATCTATCCCAAACAAACTTCGGATAAATTTGATAATTATTCAACTTAAGTCGAGCATTAAACACTTATACCTGTATTCCCAAAGGCTTTAGTTCTCTTCAAGCTCATCCAAATGTGGACCAAAAGAACTTTTATTTCTAGAATACTTAACCGTAAGCAGAAAGTTCGGAACTCTCTTCAACAAAAAAAACAAAAACCCAAAAGGAAGGGGCTATCATCATTTCAAGATGAAACCCTAATTGAGACTGAATCAGTCAGAACTTTTTGAAACAGACTACAATCCCTAGACTTGATAAAAATTTCAACAGAACCAGTCATTGAAGAAAACTCTCAAAAGCTTGTTGAAGACCACTCTATAGTCTCCATGAAGAAAACTACTTACACGCAGATTTAACACCTTTGCTACTGGTGCCACCATTTTCCCAAAGATTTAAGAAACTGCTCAAGCAGAAAAAAAAATTGCACTGATAAACTCAGTCCTGTAACATACTTGAGGTATGTTACATCAAACAGGTCAACTGTAAATATCCCATCTCTCCCTTTGATTTGCCTCTCAGAACACAGGAGTATGAAGATATGAAATGGGTAACATTACTCAAGAACAATTTTGGTTCTGAAACCCGGTAACAGTGAAATCATGATACCCTTATATTGAAGACCATGGGGACTGAGGTAAAGTAAAATTCGCCTTCTCTTTAAATTGATGCTAAGATCAAGATAGTATCAATGTCTGAAAGGAGATCCTCTCTGTAGGTTCAAATTAATAGGGGAATATTTCTTTTCTAGACATGAATGGTGACTGACTGTGCCACAGTTCCGATAGGCACCGCTGCTATCTCGGGTCACCTTGGGGGCCGTTGAGGTAGCGGCAGTACAGGAGTCAGCATATGAAGCTACATTTGCATTGGAAAACAAGGAAAGGTGGGCTGTAGAAACCTTAAGAATATCAACCAAACTCAGCTAAGTCCCTTGCCAGGCTACCTCACAAAATTGGAGAATATGCCATGGTAGATAGAATTTATTTTACAAAATAAATCTTGGCAAATAGGTGTATCACATATCTATATTGCACCATTACTGAAAAATTCCATCCACTGCCCCAACTTGATGGTGTTGAGCTTAAGAATCAGATAGTATTTTCTTGTTCACCAAGTTGCCATCTCTGACCTTTCCTTATGTTCAGATACATTTGATGTAAGGCCATTCTATGAGAAACAACTAATCTTATTGCTTAGTCAATTCACTGATCATTTTCAATCCCAAAGATGTAAAATGGGACAGGAAGCAGATGATCTTATCCTATGTCTTGCATAAAAAGTTCTTCAGTCAGAAAAATTAATAAGCTCATGACCTGATCATCTTGTTTCTTGATGTTATATATGTTCAAGTTGCGATGTTGCCAGCGTATATCAATCACCACTCCTTCAGTAGATCCTCTGTAAGAACTAATGCCTTGAACAGCATTATTAACATCTGTGATCTCAATCAACACAGTTCCCCTAGTTTCATTCCATCCTGTCAGCATCACAAAAAAATTTAGCCTACAACTCAAAGATATTGATAAGCATCCCACCAACCAAAAGTTTTGTAGACTTCTTAATCAGAGCACAAACTGTTTTTGGATCTTTCCTAGCATAAACTTTTTTTTCTTCCCTTCCATCAGTTTTTTTATCTTTCCTGGCCTGTCCAAAACTAGCTTCAAATGAAATTGGAAGGATTCAACCTAAAAAGAACAGGAGGGATTTATAAATAGTTCAAGAATTCATCTACTTTTGGACAAACTTATTTTTAATAATTTTGACCAAAAGCACAAATTTCAAGGATTATTTTTTGGGAAATAAATTTACTGTTAAAAATTTTGACCAAAAGCACAAATTCTTACCAACATACGCCTGAAAGGGAACAGGTTAATGTTAATCCAATATGAGAAATATACATCTCGAAATTGACTACAACCTCAAATCTTGATACCAGATCAGCAAGAAAATGAGTGTATCTATTGAAATTACCAAATTTGTTTGTCTTCTAGCTATAATTTTAGGTCTCTCACTGTACAACCTTGTCAAAGCTAGTTAATTAAGACTAGAAACATTTAGAACTAGTATCATAGACCCTAAAGCTTTTCGAATAAGAAACAGAAAATTATAAAAGCCTGGAAAAAGAACTAGAACTATTTCTATTGCTACTTTTGATAATTTTTCGTAGGATCCAAAGTTTTCCAGATTATGAACATATGAAGGATAGGACTTTATAACTGGCAACCAATATCCCTCCCTCAACATTAACATGAACCATAGGTCAGATAAAAGCACTGAAATGGTATGTCCCACTTAGTTATGTTGTCAAGTGTTATATTTGTCTAAACATTTCCTCAATACCTTGAAATTACTTCAGCAATACTACTTCAAAACTTACCTCTAACCCCATGAGGAGAATAAAGATAAATTAGATGTGGAAACTTCAGCCTCATTTCTTTAATCAGATTAACAGAATAAAACTAAATTCTTATGGGGAAGTTTAAGAAATACTTTCCTGAAATTCCTATCTGAATATAAGGAAAATGCCTGAACCAAGAGTACATCTGATTTATTCAGTTCACTAAACCAAAACCCATTTTTAAAATTTACGGGGAGGATAACCCACATTAACACAAGGTTTAAGGTTTAAAGGTCGCTCATGAATGGCAAAGGCAAGGGACAGTGACATTGGCATAGCAAGCAGGACAATGCCCTAGAGACTGACCGTATAGTATATGATCAGTGCCCAAGCCTCCTCTCCACCCAAGCTAGGACCAGGGAGGGCCAGGCAGTGGGTGCTGATGACGACTCAGCAGATAGACCTATAGGCTCCCCCAAACCCCCCAACCTTAGCTCACAAGGATGGTAAGGTTGCAGACACTAATGGCACTAACGAGTTTGAGCGAGACTCGAACCCCCGACAGGCAATCACCAGGCAGAGACGTTGCTGTGATTAAGCAAGGAGAATCATGAACATAAGATCCTTGATATCCTACAATCAGTAAAAGAAAGATACAGTAAAATTCTTTAGTTTTATTCAAGTTCTATCAAGACATTTCAAAGGATATCTATTCCTTTTAGAGTGATTTAGATCAACTGACTTGGCCAAAAATGAAGATGCTCTGAATGGCAAACTAGCAAAACCTGTACCAAATATAGAATATTTATAGAAAAGCACTCATGCTCAGCATCAGGGCAGTCAGACCAAATTAATAAAGGATTACAGTAATACAAATAAATAAAAATCTTAATAAAACTCAATACAGTAAAGAACAATCTGGTGCATCACACCAAATGTATATATATTTATCTAACATAAGAACACCACATCACAAAAATTCCAAGATATGCCATTCAGTTACATCTAGATAAAAATTGGGAAATATTTTCTTTAATTCATCTATAACTGCCACAATATAATGAGTTGGTACGGGACTTTCATTCTATTTGATTTGGTCCTGACCCTTTGGCATAGTAAAAAAAAAAAAAAATTCCACTGTACTCTTTTATCTCATCTTCAACCCTTCGAAGAGCAAAATTGAGTCTTTTAAACATCTTTTCTACCCTGCGTTAGAGTAAACAATATCAAATGACCAACAAAACCATCATGAGCTTTGGCTGGACTGCATTTCCTGTATTTGTGGCAAATGTTAATAATACAAAAATAAACCATCTGGACACTATGTTAATTTTTGGGGGGGCTCAAGTCATGTCGCCCTGATGGGAGTTCCCTCCAGCAGCTTCCTACTGTATAATATTTCTGCGATTGATATTATAAGAGAATTACCGTCAGGTATCACGGGGTTTTAACCCCCGGAACGACTATCCGAAGATATTGTGTATAATCAGGGACATATCCTAAGATAACCATAGATATCTGCACCCTGAATTGGAGACTACGTTAATTTTCTTTTAGCTCGACATAGTTAGAGATGACTGTGCCAACCCACACTGCAGTTATTGCCCTAAGCTGCCTATTTGTCTCTATACCATATCAGAGATATAAGCCCATTCAACGTTAAGAAAACTAGAAATTTTTCAGCTTTTGGGTTAATATCTATAAAAGCAAGCATGCATTAAGAAAAACAAATATGAACATCAGGGGAAGTTAATAGAAATGAGAGAAGCAAATATGAACATCTGGGGAAGTTCATAGAAATGAGAGAAGCAAATATGAACATCAGGGGAACTTCATAGAAATGAGAGAAGCAAATATGAACATCAGGGGAACTTCATAGAAATGAGAGAAGCAAATATGAACATCAGGGGAACTTCATAGAAATGAGAGAAGCAAATATGAACATCAGGGAAACTTCATAGAAATGAGAGAAGCAAATATGAACATCAGGGAAACTGCATAGAAATGAGAGAAGCAAATATGAACATCAGGGAAACTTCATAGAAATGAGAGAAGCAAATATGAACATCAGGGGAAGTTCATAGAAATGAGAGAAGCAAATATGAACATCAGGGAAACTTCATAGAAATGAGAGAAGCAAATATGAACATCAGGGGAAGTTCATAGAAATGAGAGAAGCAAATATGAACATCAGGGAAACTTCATAGAAATGAGAGAAGCAAATATGAACATCAGGGGAAGTTCATAGAAATGAAAGAAGCAAATATGAACATCAGGGGAAGTTCATACAAATAATACAAAATTGATATGAAATTGGCAAGTAGGTGCAGTGCACAATGAGTAAAATTTCTATTCACTTAAAACAAAATTTATAGATATAAGCCATCACATTGAATTAAATGCAGGATATCATTTAAATTAAATTTTTATTAAGTTTATTGAATACCTTTTGAGGAACAATTTTTCTTACAAAACACTTTGGTAGGTCTACCTCTAAAACATATTTGACAATAGTTTAAAAAAAAAATTCTACTTCATTGATTTGAATGTAAAATATATTCACATTTCCCAATACTCCGCTCTTCGATTTTGGCAAATGTACGTTTACAAGCTGCCAAATGTATAAATCTTGCTAGCACTGAGGATCTTGTCAACTTGATGAATACTGTTCTTGGTTATTTCAGAAGGGAAATAAAATCAGGAATGCAGTAATAGTTTCTTTAACCAGACTACTTCTACCTGAAATAGAAATTTCAACATTAGTCCTGTAGTAAAAATAATCAATGAAATCTTTCATTGTAGAAATGACTGAAGATTAATCTCACTTAGTAATTTGAAGGTTTAACTTTTTCATGTAAAATTAGTTTATAATTCAAATATTTGAATTTCTTTAATTATTAATAACTGATATCAGGTAAATCCCAAATCATTCATTAAAATCAAATCACAAACTTGCCTTGCAATCTAACCATATTCCCAAATATTTTCTTATGGTTTCATGCCAAGTTCTTAAAATATGCTATCACTTTGACAATACCATCTGTTCCTATACCTGTACTACAAAATCAAAATTCTCTATAAACAAGAGCACTCAAAATTGATTGATTGAAACCTAGTAAACAAATCTATAAAAAGTTCTGGATTGTACTATAATGGCAGCTACAATCCTAATAAGATAAGCAGGATGCGATAAGCCCCATAAGGGCTCCAACAGGAAAAAATAGCCCTGTGAGGAAAGGAAACAATGAAATTAATAAACTACGAGAAGTAATGAACAATTAAATAATATATCTTATGAACATTAACAACATTAAAATAGATCTTTCATATATAAACTATAAAAACTTAAAAAAATCAATAGGAAGAGAAATAAGATAGAATAGTGTGCCCGAGTGTACCCTCAAGCAATAGATAATTCATTTCAAAGACAGCAATAGATTATCTTCAAATGAAAGGGTAACTAGCAAAGAGGCAAAGGGAAAAAAAGCTTTAATCGCAATCATCAGTACAGAATTAATTGATATGGTAAAAATGATGATGATAGCTGACAGAAATAAAATCGTGGTAGTTATAAGAAAATTAATACTGTACTCTCAATTTCAGACTACTATCCAAATAAAATCATACCCAATTAACCTACAAGTGATAAGCACACTGACTGCTTACAAGAGCCAGAGGCATTTGAAACTTCAAATACCAATAGCAATACTGTACATCATACACTGTAAGATTCCCTTTCATGTCTCCTCTGTTGAACTTAGAGGTGATATTGTAACAGAGATGACTAACATCAAGACGTTTGTCCACCACTGGCATATTATGCATTACAGTAGAGGCAAAGTTTGAACTCAGATTGATCAAGTTTCCTCAGATATCATGCAAAACAAAGTAACTTATTATTATTATTATTATTATTATTATTATTATTATTATTATTATTATTATTATTATTATTATTAGCTAAGCTACAGCCCTAGTTGGAAAAGCAAAATGCTATAAGCCCAAGAGCTCCATCAGGGAAAAACAGCCCAGTAAGGACAGGAAATAACGAAATAAATAAACGATATAAGAAGTAATGCTCAATTAAAATAAAATATTTCAAGAATATTAATACTAAAACATATTTCATACATTTTCTATAAAAAAGACTTATGTCAGCCTGTTCAACATAAAAACATTTGTTGCACGTTTTTGCTTTTGAAGTTCTACCAATTCAACTATCCAATTAGGAAGATCATTCCACAACTTGGTCATAGCTAGAATAAAACTTCTAGAGTACTGTGTAGTATTGAACCTCATTATAAAGAAGGCCTGACTATTAGAATTAACTGCATGCCTAGTATTACGAACAGGATAGAACTGTCCATGAAGATCAAAATGTAGAGGATGGTCAGAATTATGAAAAATCTTATGCAACATGCATAAAGGACTACCTGAACGACAGTGACAGAGATTGTCTAGATCAAGAATAAGAAATTTAATATATAAACAATGACGAGAATATCACCCCAATTGTCAATTCAGAAAGCCTATTTTACCTTAGTTAAAACTGCTTGATGTTCCACTCCAGAATAATAATATCATTATCAACAATACTATCATTATTATTATTATTATTATTATTATTATTATTATTATTATTATTATTATTACTTGCTAGACTACAACCATGGTTGGATATGCAAGATGCTATAAGCCCAAGCATTTCATTAGGGAAAATAGCCCAGTGCAGAAAGGAAATAATGAAATGAATAAACTACAAGATAAGTAATTAACAATTAAATGAAATATTTCAAGTACAGTAACATTAAAATAAATCTTTCATATAAAAACTATAAAAACTTAAAAAGAGGAAGAGAAAGGAGATAGAAGTGCGCTCTCATGCAAGACAACTCTAATCCAAGACAGTTGAAGACCATGGGACAGAGGCTATAGCACTACTCAAGACTAGAGAACAATAGTTTGATTTTGGGGTGTCCTCTTCCTAGAAGAGCTGCTTACCATAGTTAAAGAGTCTCTTATACCCTTACCAAGAGGAAAGTAGCCACTGAACAATTGCAGTGCTGTAGTTAACGACTTGAGCAAAGAAGAATTGTTTAAACAATTTCTAGAAAGCACAAAGGCTTAATTACTAGCGCTTCTAATTATTACCAAGCTTTAGTTTAAAAAAAAAAATATTCCAGATAAGAAAACATTATAAAAAAATTGCTACTCAAAAAACCTAACTTACAGGAGGTTCTCAACTTAAAAAAATTCAGTGATACAAACACAAATCCAACTGAAATCATAAATTTCAGTTATTGTATCAAAAACTCATAAAGAAATACTGTAATAAAACAATATGTTATTTTTATTAATAAAATAAATTTTTGAATATACTTACCCGGTGATCATATAAGCTGCAACTCTGTTGCTCGACAGAAAAAACCTACGGTCAAAATACGCCAGCGATCGCTATGCAGGTGGGGGTGTACATCAACAGCGCCATCTGTCGAGCAGGTACTTAGTACTCCAAGCAAACAAAGAACCAATTTTCTCCTCGGTCCACTGGGTCTCTATTGGGGAGGAAGGGAGGGTCCTTTAATATATGATCACCGGGTAAGTATATTCAAAAATTTATTTTATTAATAAAAATAAAATTTTTCAATATTAAACTTAGCCGGTGATCATATAAGCTGATTCACACCCAGGGGGGTGGGTAGAGACCAGCATTACATGTTTACATTATTATGAGCTAAGTATTTTGTATTTCATTTTAGCAGTTATTCAAAATAACAAACATAAAATAAATAAGTACCTGGTAAGGAAGTCGACTTGAACAATTACTCTGCCTTTTTAAGTACGTCTTCCTTACGGAGCCTCGCGATCCTCTTAGGATGCTGAGCGACCCCTAGGATCTGAAGTATCAAGGGTTGCAACCCATACAACAGGACCTCATCAAAACCTCTAATCTAGGCGCTTCTCAAGAAATGACTTTAACCACCCGCCAAATCAAGTAGGATGCGAAAGGCTTCTTAGCCTTCCGGACAACCCAAAAACAATAATAAAACATTTCAAGAGAAAGATTAAAAAGGTTATGGAATTAGGGAATTGTAGTGGTTGAGCCCTCACCCACTACTGCACTCGTTGCTACGAATGGTCCCAGAGTGTAGCAGTTCTCGTAAAGAGACTGGACATTCTTAAGATAAAAAGACGCGAACACTGATTTGCTTTTCCAATAGGTTGCGTCGATTATACTTTGCAGAGATCTATTTTGTTTAAAGGCCACGGAAGTTGCGACAGCTCTAACTTCGTGTGTCCTTACCTTCAGCAAAGCTTGGTCTTCCTCATTCAGATGGGAATGAGCTTCTCGTATTAACAGTCTGATAAAATAGGATAAAGCATTCTTTGACATAGGCAAAGATGGATTCTTAACTGAACACCATAAAGCTTCAGACGGGCCTCGTAAAGGTTTTTAAAATAGAACTTAAGAGCTCTTACAGGACATAAGACTCTTTCTAGTTCATTTCCAACCATACGATAAGTTTGGAATATCGAACGATATTGGTCAAGGCCGAGAAGGCAGCTCGTGTTTCGCTAGAAAACCAAGTTGTAGAACATGTAGCCGTTTCGGATGAGAATCCGATGTTCTTGCTGAAGGCATGAATCTCACTGACTCTTTTAGCTGTGGCTAAGCATATCAGGAAAAGAGTCTTTAAGGTGAGATCTTTCAGGGAGGCTGATTGTAGCGGTTCGAACCTGTCTGACATAAGGAATCTTAGTACCACGTCTAAATTCCAACCAGGTGTAACCAAACGACGCTCCTTCGTGGTCTCAAAAGACTTAAGGAGGTCCTGTAGATCTTTATTGTTGGAAAGATCTAAGCCTCTGTGACGGAAGACTGATGCCAACATGCTTCTGTAACCCTTGATAGTGGGAGCTGAAAGAGATCGTTCTTTCCTCAGATATAAGAGAAAGTCAGCTATTTGAGTTACAGAGGTACTGGTCGAGGATACGGATACTGACTTGCACCAGTTTCGGAAGATTTCCCACTTCGATTGGTAGACTCTAAGGGTGGATGTTCTCCTTGCTCTAGCAAACGCTCTGGCTGCCTCCTTCGAAAAGCCTCTAGCTCTCGAGAGTCTTCCGATAGTCTGAAGGCAGTCAGACGAAGAGCGTGGAGGCCTTGGTGTACCTTCTTTACGCGTGGCTGACGTAGAAGGTCCACCCTTAGGGGAAGTGTTCTGGGAACGTCTACTAGCCATCGAAGTACCTCGGTGAGCCATTCTCTCACGGGCCAGAGGGAAGCAACTAGCGTCAACCTTGTCCCTTCGTGAGAGGCGAACTTCTGCAGTACCTTGTTGACAATCTTGAACGGAGGGAATGCATATAGATCTAGATGTGACCAATCTAGTAGAAAGGCATCTATATGAACTGCTGCTGGGTCCGGGATTGGTGAGCAAAATATTGGGAGCCTCTTGGTCATCGAGGTTGCGAAGAGATCTATGGTTGGCTGGCCCCAGGTGGCCCAAAGTCTCTTGCATACATCCTTGTGGAGGGTCCATTCTGTTGGAATTATTTGTCCCTTCCGAATGAGACAATCTGCCATGACATTCAAGTTGCCTTGGATGAACCTCGTTACTAGTGATATGTCTAGACCTTTTGACCAGGTGAGGAGGTCCCTTGCGATCTCGTACAATGTCAGAGAGTAGGTCCCTCCTTGCTTGGAGATGTACGCCAAAGCCGTGGTGTTGTCCGAGTTCACCTCCACCACTTTGCCTTGAAGGAGAGACCTGAAGCTTTTCCAGGTCAGACGTACTGCCAGTAGCTCCTTGCAGTTGAAATGCATTGTCCTTTGACTCGAGTTCCATAATCCCGAGCATTCCCTACCGTCTAATGTCGCACCCCAGCCTACGTCCGATGCGTCCGAGAAGAGAACATGGTTGGGAGTCTGAACAGTCAGGGGAAGACCCTCTCTAAGGTTGATATAGTCCTTTCACCAAGTCAGACAAGACTTTATCTTTCCGGAAACCGGGATCGAGACCGCTTCTAGCGTCTTGTCCTTTTTCCAGTGAAAAGCTAGATGGTATAGAAGAGGACGGAGGAGTAGTCTTCCTAGTGACACAAATTGATCCACGGATGACAGTGTCCCTACCAGACTCATCCACAGCCTGACTGGGCAGCGTTCCTTCTTCAGCATCTTCTGGATGGATAGCAGGGCTGGGGGCTGATCGTCTTGTTCAGCAACGTCCTCATCAGAGGGTTCCTCATCCGAAACTGATGAGGAAACGGCAACGGAGTGGGCAACGTCTGACTCGCTGAATCCGGTCGCACTGGTGGATGCGTGACGGAGCCGGACGCAATATCATGGCACTGCTGCACAGTCTGTGAACTGTCAACAACCATGGGTGCGCGAGGAAGTACAGCGTCAACCCGAAACTGTCTAGACTGTCTGGGTTGTGCAGTCAACACCCTACCGAGTTGCTGAGGTTGACGCACTGCGTCACAACAAGTCACCTCTGCTGGTTGTTGAATGTCCTGAACGTCAACAACCACCTCCGAGCGTCGCTTAACGTCAACGTGCGACTGGCAACCCACACTGGGTCGCATCGGTGGAGGAACCACCTCAACTGGCAGACGCGAGTAGGTTACCTCAGCGTCAACAGGGCGCACAACCGACCGGTTGGAAGGTTGTTGGCCAGAAGGAGGAACCACCTCAACTGGCAGACGCGAGTAGGTTACCTCAGCGTCAACAGGGCGCACAACCAACCGGTTGGAAGGTTGTTGGCCAGAAGGTTCTTCTCCGCATTTAAGTCCTCTATCAAGGACGCAAGCTTGGACTGCATGTCTTGCAGCAAAGCCCATTAGGGTCTACGGGAGCAGGTGTGGCAACAGACGGGGTTAGCGACTGAGGCGGAACCATTTACCATCCCTGAAAGCCTTGTTATGTGTGACATAATAGTACAGCAAAACTTCAAAGGCTCGACAAAAGTTGAGAAGTTGACCCGTAAACAACTTGGAGCGTCTCCTGGCTAGGCGCCAGGGCGAGTCTACCAGAATTGAGAAGTCTATCTGGGCAGAGGCATGAACTCCCAAGCCGAGAACTTCTCTCGTGTCCTATCAGACTCTCGCTCTATAAGCCAGTTTAAAAGAAGGGAAATCAAAGGCTGTATCCCTAAAACTCCTCCTGG
Organism: Palaemon carinicauda; assembly: GCF_036898095.1. Classification (NCBI taxonomy): domain Eukaryota; kingdom Metazoa; phylum Arthropoda; class Malacostraca; order Decapoda; family Palaemonidae; genus Palaemon; species Palaemon carinicauda. The sequence continues at coordinate 22,564,368 of NC_090725.1, read as the reverse complement.
TGCAAAAACCAGTCGCCTAGCCAACGTAACGCTCTCTAGGAGAGCGAGAGAGCACTAGCTTAAAAACAACGGCTTCGAAGTAGCTAGGCCTAGTGTAAGTTCTGACGTTTAGGCGAACGAGGAGCAGCAGTTACAAGATCCGGACGAAGATCCTTAAAATATCATCATGATTTAATTAAAGTCCATAGGAGGCTAAGCAGCTTAAGGCTCCTCTCCAAATGACAGAGTCCTCAAGGGAATATCAGTAGGAGGGAGAACAGCACTTTCTCATCTACAGGAACCTTGTCCGATAAAAGCTAGGTTAGCTCAGTGAGTCTCTCACTGGTGCATTAGTAGCAGACCAGAAGGCAACGTCATGTAACTGCTTGACAGTCTGTGAACTGTCAACAACTGAACTGTCAACCACAACAAGTGTGTGAGGACATACAGCACTGGTGCATTAGTAGCAGACCAGAAGGCAACGTCATGTAACTGCTTGACAGTCTGTGAACTGTCAACAACTGAACTGTCAACCACAACAGGTGCGTGAGGACATACAGTGTTCACTCGAGACTGCTTTGACTGTCTATACTGAGCAGTCAAAACAACTCTAGAATGCGGAGGTTGACGCACCGCGTCAAAACAAAACAACTTAGACTGTTGTTGTACCTCGCGAACGTCAACGGAAGGTTCCGTGCGTTACTGAACGTCAACATGCGGCTGGCAGGGTACACTGGAACGCATGGGTGGCGGGACTCTCTCAGCTGGAGTGCGGCAGAAGGTCGCCTCAGCGTCCACAGGACGCACAACCGTGTTGGTTGTAGGCTAGAGGTTGGTGCAGTGTCAACCTTCTCCGCACGAAAGTCCCGCATCAATGACGTTAACTGAGACTGCATGGTCTGCAGCAAAGACCACTTAGGGTCTACAGGAGCAGGTGCGGCAACAGACGGTGTGACTGCCTGATGCGGTACCGCTTTGCCTCTCTTAGGAGGTGAGCAGTCGTCGGAAGACTGCAGCGAGTCCGAACTGACCCAGTGGCTACAACTGGGCCGTTGGACTTGCGCGGAAGGGACCGACTTGCGCTTAATAAGCTGCGAGACCTTGGTCCATGGTTTCTTACGAGAAACCTCTTCCGCAGACGAGAAATAAATGGGCTCTCTCGTCTTTGTGTGGGTGGGGCGATCTTGGGTAGATACGCCCGAAACCACGGAGGGAAACGTCTGTTCGTTGATCAAGGCCTGACGAACCCATAAGTCGTTCGACATTACTTCTCCCCTGGGCTTGGGAGCTTGCAAGAGGTCCCAGACTAGGTGAACGACAGGCACGAACAGACGAACCCTCGGACGCAACACTGTAACACTTTGCGCATATCACTTTATCACTTCGATTTTCTGTTTTGCACTTATTTCACTGAAATCGAAACTTTTACTGATTTCTACCTGAAACACGCAATTCTACCCTTCATTAAAAGGTAGTAATTGCGAAAACAGTCGTATAATGCAGCTCATTAATACTAGCAAAAAACAGAAAACATATATAAAGATAAAGAATTCAGTGGCTGGGAAAGAGACTAAACACTAGTTCAAATAAACTACGTTTACAATCTCTCACCGCACATAGCCTGGGGACAAGAATAAAACCCTAGAAACGTTTTACCTTCTTCCCCGTACAGCGACTAGGGAAGAGAGTAGGCCTAACACGAGAAAAACGTTACCCGCTTGAACGGAACGTTTTTTCTCCTCTCTCTCCCTCCGTCTCTATCTCTCTCTCTCTTTCTCTCTTGATTTCGCACCTAAGAGAAGAGCCCAATTATATATCGTCAAAAAAACATGTTATTTGACTAAAGGAAAAAACTGAAAGGTTTTCCAAATAAAAAGTTCCTTTAATTTAGAATTTAAAACATTTAAGCTAAGAAAGAATGAACAAAACGTCAAAATCGATTTACTCTTACTGCAAAGTGAAACTGTGATATACTCTCTCTCTATCGTAACGATAGAGCGCATGTTGAACGTCCTGAACGTCAACAACTGCGTAGTCTAAAAAACTAAACGTTAGTTCATCTTTGAAAACAGTACGAAGACTATCAAAGAAATTCTTTCATAAAACATTAAATTTAAAAAGTTTTAAATTCTTTAAAGGCTAAATACGATATAACGGGCTCAACGTTGATTAACTTCGGTTCCAAGTTAGGACCGCCTACTATCAGGAAAGGTCGCATATAAACAAAACATAAAAATTTATTTATATGTTTATAATAAATGGAAAGTTAATCGAAGAGGCCTAATAAAGGCGGAGAGATATAAAATATATAGATCTATAACGTGTTAAGCAAAATTACTAAAAGCCTAAACACACTTCCGTCTAAGGGAAGGATCGGCCATTTAAAAGTGAAAGAGAGTCCATACTCTCTTTGTCACCATAATTAAATCTATCCAAAACGAGTTCAAGTTTTGAGATGAAGATAAAACCCCTGCATAGCGAAAGCTCAAAACTAGAATACTGTAGTGTACTTCACCAAATAGTTGTGAAAACAAATCCAGTTAGTAACAGCGTATTAGTAGGTCTTGCCGGTAGCCTGACAGAGAGAAAATTGGTTCTTTGTTTGCTTGGAGTACTAAGTACCTGCTCGACAGATGGCGCTGTTGATGTACACCCCCACCTGCATAGCGATCGCTGGCGTATTTTGACCGTAGGTTTTTTCTGTCGAGCAACAGAGTTGCAGCTTATATGATCACCGGCTAAGTTTAATATTGAAAAATATAATTTAATAAATTATGCAAGTCGACATTTGCAATATAAAACAGGACTATTTGTTGACCTATTCAGCTGAAAATTGTAGGCTTGCGAGTTAGATGATGCTTACCCTAGGCACAAATCTAACAAAATATGACTCAAAGTTTCTTGGAACCTATTAAGTTTGTAGGTTGAGGACTTTGTGCAAAAACAGCTGTGTTATTACGCAAACATTAATGAGAACTCACCAATACAGGGTCAGTGGCAGTAATGAGAAATAGGACTTCTTGAGCTCTGTCCTTATTGTTAGCTGCGACAGCAGAGACCTCTAACTTACGCTGTACTATTGTTCCTCCCTTACCCACCATTCTGTAATAGAATAGAAAAGGAAAATGTTAAACTATCAGAGCATTATCACTTTTATCTGGTTGTTGTTATTATTATTATTATTATTATCTTTATTACTAGCTAAGCTACAACCCAAGTTGGAAAAACAAGATGCTACAAGCCCAAGGGCTCCAACAGGGAAGAATAGCCCAGTGAGGAAAGGAAATAAGGACTTTAATAAACAATATGAGAAGTAATGAACAATTAAAATAAAATATTTTAAAAACAATAACAACATTAAAACAAATTTCATATATAAACTATAAAGAGACATATCAGCCTGTTCAACATAAAAACATTTGCTGCAAGTTTGAACTTTTACCGATTCAACAACATGATTAGGAATAATATTACCCAATTTGGTTAAATTACTTTAACCAAAGGCAAACACTTCTGAAATACCTATAACACCTGTACTGTTGTTTGTCCCCTATTGCCCCTCATCAAACGACAATGAAATAAGAACTTGGGATTTGCCTCCTGTAAATAAGGCTTTGTTATAACATGAGTGATTAAGGATACTCACCAAGGAGAAGGGGACAGTGAGAGTAATGACTAATCAGATTGACTAATCAGATTTCTTGAGGTCCATCCTTCTAGCTGTTTGTTGATGATGCCGGAAAACATCAGCCCTTGCGTCAGATGTATGCTGAATTCTTTTCCTGAGACCGCTGCCAGTTTAACTCCTGCTGCTCAGCTTGCTCCAGAGCCACGTCCCACGGGATGATGAGAATGGAGTATGCAAAGGAAGATGAAATATCGCTGGAAGGAGAAAGGATTAATAGGGTAGAATCATTTAAGTATTTAGAAACTATGATCTCCAATACAGGGTCTTTAGAATTATAGAGTTCTTCTGTCTAGTCTTCATTTTGGGTTGATGGCAAACTCCTGTCAAAGATTTATAACAACTGTACTTTCCTTTCTCTTCTTTAATCACAATAAAAAAAAAAAAGAAGAACTTAACCTAGTCAAAATACTATATACAGAAAGAGCCCTAGAATGTTCAGAAACTTCTACGAAGCGAAATGATTGAAAACCAGTTTATCATACAAATACCAAGTTTGGAGTTAAAAGAAAACTCGATTCTGTTGTATATAATAATGATGTCATTAAAATGGCCACTTAGCAAAAATAATTCAATTGAAGTTTCTTATTTTTGGTCCAATTTCAATTATCTAAATCATTTTTTTAAAAATTTCATATACAGTACATAGAAAATGGTTTAAAAATTTTTTTTGTATAGTGAAGTGTTTTTCAATTGAAAAACTTTAAAAATATTTACACATGATTTTTTTAAATTCAAACAATATACATCATGATATCACTTTTAAATAACAAACAACATAATTACTCCTCTTCTAATGAAGCTTCAATTTTGTTTTGTGCTAGAAATGAATTGTGAATGAAGGAAATTCTGATAGAAGGGAAATGGAACATTTGGATGATGCAAGTGTACCCTCATCAGAAAAGAAAACAATCAGTCTTAATGTTAATTCATGTTTACTATGTCAGTCTCAAACAAAAGAAACCTTGGTTGAGAATTCAAAATGTGCAGCAAAACTTGTTGGCAGTATAAAGATTCGAAGTGACTGTGGTGGTGAAAATTAAATGCATGTTTCTCAATATCTGAAGGACGAATCCAATGAAGACTTACCGAAGAGCAATGTAAAAGGGCAACTTTCTTGCAATAAAAAATGTACCTACAAAGGAATGCTAGAAAAACTCCAATACAGTAAAAAGGAAAATAAATTAAATGAAGAGAATGACAGCAGTATTGCCTCAGAGTTTGAACAAAAGACCCACAACTTGATCCATATTTCACTCACAATTTCAGAGTATGACTTGTTTCTTTTTTAACCTAAAACTAGAAACCATCCATTACATAGTTTCTACATCATCAGTAGGAAAAAGGTGGATGATGCTGTGAACCAGGGGACTAATACAGAAAAGAAACTTAAATCAAATGGATGTATTGACCCAAGAGACTGTCATGCCTGATTTTGCACACCACAAGGAGTGCTTAAGCAGAAATGTCGGCAATGTAATTAGAAAAACAAAAAATAGCTGAGGATTTGCCAAGAATGGCAGGTAGAATTTATTGATTCTTTTTTGGAAGCTTTACAGTCAGGGAAAGTTGTCACAATGAAGAACGAAGAAAAATGTTACCAGGAAATTTGTCATTCCAAATGTGCGAGAGACCGATACGATTTCCAGAAAGTCTTTAATAGTTGTGTGGAAAATCCACAAACAGCATTGAACAAGAAAAGAGACTTCATGGTATTGCACCAGTGCAACTAAAAATTATGAACACCATTGTCATCACAAATGTGACTATGAAAAAAGTTACTATCTCACTCTCATCATCATCACCTCCAACGCCTATTGACGCAAAGGGCCTCAGTTAGATTTCGCCAGTTGTGTCTATCTTGAGCTTTTAATTCAATACTTCTACATTCCCCCAACCTCCTATTTCCCTTTTCATTGTCCTCAGCCATGTAGGCTTTGGTCTTCCAACTCCTCTAGTGCCTTGTGGAGCCCACATAAATGTTTGGTGAACTAATCTCTCATACTAAAGATGAATTATTAGCCTATATTTCTCAAAAAGTCATCCACCATGCAGAAGAGAAACATGTAAACCTTGTGGTAGCATGGCGTAAAGAAGTAACTTCTGTCCATTGTGACCTAGTTCTTAAAAGTACACAAAAAGCTGATACAAAAATTATTCTTCATGAAGTTAATGCTACAGAAAGAGGTGCTAACAAGCTATCTTCACTCCAGACACTGGTGTTCTGGTACTTGCAGTAAGACGATGACCAAAACTAACATCTGTCATTCTTTAAGCCAAATTTTGGGCTGAAATTTCCATTGCTGATATTTTAATCATTGAGCCCTTTGAAAGCATCTACATTACCTGCAATTCACGGTCTTTCAGGCTGTGACACACCTGGTGCCTTGGTCAGTAGGGCCACACTCTTACGGGAAGGCATTTAATATGGCAGGTAAATAACCCTTGGAAGAATTGGTGATACTTGGAACAAGTGAAGAAATCTCTGATGGAGTTCAAAAGGAACTTGAAATTTTTTTTGTCAAATCTACAAACAACGGTCAAGTATAGATAAACTAGCAGAACTTCAATGATGTATGTTTTCAAAGAAACAAATACCAAGGGAGAGGCTACTGCACACAAAGTGCTGTAGAACCTTTACTTTAGTAAATTATCAGGTCATGATGTGGATTAAGGTTATTGAGGCAAAACAAACACTACCTTCCCCCATTGGTCATGAATGGGACATAATTAATGGACACACACTGCCAAGTGTCTGTTTTGTGCTCCTAATATCCTTAGTCAGTAATCCCCCATGCAAATGCTTAGCACATGATTTACCACATGCAGATCTGTGAGTATAGGAAGGGAATGAGGAGCTATGTAACAATATAATTTTTACACCAGAAACGATACAATGAAGATGATTTTATAGATACTGCATACCAAATATTTCTTCATATTTTCATTTACTTTATTGCTTAGTAACAAATTGGTGAATTACATTTTAATATTTTAATTTGTATAAAAATTTTTGATTTCCCACTGATATCATTGTTAATTTTTCAATATTCATTATGTAATAAGTTACAAAGAATCATAAGAATTAATATTAACACATTACTTAGATTGTACAACAATCTATGTTGTTTATCCCCCTCATGGATTTTATAATGCATAGAACAGTCTGAGATGGTGGAGAAGGATTGGACTGGATTGGAGATAGGAATTGAACAGACCTAGAGTATGCAGATGATGCTGTCCTTGTTAGCAGAACACCACAAGATTTGCAATGCTTGCTTACCAGAATGCATGAAATATCAAATGTGGTAGGGCTGAAGATGAATAGAAGAAAGACATAGATGATGAGAATTGAGAATGCAATAGAAGATGGAATATCATTGGAAGGAGAAAGGATTGATGAGGTAGAATCATTTAAGTATTTAGGAACTATGATCTGCAATACAGGGTCTTTAGAATTAGTTTAGTGAAATTAAAAAAAAAAAAAGAGCAAATTGGACAATGGCTACGTTAGGTAAAATTTGGAAATCAAATCGCCTGAAATTACATATAAAAACCAGACTATATATCAGTTTAGTGAGATTGGAGTTACTATATTGACATGAGTCACGGTATGACAATGATACAATCTCCAATAGATTTAGTAGATTTGTGAACAAAGCCCTCAGAAGGATATTGGGAGTTGAATGGCAGGACTTGATTAGAAACAAAACGATAAGAGATTATTCAAGTTCCATATGTGGATGAGATAATGATGAGGGGTAGATGGAGATGGTTTGGGCATGCTCTTTGCACTCCAAGAGAGATTAGTTCACCAAATGTTCAGCTGGGCTCCACAAGGCACTAGAAGAGTTGGAAGACCCAGAACTCCATGGCTGAGGACTATGAAGTGCAAAATAGGAAATGATGAATGGAGAAGGATTGAATTAAAAGCTCAAGATAGAGACGACTGGTGAAATCTTACCGAAGCCTCTAGTGTCAATAGGAGATTATGATGATGACCTTACTTAGTCATTTTGAAAAAGTGTTTTGTTTATGTCCAACATTTATCACTGGCTTCATTAGGGGAATCTTAATACCATATGCCACAATGATCAGTGCTTATGCTCCAACTCTTGATGCTGAAGATATTGTAGGTCTTTCTATGCTGACCTTGATAGAATACTTACATTAGTCCCTAGCCACGTCAAAGTGTTCCTCCTTGGTGACTTAAACACCAGAGTTAACAGACTCTCATTTATGGTGAAATACAATCGGTAGACATGGAGTAGGTAAGATCAATACAAATGCAACCCTTCTCCTATCCAAGTGTTGAGAATTCAACATATGCATCACAAATACTATCTTTATGTAAAGGAACAAATATAAGACTAACTGGAAACATCCAAGGTCCAAACACTGGGACTTACAAGATTATATCATTGTAAGACCCCGTAAAGATGTAATGATCACAAGAGCTGCCCCTTTCACAGACTGCTGGACTGACCATCGTCTTGTTTACTCAGTGACAAAAATAAGTCTTGAAAAGACTGTCAGGAAGAGACGAATGATGAAGAGAACCAGATTTACGAACGAATGTCTGTATGACTTCTCTGGAAAACAATTACATCAGAATGGCCTTAGCAATAATCTTTCAGATGAATATCCCCAGATATTAGAGGACACTGAGAGAGTCCCAAAACAAGAGTGAGGGACAGCTGCTCAGAAACAATTGGGATGAAAGATAAAAAACAAGAGGACTGGTTTGATGAAAATGATGAGGAAGACACAAAGCCAACAGATGTAAAAAGAAAGGCTCTGATTGATCAACTGAACAATCTCACCTCAGAAACTAAAAGACAAAAGCATAGACAACTGAAAGATGATGTTCAAAGATCCACAAGAAGAAATGAAAATGAGTGGCGGATAAGCAAGTCTGAAAAAATGCTACAAAAAAAATTCTGACTTTCAGCACTGCAAGAGCACTGTATGGTTCCATCTCACAATGACTAGCTCCATTAAGAAATGAAGATTGCACTAGAATCCTCAAGGGTGAAATAGAGATCCTTAATTGGCGGGAAACACTTCCAGGAGTTATTGATTAGAGATCCTGTAAGAGATGAAAATGCCATTAATACTTTTCTCGCCAAAAACGAGCTGCCCACCAAAAGGTGGGGTCTTGGAGAATCTGCCCACTGAAGGAAGATGTCTCTCTATGCCCAATAGAGTGTCTTGAGGTCTATCTTTGTAGAACTTCAGACTTCAAGGAAGGACAGCTCTTCCGAGGTAAAACCTCAGGATCAAAATCTATCCCTAAAATAACTGAGAGCAATGCTCACCTACTTATTCGCAGAGCAGATCCTGACAGCTCACCCACAGGTCATGATCCTAAGAAAATTGCTTCTTCACGGAACTTATTCCAACACTGTATGAAGCAAGTACATGAAATAAAACATGTTGTGGTGGCTGCGGGTAGTGTTAAAACACCCGTCGTCTAGCGCTGCGATGAACAGTGAACTGCTTTGGGACTTGACAGTGCATCGGGTGCATGGGTACATTTACCCTCGAGTGCAAATCACAACGATGATTACCACACTGTTCCATATAGGTGCATATCTGACCGATAACACCGGGGCCGAGTGAACGTTGCGTCACGGTGTTCATGCATTTCCTAAATCTGTACGAATCAGTCAGATTTGGTTTCACGTCTCCATTGAGTGGCATCACTTCGATGAAATTACATATTTTCTCTTGTCGAAAAAATATGTAATTTCATCGAAGTGATGCCACTCAATGGAGACGTGAAACCAAATCTGACTGATTCGTACAGATTTAGGAAATGCATGAACACCGTGACGCAACGTTCACTCGGCCCTGGTGTTATCGGTCAGATATGCACCTGTATGGAACAGTGTTCATCATCGTTGTGATTTGCACTTGAGGGTAAATGTACCCATGCACCCGATGCACTGGTAAGTCCCAAAGCAGTTCACTGTTCATCGCAGTGCTTAGACGACGGGTTTTTCAATACTACCCGCCGCCACTACAACATGTTTTACTTCATGTACTTGCTTCATATAGTGTTGGAAGAAGTTCTGTGAAGAAGCAATTTTCTTAGGATTATGACCTGCGTGTGAGCTGTCAGGATCCGCTCTCCGAATAAGTAGGTGAGCATTGCTCTCAATTATTTAAGGGATAGATTTTGATCCTGAGGTTTCACCTCGGAAGAGCTGTCCTTCCTTGAAGTCTGAAGTTCTACGAAGATAGACCTAAGACACTCTACTGGGCATAGAGAGACATCTTCCTTCAGTGGGAAGATTCTCCAAGGACCCCACCTTTTGGTGGGCAGCTCGTTTTTGGCGAGAAAAGTAGGATCGGGGAAAAGGTTCAGTTCTCCCTCTTCTGTGAACTGAATATGGCCTACATCCCTGATAGGGCCAATATTTCACTAACCCTAGCCCCTGAGGCTACTGCAAACAGAAAATTGACTTTCTGTGTTAATTCCTTTAGAGTACAATCCTCATTGTTTAGGTTCGAAGCATAGTGCAAGACTTTGACCAACGACCATGTAATGGGCTTTGGAGGGGTTGCCGGCTTGGGTCTAGTGCATGCTTTGGCACCTTAAAGAAGGTTTCGCTTATGAGGTCCGTCTCAAAGGCATATAGAAGAGGTCTAGTCAGGGCTGACTTACACGCGATTATCGTAGTGGAAGTCAGGCCTTGTTCAAGTAGGTAAAAGAAGAGAGACAGAAACCTGTTGAAATTTCTGTTGGTCCCCTTGTTTTCACAAGGGTTACCCCTTTCTTCCAATACAATTCACATTGTCTCCTGGTTGGACTTTACTTGTACTCTACAATGAAGTCGGCTTCATTCTTCGAGATCCCAAACTTTTTGTTCGCTGCTAGGGCGAAAAAATCATGCGATGTAGGTTGTTAGTTCTCGAGGGTGAAATGTAACAGTCGACCTCTGCACCAGTTTGGATAAAACTTGGTGCGGCAGAGGAAACAGCTACAGTTTCAATTCTAGAACTAGAGGAAACCAATTGTTTTTGGGCCATTTGGGGGCCACTACAGGAGCTGTTCCTCTGAAGGATCTTAGCTTGTCGAGGACTTTTAGCAGTAGATTGGTTGGTGGAAACAGGTAAATTCGATTCCATCCGTTCCAGTCGAGAGACATGATGTCTATCGCTTTTGCTTAAGGTTCTCGTAAGGGGCTACATAACGAGGTAGTTTCTTCTTGTCGCTCGTTGTGAAGAGGTCGATCTGCAGTTCTGGGACTTTTATAAAAAATAAAGGAGAATGAGTCTGCGTCTAGGGACCATTCTGTCTCTATCAGCATTCGCCTGGATAGAGCATCCGCCGTCACATCGGGGAACCCTTGAAGGTGAACTGCTGATAAATGCCATCTACTCATCCTTGCCAGGCGGAAGATGGCTAACATCACGTGATTATTGTGAGGTGAACTCAAGCCTTGTTGATTTAGACATGTTACTGTCACCTCGTTATTGAGGGCCAGTCTGATGTGGACTGTTCTGCGAGGGGATAGTCTCTTCAACGTCAGGAGGACTGCCATAGCCTCCAAGATGTTGATGTGAAAGTTTTTTGAACTGGATTGATCAATTTCTTGGCCTTTCATTTCATGCGAATGGCCTCCCCATTCTTCCAGGGAGGCGTCCGTGTGTATCACCACTGATGTTTGTGGTGGTTGCAAAAGAATTGTCTGTGTAGGCTCTTATTCGTTGACCACGGCCTTATTAGCGTGCGCAATCGGGTCGGTGTCAACCTTGTTGATCTCTTCGAGCATTTGATGCGTATCTTCTCCAGACTCCTGACGCATCCTTTAGCTGTGCTTCTAGCACCGGGTCTGTCACTACTGCTAACTGGAGAGAGCCCAGTACTCTTTCCTGTTGGCGTCTTGAAATCTTCTTGCGTTGGATTAGTCTCTTGACAGTTGCTGCTATTTCTCTCCTCTTCTTTAATAGAATGGAGAGGTGGTGTGACTGCAAGTTCCCATGGATTCCTAACCATTGAAACTTGTGAGCTGGAGAAAGGCAAGACTTCTAGCGATTGGACATGAAGCCCAGATGTTCCAGGAACTGGATCACCTTTCCGGCCGCTTGCAGACAAGTAGTCTTGAATGCTGCCCGCACCAGCCAATCGTCCAGGTATACTACTACTTGTACTCCTTTGGAGCTTAGTTGCTGGACGATCGTGTCCGCTAGCTTTGTGAATACCTTTGGGGCTATGTTTAGTCCAAAGGGCATGGCTGTGAAGACCTATTTTGTCTTCTGTAGCCTGAATCCTAGGTAGGAGGAGAGGTGGCGACTGACTGGTAGGTGCCAGTAAGCATATGCCGGTCTATTAAGACTGTGTACGCCCCTTTTTTGGTAGAAGGGTCCTTATGTGTTGCAATGTAAGCATCCGGAACTTGTTCTCAATGAACATGTTGAGTGGAGACAAAACAGCCTTCCCTGGAATTTCGATTGGACTTCACTTTTCTCATTACCTCTTATTCAAGAGTTCTAAGGTATATTCTTCCGTTAAGGGGGTGGAGTGTTGGAAGAATTTTGGAAAAGTGGGGTGGATTTTTGTTCTATTCCCAACCAAGTCCATTCGTAATTTGGCTGTGGACCAGGGATCAAAGGTCCAACGATCTCGAAAAAGGAAAAGTCTGCCTCCTACCAGAAACTTCTCATTGTTTAGAGGTTCCTGAGGACTTGTTTCCGTGACCGCATCCTCCTCCACCCTTGGGGGTTTCCGGAGGATCCTCTTTTTGGGCCCTTACCTTTTGGAGAGGCAATGACTTCTTGGACCACTTCCTGTGGGAATGCGTCTTCGCCCCAAATACATGATGAAATCAGTTTTCTAGGTTCGTGTTTCACCGTTGTTGCGGCAAACACATGCTCTCTACAGGTCCTTTTTTGACCTGAGAAAAGCATACAAATCCATCATAAGGGTGGGGCGTTACTTAAGGCCTGCACACATTTCCAAGCAGTTCCGATAAGACAGGAAGGCAGCAGGACTATCTTTCGTCTCCTGTTCCCTTCTCAAAAGATGGTTTGGCAACTTTGGAAGGTTCTCATTAAACTGCTGGCCTGCTATCTCCGAATCCAACATCGAGACGGAGAAGGTTAGACGCACCTCTTTCCATTTCTCCTCACAGGTGGGCATAGCTAGAGATAATGGTTTGCATTTCTCTAGGATTGGGCAGGGTTTGCCCTCTTCGACTGCTCTCATGACACAGTCTAGGGCTTTCCCCGAAAGGGGGAAGGCTCTGGAGGAAGGAGCAATGAAGGTTGGGTGCTTCTTGCTCGATACTGAGACTCTGGAGTTGATATACCTGGCTCCTTTCTGGGTCTTGGTAAGGATGGCTTGTGCCTCGACATGTTCGAGGACAATGACTTCCTTTGGTATAGTCTCCTCGCGGGATGTAGGTTCATCTCGCAGTCTCACGTAGCAATCTGGGTACGCTGAAAGCGGGGCCAGAATTAAAGCTCTTCAAGGGGATTGGACCCCAACTTCTCGGAGATATAAAGCTTCCCATTCATCATGGGCATGTGTTCCGTCTACCTCCGGGGGTTGGTTTGGAGCACTGAGGGAGGTCAGATATTTTAAGGGGCTTAGGGGAGCCCCTGGAAGCGCCAGGGCGTTTCCTTTCCTGTACCTCTCTCTTCATCTCTTTGAGATCTTGCTTATTCTCCTCTTGTTCCTTCCAGAACAGTGTCAACATCTGCTGGATCGACTCTAGGAGCATTTCGCTCCTGCCGACCTGTCTAGCCAGTTGGGGAGTTGGGGCTGAAGAGGTTGACGGCCTAGGTTGATATGCCGGCACAGTGAGCTGAGGGACCTCAGTCACTGTTGAAACGAATCTTTCTTCCTCCATGAGTGGTTGAACCACTCCTTATTCAGGGCCTTCTTGCAGTAGGTCCTGTCCGGTGTCAATGGACACCTCTGACATCCGATCTTGGTGGATATCCAAGCCTTGCAGTGCCTTGTTGATATCCGCATCCACTGTCCGTTGGATAGAGGGAGACTGGACCTGTACCTGAGGCACAAACGTATTCGATTGAGCCTTAGGGAACAGTAGGTACTTCAGAGATTTGTTAGGTAGGTAAGGTCCCGGAGTTCTTCTCGAAGCCTCATACTCACCTTTGACGGGTTGCCCTTGCTGTATCCCTTGACTCCATAGTGTCAGGGATATCTTTTACAAAGCCGTCGGTCTGCAAGGTCAAGCGATTGGTGCAACCCTTCGGGTCGCAGAACCTCAGGGATCCAGATACGATGCAGCAGGGGGCATGAGACTTGTACATCGTAGGCCCACAAAGTTCTTACTCTTGTGATTGCAGAACACAACTGTACCCTTCACCATTGGCTCCTCCTGTAGGGGAAAAAAAGGGTGAAATGAGTACTCAGTTGTTTATATCATTGATATAAATGCACAAGCTGAACAATAGTATTATTTACTATTTTTAATAGCTTAGGATAGTAAGCTAGAAAAGAAGTAGGAAAGACATATCTGTATTTCCTATCCAGGCAATTGCTGTGACCTCTGTCATTATCAATATTATTAAATTCCTGATTAGGGAAAATACGGAGTGGAATAACTCTCGTACGTAGAGCCGGAGTCAGTGAATATTTACACTAACTCCTCCACTTGTAGAATATTAATACTGAACGGTAATAATCAGTATCCCGATGATCTAGGATTCATCAGGATGTTGAAGGAATACTTCACCTCAACATTTTATTCAGTCTCAGCAATAGACTGTGAAAGGATACACAGAGTATGTTGGAAAGATTTATACTACTGTATCATTGTATACTGTAATTTTTTAATTGCTGCATTGTTATACTGCAGGAATACTAGCTACTGTATTGTATTGTCATACTGTATACTGTAGTTTTACCGGTATACTACGGGGGCTAGGCTAGTGTAACTGATAGGGAGAGAGAAAGGATGGGAAGGACGACTCCGTATTATCATAGTTTAGTACATTAATTAGGAGAGTAGGGGGCTACTGCCTTCTACAGCCTTCGTCCCGGAATGGGAATTCTAATGGAAGGGGAGGAATGCATTGATTCTAGCTTACATCCAGCCACAATTTCTGTTGCCGGCTGTACTGCCGGTTACAAGGTTTGTGGATGGCAGTCCAAGAGAGGACTGAAGAATTCTCAACAGTATAATGGGTTTCCCACCAGCAGCCGTCAGGGCCGGCTCAACCTTTCCCAAAGCTTTGCTTCCGTTAGGGAGTTGGTCGAGGCGATAACCTAACTGCCGTTTGCAGGAACACGGCCGGTAACCCAGTCAGCCCGGCAAGCGGGGATGATTGTAGAATACCGGCCAAAGGACATTTGTGACGGCTAGGCCGGCACTAAAGGACAGAAGGGGGAGGGAAAGGGTCTTATATTTTACAGAGGAGAAAGGTGGCGGCATGTATGGCGTCTACTTTCGGCTGTAAATCAAGGAAGCCTAGCTTCCTATGCCGGCGCTGTCACGGGCGGCAGGGTAATAACAATTCCCCTGCCGGTGACATTGCCCGATATAAGACACCTCTTCTAGTCCACAAGGGAGAAAGGAGGCGGCAATTATGCCGTCCACTTTCGGTTGTAGACTAGGGTAGCCTAGCTTCCTGTGTCGACGTCATAGCTGGCAGAGGAATAACAATTCCTCTGTCGATGACATTGAGGGCTACAAGACAATACACCCTGAGTTACTGTCATACTTCGAAGCCGGGATACTCGCCGGCAAAGAAGATAGACAGTAAAACACTATCCATGTCAAGCCGGAGTTAACTACTCGTTGGCGATGACGGAAGATAGGGTTGCTGCCTGGGATGGCAGCACTCAGGGGGGGAAGAAGGGTTTATCCTCTTTTCTCTAAAAGAGAAGAGTATCGAATTAAACCAATAATTCTAGGGGATATATATATCCCCGACCGAATTAATAGAAACGATACTACAGGTTAAACAATGGGATTAACGTTACTATCGTATACTAAACGGGTTAGGCTACGAGTGATACCACCGAGGTCCTATCGTATACGAGAAACGTTATAATTAGAAGAGGAAATATTATATGTGTATGTGCAATCTTCATCCAGTTCATCAACTCTTGCAACTGTCGACGTAACGGAACTAGATTCTTGTGTTCTTGAGTTGAAGTCGAAGCAACTGGGGACGTGGATTTCAACACGATCCTCACCGGAGGTCTCGCGCCAGTCGAATTATCTGTCGTATGCGAAGTCGAAGGACAATTTTCGACAGATTGATGAGTCGAAGATCTTGACGAACTCAGAATCGGTTGCTCCACAACAGAGTCGAAGGCAGCTCTCGCTGTCGTAAGAATACGAGGCGAAGTCCATGTAGCTACGCTACACGACGGGCGAGAGATATCAACTAATCTATTCCTCTTCAGAGGGGGCGGAGAGAACCCCTCTTCAGTCGAACATCTCTTCAACGGACGTGAGACTAAAGATTACGCCACTTACGTCGTCTAACCGGCGCCGAATCACTCGCACTCTGTCGATAACTGGTTATCGAACGACACACCTTTCCAATGGTGTTTAGTCGAATCCTGCTGTCGCACCACAGGATCGACGGAGGAAGCGACTGTCTGTGGGCAAACCGCGATAGTCTCCCTTGGACCTCTGGTATGTCTTCTCCCCGAGGCGGGGGAGCAGGACAGTGACCTTCGTCTAGGACAGTGATTCTTAAACTGGGGGGCGTGCCCCCTAGGGGGGCGCCAGGAGCTTTCAAGGGGGACGCAAGTAGTTAAAATAGTAACCATGAAAATAAAAATGTAGTAATTATGATGTCTTTAGTTTTACAATACTACATAAATATGGATAAATCAATTACTAAGGAGGATGTGTAATATTTTTTGATGTGGTCATGATCCATGAATGATTGTAATAAGAGTAAAAATTATGTTTATTTTTGCAGTAATTAGTATTTTTTCCAGTATTTTCTATCAATGTAATAACTGTATTCTCTATAATGCTAAAAGTTTAAAAAAAAGATTATGATAAAATTTTGTTTCATCATAATATATTTATTTTACCCATTTTCTATGAACAATGTTTATTTTATTGAAATATAGTACAGTGCATTCCAATGAAGAATCAATAGGAATGAAATAAAAATCTATCATTCATTAATATACTCACATAAACAATGAAGTATATTAGCATACAAAAAGCAACATGACAAATTCGTAGATAATTTGTATTTTTCCTAACTATATAAACCTTAGCTATTTACATGGGGTAATTACTTCGGCGTAGCTGAATGATGAGCCATAAAAGTTTTTTTAACGAAGGTTTACTACCCCGCCGCTAGTTAGCGGGGGTAGGGAGGGGTAGCTAGCTACCCCCCCCCCACACACACACACACACCGGTGAATGCTTCACTTTGCTTAGAGGTAGGACTTATCTCGGGGGACAGGGCTGGCGGGCACCTATGTGTAAATAGCTAAGGTTTGTATAGTTAGGAAAAATACAAATTATCTACGAATTTGTCATTTGTTCCGTAACTGAAATACAAACCACGCTATTTACATGGGGTGACTCAACCCTTAGGAAGGGCGGTAAGTCCCCTGCCATACTGGCTTTGACTTGCCCGGGGACCCCAAATTCAAGTGTGTAAGTACTCAAGAAATAAGGGGTCCCTGCTCCTCACTGGCAGCTGTGAAACTGCTGCGGCCTACATAAGCTGTGTGTGAAGGTGAGAAGTGACTCGTCCTAGGAAGTTGACCTGGAGTTCTTCAGATGGAAATCTAGGCTAGGACTCTCCCAATACCACCTCGTAAGGGTATGGGGACATGACAGTATTACATTTAAATACTAGGAACACAAGGGAGCATGGCTTACCTGCAGAGGTTCGAGGTCAGCTGTGCAGAGAACCCAGGATGCTGCTTTCTCCAAGGGAGGAGAGGATGAAGAAAAGAATAAGGGCCAGACAGATCTTTTCATTCACGCACACTAAAACCGGGTAACAATGACCTCAACATTTTGCTACTTGTCCATTAAGGAGCCTGAGGTTAGACCAGCTGTTGTGCAGCCACCACAGGGCCGATAGAGAACGTATCGAGCCTCCTGTGTGTCTCGTCTTGCAGGTAGTGGGCCGTGAAGGTGGTCTGACGCTTCCACACCCCAGCTTGAAGGACCTGCATCACTGAATAATTCTTCTTGAAGGCCAGGGACGTAACTATGCCCCTGACATCATGCGCTCTAGGGCGACGTGATGGAGGAGGGTCAGGATTCAAGGCCAGATGTATCACCTTGCGAATCCAGGCCGAGATGGTATTCCTGGTGACCCTCCTCTTCGTCTTTCCGGTGCTCACGAACAAGGCTCGCACCTGGGGACGAACTGCAGCTGTTCTTTTAAGATACAACCTCAGACTCCTCACTGGGCACAGTAGGAGATGGTCTGGGTCATCTGTTACAGAACGGAGACTCGAAACCTGGAAAGAGTCGAACCTAGGGTTCGGCACTCCCGGATTCTGAGTCTTCGCAACAAACTCCGGGACGAAGCTGAACGTTACCTCCCCCCCATCCCCTTGAATGGGCGATGTCGTACGAGAGACCATGTAGCTCACTGACTTGCTTGGCTGAGGCCAAAGCTAGCAGGAAAACCGTCTTCCAGGTAAGGTGGCGATCAGAAGCCTGGCGTAATGGTTCGTAGGGAGGTCTCTTACAAGACCTGAGAACTCGAACCCCGTTCCATGGTGGAGGTCTCGCTTCTGACTGAGGGCAGGTATGTTCATAACTCCGTATGAGAAGGGAAAGTTCCAGCGAGGAAGAAATGTCCATTCCTTTAAGTCTGAAAGCAAGACTTAAGGCTGAGAGATAGCCTTTCACTGCCGAGACTGAAAGGCGCATTTCCTCCCGCAGATACACGAGGAACTCCACTATTGCTGGAATAGTGGCATCAAGGGGAGAGATACCCCTTCCACGACACCAACCACAGAAGACTCGCCACTTCGCCTGGTAGACCCCTGCGGATGACTTGCGCAGGTGACCAGACATCCTGTTCGCAACTTGTTGCGAAAATCCTCTCTCTATGAAGAGATGCTGGATAGTCTCCAGGCGTGAAGTCGAAGCGAAGATACGGCTTTGTGGTAGATGTTGGCGTGTGGTTGTTTGAGTAGCTCGTGACATGGAGGGAGTTCTCTCGGAACCTCTGTGAGGAGTTGCAGAAGGTCCGGGAACCATTCTGCGTGATGCCATAGCGGAGCTATCAGGGTCATTGAAAGACTGACCGATATTTCGGTCTTGTTGAGCACCCTCCTAATCAGACAGAATGGGGGAAAGGCGTACACATCGACGTTGTCCCACCATTGTTGGAAGGCATCCTGCTAGAGAGCCTTGGGGTCCGGGACTGGGGAGCAGTACAGCGGGAGCTTGAAATTCAGCGCTGTAGCAAACAGACCCACCGTCGGGGAACCCCACAAAGTCAGGACTTTGTTGGCTACTCGAGGATTGATTGATTGATTTAAAGTTTTCAGGCATCCTGACATCTAAGGTCATTGACGCCGGTAACATTTAATTTATGTATACAAAAATAAAAAATAAAATAAAATGTTATTTTTATTAGTAAAATAAATTTTTGAATATACTTACCCGATAATCATGTAGCTGTCAACTCCGTTGCCCGACAGAATTCTATGGAGGGATACGCCAGCTATCACAATACTAGAAGGGGGTGTACTTACCAGCGCCACCTGTGGCCAGGTACTATAGTACTTCTTGTTGACACCTCCTCAATTTTTCCTCGGTCCACTGGTTCTCTATGGGGAGGAAGGGAGGGTCAATTAAATCATGATTATCGGGTAAGTATATTCAAAAATTTATTTTACTAATAAAAATAACATTTTTCAATATTAAACTTACCCGATAATCATGTAGCTGATTCACACCCAGGGGGGTGGGTGAAAACCAGTGTACAAGATTAAAGGATAGCTAAGTATCCCATATTTCATATAACAGTTATCTCAAATAACAATGAAATAATAAGTACCTGGTAAGGAAGTCGAATTGAACCGTTACTCTGCCTCTTTTTTAAGTTCGTCTTCCTTACTGAGCGCAGCGTTCCTCTTGGAGGCTGAATCAACTCAAAGGTGCTAAAGTATATAGGGCTGCAACCCCTACTAAAGGACCTCTACACAACCTCTAACCCAGGCGCTTCTCAAGAATGAATTGACCACCCGCCAAATCAAAAGGATGAGGAAGGCTTCTTAGCCTACCGTAACAACCATAAAAACAACAATAAAAGCATTCAAGAGAAAGGTTAAAAAAGGTTATGGGATTAAGGGAATGTAGTGGCTGAGCCCTCACCTACTACTGCACTCGCTGCTACGAATGGTCCCAGGGTGTAGCAGTTCTCGTAAAGAGACTGGACATCTTTAAGATAAAATGATGCAAACACTGACTTGCTCCTCCAATAGGTTGCATCCATTATGCTCTGCAGAGAACGGTTTTTATTAAAGGCCATCGAAGTAGCTACGGCTCTTACTTCGTGGGTCCTTACCTTCAGCAACGCAAGGTCTTCCTCCTTTAAGTGAGAATGGGCTTCTCTAATCAGAAGCCTTATATAATACGAAACCCCGTTCTTGGACATGGGCCTCGAAGGTTTCTTGATGGCACACCATAAGGCTTCTGACTGTCCTCGAATAGGTTTAGACCTATTAAGATAATACTTGAGAGCTCTGACAGGGCAAAGAACTCTCTCTAGTTCGTTACCTACCATGTTGGAGAGGCTAGGTATTTCAAACGATCTAGGCCAAGGACGTGAAGGAAGTTCGTTCTTAGCTAAGAATCCGAGCTGAAAAGAACATGTTGCAGATTCGGTCGTGAAACCAATGTTCTTGCTGAAGGCATGAACCTCACTGACTCTCTTAGCTGTTGCAAGGCAGACGAGAAAAAGAGTCTTGAGGGTAAGGTCCTTGAAGGAAGCTGACTGGAGAGGTTCGAACCTAGGTGACATAAGGAACCTTAAGACTACGTCTAGGTTCCAGCCTGGAGTGGATAGACGACGCTCTTTAGAAGTCTCAAAAGACTTAAGGATGTCTTGAAGGTCCTTGTTGGAAGAAAGGTCCAAACCTCTGTGGCGGAGAACTGAAGCCAACATACTCCTGTACCCTTTAATCGTAGGGGCTGAAAGGGATCTCTCATTCCTAAGATGTAATAGGAAGTCAGCTATTTGGGTCACAGAGGTATTGGTAGAGGATACTGCATTGGCTCTACACCAGCTCCGGAAGACTTCCCACTTAGATTGGTAGACTCTACGAGTGGAAACCCTTCTTGCTCTGGCAATCGCGCTGGCTGCCTCCTTCGAAAAGTCCTGGGGACGTCGACTAGCCATTGAAGTACCTCTGTGAACCATTCTCTTGCAGGCCAAAGGGGAGCAACCAGCGTCAGCCGTGTCCCTTCGTGCGAGATGAACTTCTGAAGGACTTTGTTTATTATCTTGAACGGTGGAAATGCGTAAAGGTCGAGATGGGACCAGTTCAGCAGGAAAGCATCCACATGAACTGCTGCAGGGTCTGGAACTGGGGAACAGTACAGCGGAAGTCTCTTGGTCATGGAGGTGGCAAACAGATCTATGGTAGGTTGACCCCACAAGGTCCAAAGTCTGTTGCACACACTCTTGTGGAGGGTCCATTCCGTGGGAATGACCTGATTCCTTCTGCTTAGGCGATCTGCTGAGACGTTCATGTTGCCCTGAATGAACCTCGTGACTAAAGTGAGGTTTTGACTTCTTGACCAAAAGAGGAGGTCCCTTGCGATCTCGTATAGGCTCCTCGAATGGGTCCCTCCTTGCTTGGAGATGTAAGCCAAGGCTGTGGTGTTGTCTGAGTTCACCTCCACCACCTTGCCTAGCAGGAGGGACTTGAAGTTCAGCAGGGCTAAATGAACTGCTAGTAGCTCCTTGCAGTTGATGTGGAGCGTTCCCTGTTCCTCGTTCCACGTTCCCGAGCATTCCCGTCCGTTCAAGGTCGCACCCCAGCCCGAGTCCGATGCATCTGAGAAGAGATGAAGATTGGGGGTCTGAATAGCCAACGATAGGCCCTCCCTGAGAAGGAGATTGGTCTTCCACCACAAGAGAGTGGTCTTCATCTCTTTGGTGACTGGGATAGAGACTGCTTCGAGAGTCAAACCCTTGTCCCAATGAGCTGCAAGATGGAATTGAAGAGGGCGGAGGTGGAGTCTCCCTAGCTCAACGAACAGGGCCAGCGATGAAAGGGTCCCTGTGAGACTCATCCACTGTCTCACCGAGCAACTGCTCCTCTTCAGCATGCTCATGATGCAATCTAGGGCTTGGCTTATCCTTGGGGCCGATGGAAAAGCCCGAAAATCCTGACTCCGAATCTCCATTCCCAGGTACACAATGGATTGGGAGGGAATGAGCTGAGACTTTTCTATGTTGACTAACAGACCCAGTTCTCTGATTAAGTCCAAAGTCCAGTTGAGACTCTCCAGACAGCGACGACTCGTGGAGGCTCTCAATAGCCAGTCGTCTAAGTAAAGGGAGGCTCTGATGTCCGATAAGTGGAGGAATTTTGCTATATTCCTCATCAGATGCGTAAACACCATAGGAGCTGTGCTTAGGCCAAAACACAGGGCTTGGAATTGGTAGACAACCTTTCCAAAAACGAATCTCAGGAAAGGTTGGGAGTCTGGATGAATAGGAACGTGAAAGTAGGCATCTTTCAGGTCCAACGAGACCATCCAGTCCTCCTGCCTGACCGCTGCTAGGACCGACTTCGTCGTCTCCATCGTGAACGTCTGCTTGGTGACATACGCATTGAGCGCGCTGACGTCCAGCACCGGTCTCCAACCTCCTGTCTTCTTGGCCACCAGAAAGAGACGGTTGTAGAAGCCCGGGGATTGATGGTCCCGGACTATAACCACTGCCTTCTTCTGTACAAGGAGCGACACCTCCTGGTGCAACGCTAGCCTCTTGTCCTCTTCTTTGTAGTTGGGAGAGAGGTTGATGGGAGATGTGGTCAGAGGGGGTTTGCGGCAGAATGGTATCCTGTAACCTTCCCTCAGCCAACTGACAGACTGGGCGTCTGCACCTCTCTTTTCCCAGGCTTGCCAGAAGATCTTGAGTCTGGCTCCTACTGGTGTCTGGAGATGCGGAGAGTCAGTTTTTTCCCTTAGAAGCCTTGGAACTTTTTCTAGACTTGCTCCTGGAAGAGTCTGGACGGGAGCTTCCTCGGCTGGGGGCTCTACCACGAAAGGGCGGTATGAACCTCGTAGCAGGAGTATCAGCCACTGGGGTGCGATAAGTCCTGGGGACTGAGGTAGCAACCTTAGTCTTACGAGCCGATGAGGCCACAAGATCATGTGTGTCCTTTTGTATCAGGGCAGCAGACAAGTCCTTAACAAGCTCTTCGGGGAAGAGGAACTTCGAGAGCGGAGCGAAAAGGAGTTGAGACCTTTGACAAGGTGTGATGCTGGAGGAAAGGAAGGTACATAGCTGTTCCCTTTTCTTAAGAACCCCTGACACAAACATCGAAGCAAGCTCGCCAGATCCATCTCTAATGGCCTTATCCATGCAGGACATTAATAGCATGGCCGAATCCTTGTCCGCAGGGGAGGTCTTCTTGCTGAGGGCCCCCAGGCACCAGTCTAGGAAGTTGAACATCTCAAATGCTCTAAAAACACCCTTCAGGAAGTGATCAAGGTCTGAGAAGGTCCAGCAAACCTTAGAGCGCCTCATTGCTGTTCTACGAGGCGAGTCTACCAGACTTGAGAAGTCAGCCTGGGCAGAGGCAGGTACTCCCAAGCCTGGTTCCTCTCCTGTGGCATACCAAACGCCCGCTTTAGAAGTGAGCTTAGTCGGAGGAAACATGAACGAAGTCTTTCCAAGGTGTTGCTTAGTCTGCAACCACTCCCCTAAGATCCTTAACGCTCTCTTAGAGGACCTTGCTAGGACTAGCTTAGTATAAGTAGACTTAGCTGGCTGCATGCCCAGCGAAAACTCAGATGGCGGAGAGCGGGGGATAGCAGAGACAAAGTGGTCTGGGTATACCTCCCTAAACAGAGCCAAGACCTTACGAAAGTCAATAGAAGGTGGAGAAGACTTGGATTCATCCACGTCTGATGAGGGATCCAGGTGTGCCGCCTCATCATCAGACGCCTCATCACCAGAGTGTAGCGAAGAGATCGGTAAGGTATGCTGAACAGCAGAGTCAGCACGAGCTGGAACAACAATATTTGTGGTTTCCTCTTCAAGACTCTGTTGAGGGAACACCTGAGGCTCAGACTGCAAAGGCTGATCAAAAGAAGTAGCAGAAGGTAGGCGCATGGGTGGAGGAGGCTGACTCCTAGCATGAGTGTCTGAACTCAAGGGTTGCGCTTGCTGAGTGGCTGGCGGATGCGCAGTAGCAAGTTCCTGAGGAACGAGTTGAGGTTCCTGAGGTGTGAGCTGTGAGCGATGAGGTAGTGGCTGCGCAGAACACAGTAATTGTCTCGCGAGTTGAGGTTCCTGAGGCGCAAGGCTAAGGTGTTGTGCTTGCCTTGAGGAGGGTTGAGCTCGCTGCAGCGAGAGCTGAGGAGACTGACTCATGGATGGGAGAGGTTGTTGTACCTCAAGAGAGTGTTGCCTCACTGGTGGAACTGCAAGTGGAAGCGGAGGAAGTAAGGTATAAGCTTCCTGTTCCCATTGCTGAGGTTGCCTTAAGGAAGGCGGAGGGAGCTGCACACCACTGGAAACAGTAAACTCAGAACGTGGTAAGGTATCCTGAGGAGCCTCAACATCGTACGCCTGGCAGGCAGTACTGCGGACAGGCGGAGCAATCGCAGGAGGAGGTGTAACCTTCTCAGCCTGACACTCACGCATCAAGACCGCAAGTTGTGACTGCATGGACTGCAGTAGAGTCAACTTGGGGTCGGCAGACACTAAGGTCTGCTGAGGTAAAGCCTTAACAGCAGAGATCTGTTGTGGCAGAACCTTACTCCTCTTAGGCGGAGTGCATTCAACTGATGACTGCGGCGAGTCAGAGCTGATCCAATGACTGCAGCCCGGTTGAGTTCTTGAGGTCTGGACTCTGCGTTTGAGTGGTCTTGAGACCTGAGTCCAGCGTTTCTTCCCTGACAATTGATCAGCAGACGAGTAAAAGACGGGCTCAATCGTCTGCAGGTGGGAGTGACGGTCTCTGGAAGACACGCCCGCAACCACCGAGGATACTTCTGTGCGCCGATCAAGGCCTGCCGAACCCTTTTGCCCTTCGACATTGCTTCTCCCCTGGGCTTGGGAGCTTGCAAGAGGTCCCGGACTGGGAGGACGACTGGCACGCACAGAAGTATCCTCACGCACCACACTGACACTGACACTAGCACTTGGCACTGCACTGACACTAGCACTCGTCACAGCACTGGCACTAATTCCACCCACTGCACTCTTGACCTTAAGCTCCTTGACTTCGGCCATAAGAGACTTATGATCACTAACTACTGACTCTACTTTGTCACCTAAGGCCTGAATGGCACGCAAAACAACAGACATATCAGGCTGAGGGCAAATAGTAGGTTCGGGGGTAGCCACTACAGGGGTAGGAAAAGGTAGGGGATCATGAGGTGAGGAAAAAAGTGAAGAGTGAGAAGAACTCCTCCTAACTCTCTCTCTCTCTAACTTGGTTGAATACTTAAGAAGACGGACAAAATCAAGTTCCGAAAGTCCGGCGCATTCCTCACATCGATCTTCTAACTGACAGGGTCTTTCCCTACAGTCAGAACAAGCGGTGTGAGGATCTACCGAGGCCTTCGGAATACGCCTATTACAAGACCTACATCGTCTATGGGTGGGGGCTTGTGAAATGTCAGACATCTTGAATCAAAAGAGTTAGCCAAGTGGGGTTTCAAAATCAAGCAAAAGATCGTTAACCGTTTAATCAGGACTAAATAATAGCTATCTAAGCTAATATAGAAGTTTTCCAGTAAAGCGACAGCCGAAATCTGAGAGAATACTTCACCAAAAGCCGTGAAAATACTCGAAGATCATAAGCGTATCCCAGAACGTCTTGCCGGAAGCACGACAGAGGAAAAATTGAGGAGGTGTCAACAAGAAGTACTATAGTACCTGGCCACAGGTGGCGCTGGTAAGTACACCCCCTTCTAGTATTGTGATAGCTGGCGTATCCCTCCATAGAATTCTGTCGGGCAACGGAGTTGACAGCTACATGATTATCGGGTAAGTTTAATATTGAAAAATAAAAAATAAAAGAGTATTCAATTAAAATCATAAAAGTTGAATGTCATAAAAGTTGAATGTCATAAAAGTTGAATGTCATAAAAGTTGAATGTCATAAAAGTTGAATGTCATAAAAGTTAAATAGTTTTCAGAAGACCTGCATCTGAAATAAATCTAAAAATGCCACTTGCATAGTAGGACACATCATTTCCAAGAATCTTGGCAAGGATGAACCTGCCACCCTCACCTCAAGCCTCAAACAAATATCTATTCCTTAAGTTGTTATAATTGGGGCATTCGGTCAACAAATGCCTCACTGTTAGAGGTACTAAACAGTCGTCACAATACGGTTGGTGTTGGCCCTTCAGCAGAAACTCGTGTGTCAACCGAGTGTGACCAATACGGAGACGACAAAGAGAAGTCTCCCATTTTCGGGGCATCATATTATACCTCCAAGGAGATATGACATTTGTTACCTCTCGCATTTTATTCCCATCTAGGCTATCCCATTGCTGTTGCCATTTATTGCAAACCAATTTCTTGATGTCAGGTAAGAAATCATTACAGGGAATGGGATACCTTCTTGGCAGCAACTCGGATGCAGCCTTCTTAGCCAGTGAATCTGCCTTCTCATTCCCACACACACCTACATGTGCTGGAACCCAACAAAATTGAACTGTTATACCTCTCCGTCCAATAATAAAAAGCCATTCTAAAATCTTTAAAACTAGAGGATTATTAGAATTAAAAACTTCTATAGCTTGAAGGACACTCCTTGCATCACTAAAAATTGTAAAATTACCCTCCTTCTCCAACGCTATTTTCTCAAAAGCGGTTAAGATGCCATACAGTTCGGCAGTAAATATGGAAGCGGTCAGAGGAAGTGCACCTCTACAATTAAAACCATTACTATGTACACCAAATCCAACGCCAGCATCAGATTTGGAGCCATCAGTATAGATAAAAGTTGATCCTCTATGTTCTTTAACATGTTCATTAAAAAGAGACCTGGCTTCTAGGTCTGACATATTCTTCTTATCTCCAATAAAATATTTACAAAAAGATATCTCTGGTAACTTCCATGGAGGCGTTGATGATACCTTGAATGGAAGTACCTTATTTCTAATTATATCCAGACTATTTAATAATCATTCCACCCGAAAGCCATAAGGTTGAGGAGATTTTGGGTGCAACTCAAAGTATGATGCGTGTCTTACAAGGCTTGCAGTCTGAAAGGCTAGAGAGTTAGGGCGTCTTTGCAATCTAAACCAATACCGAATAATGGAAGACATTCGTTAAAGGTCTAGAGGTAACTCTCCAGCATCAACAAGGAGACTTGTGATAGGCGAGGTTTTAAAAGCTCCTGTAGACAATCTAATATCTGCATGATGTATCGAGTCTAATATTTTTAACCGGCTTGGGGTGGCTGAAGAATATATTTCACATCCATAACTAATTTTGGAAAAAATTAAGGCCTTGTATAATTTCAAAATAGTAGTGCGGTCTGCCCCCCATGATGTATGGGACAATACTTTTAAGATATTCAGAGCTTCAACACATTTAGCTTTTAACGCTTATAAGTGAGAAACCCATGAAAGCCTACAATCAAATATCAAACCTAAAAATTTAGCTTCACTTGCACATGGTATCCGTTGACCTTTAATGTATATATCCGGGTCTGGATGTACTCCCCGGATACGACAAAAATGGACAATGGTAGTTTTACTTGTCGAGAACTTAAATCCATTCATGTCAGCCCACTGGATAATTTTATCAATAGAGAGTTGGATTTTTCTCTCAACCATTGCCATTCTAGTGCCAGCAAATGATATTGAGAGATCATCCACAAATAATGTTGAGAGAACATCCCGGGGAATGACTGAGGATATCCCATTAATTGCTAGTGCAAACAGGGTTACACTCAGCACACTCCCCTGAGGAACTCCTTCTTCCTGACACTTACTCTCTGATAGAGTTTCCCCCACTCTCACTTGAAAAACTCTATGCGAAAGAAATGACTGAATAAATAGTGGTAGTTCTCCTTTTAATCCCTAGTTCATGAATTGTTTTAAGTATACCATATCTCCATGTGGTATCATATGCCTTTTCAAGGTAAAAAAAAAACTGTCACATGGTGCTGTTTGGAAGCAAAGGCTTCACAAATAGAAGACTCAAGTCGTATCAACACATCAGTCGTTGAGTGCATTTTTCGGAATCCACATTGAATTGATGATAAAATACCTTTCTTTTCAAGGTACCACATCAGCCTTGCATTGACCATCTTCTCCATGACTTTACATAAACAAGATGTCAATGCAATAAGACGATAGTTTGCTGCTAAAAACTTGTCTTTACCGGGTTTTAAAAAGGCTAAAATAATGGCTAGTTCCCAAACACTTGGGTAACTATGATCATGCCATATTCTATTAATAATGCTTAAAATAAATAGCTTTGTATTAAAATGTACATGTTTAATCATTGCATATGGAATTCCATCGGGTCCAGGGGCTGTATCATTGCAATGAGAAAGTGCGGAATCAAATTCTCTTTCAGTGAAAGGAGAATTATTCGACTCTTCCCTTCTTGTTGCAAAATTTAAAATTTTCTTTTCTTCAGTGCTCCTATACTGGTGACCAGGGGCTCCTTCACACTTGCTGGATACATTTGAAAAATGATTAGCCAGGGCATTGCTAACATCATTAGCTTCAGTTACATACTGGCCATTCACCCTCAACACTGGTGGTGGGTTGGGGGTGAATTTGCCAGCTATCTTTTTTACTTTCCTCCACACAGAAGATGGTGGTGTTCTACTGTTAATGGAGGAAACAAAAGACATCCAAGACTGGCGCCTTGCTTCTTTCATGGCACGACGGAACTGTGCTCTACATTTCTTGTACATAATTAAATTCTCATCAGTTCTGCGTCTACCCAATCGTGTTAGAGATCTTCTTGTAGCTCTGTGGAGGGCAGTTAGTTCTGAAGACCTCCACGGGACTGGTCGTCGTTTGAATAACCCTGTTGTTTTGGGAATTGAATTGACTCCTGCTGTATGAAGAGTTCCATTCAGTAAGTCTATGGCATCATCAATACTTTCAAACTGTTCTGCTCTCCCTTCGATTTCACTTAGCTCAGAAAATTTAGCCCAGTCCGCCTTGTCAAGATTCCATCGTGGCGATCTCTGTAAAGGTGGACCATTGTTGGTGTTTATAATGATTGGTGCATGATCACTAGTATGCCAATCATCTAATGTTCTCCAATCGAAGTCAAGAAGGCAATTAGAGCTTACAATTGATAGGTCAATACATGACAAGGTACCTGTCTGGACATGAAAGTGTGTGGGCTCTCCTGTATTAAGAAGTCCCACATCTTCATTTTCCACAATTGATGACATGATATTTCCCCTTGTGTTTGCTAAAACATCACCCCACAAAGGATGTCTACCATTCAAATCTCCAAGTAAAAGAAAAGGTTGAGGGAGTTGTTGAATCACCTCCACTAAGTTATCATACAAAATGTTATCATTTGGAGGCAAGTACAGAGAACAAATTGTATATTTTCGCCCTATGTCAATCTGTACAACCACTGCCTGCAGAGGTGTACGAATAGACAGAGAAACTTGGGGAACATCTCGACGAACGTATATGAGACTTCCGCCAAGGCTCCCCACTTGATCATATGGTGTCCTATAACTAATATATTCGCGAGGACAAGGGGTATTATGATCAAGTTTGCTCTCCTGTAGACAAATAATTATGGGGGAATGCTCATGAATAAGGAGCTTTAGTTCTTCATATTTGGCCCTTAAACCCTGACAATTCCATTGCAAAATGGAGGAAAAAACTATGGTTTATAATTTGGTAGACCCCTTGGATGGAGTCTTCCCATTAGCAGTTTTTGATCTAACACTATTTTTAGGTGGTTTTATTAAAGAGGGTCTTGATAGATTGGGTTTAGCATTTATGATTTTCTTTTTGCCTTTTTGATCTGATTGTTGAGGAGGTTGGTGGACCTCCACTTGAATTTCAGATTTATTTAAATTGACTTCCAGATCAGAAATATCAACAGACAAATCATCATATTTATTTGACGTCGTAATTTTGATATTTCTTATGGAAGGGGGCGAGAGAGATGGAGGTCTCTCTCTTTTCAGATTAGTAGGTTTTGAGCTACCAGGTTTTTGCACCTTCCCCAATACAGGTGCACCTGGTAACTTGGTGTCAGGTGGCATCTCCATCAAATCAGGCAAGGACATGGCCTGAGAGAGGTTAGTACTATTGTTGGTAATGGGGAACAAAGGCTGTACAGAAATGGGCAATGACCCATTTTTAATACACTGTGGCAGAGCCTCAGAAGGCAATATGATTACCTTGTCATACAGTACTTTATTATCAGAGGTTGTATTTTTTTTCTTAGGGTTACTGGCAGTGCTAGGTGGGGTTGATGTCTCCCGTGGTAAATTTACCTTTGATTTTAAGGCCTTTGCATAGCTGGTTGATTTATTCAACAGTCTTTTTGCATGTCCCACACTTATGTGTTCTAAACTTGATTTGTTTAGGGCAGCTTCCTCCAACTTATACAGTTCGCATCTCCTATCAGTTGATTTATGATTCAAATTGCAGTTTGAACACCTGGCCTCAAGTGTACATTCTCCATGATAAGTTTTGGAGCAAATACCACACATTTTTCCATTTTTGCAAACTTTGGATGGGTGTCCAAATTTAAAACAATTAAAACATTGCAGGGGCTTTTGTTTGAAAGGCCGAACTTTAATCCTTTCATTTTCAATAAAAATATGGAAAGGTACATCAGCATC
>NC_090725.1:22527803-22533218 GCF_036898095.1 Palaemon carinicauda | reverse complement strand
AGAAATTGAGTTATCTAAGGACAACATAGCTATATCAGCTTTAAATAATGATTTAGATAGAGCCAATAAGAAAATTGAGGCTCGTATGATAAGTCTAGAAAAAGCTGAAACTGAAAACGATGAACTTCGTGAGAAGCTTTTGGTCAAGAAATCTGTTCAGGTAGGAGAAATTGAGTTATATAATAACATCGGTAACTTAGCTTTAATTAATGATTTAAAGAGAGCAAATAGGAATATTGACTCTCTTATGGTAAGTCTAGAAAAAGCTGAAGCTCGAAACGATCAAATTCGTGATGAGGTTTTGACCAAGGCAGTGGTAGAAAATGAGTTAGAAAATGCCCATGAGGAAATTCGGATACTCGAGAAGAGGCTGGAAAGAGTAGCAGGAGATCTGTTGACAGCTAACGAGAAACTTTTGGAAAAGAGCGACTTGGAGGAATACGTCGAAAGTGCTGATAATGAGATCCGAACACTCTGGGCTGAACTGGACAGTGTTAAGGCTGAAAACAAGAGAATGAAGACGGAAAACGTTTTGCAAAAGGCAGCTTTAGAAAGTGAACTTAATGATACAGTCGAGGAGGTCTACAGAATAGGGACTAAATTGGATACTGTTCTGGATGAGAACAACAAATTGAAGGCTGAACTATTAATTAAGAAAGACGGGGTGTGCGATCTGGAAATAGCCGAGGAGGAACTGGAAAAACTGTGGAAAGAAATTGCTGGTGTTAAAGCAGATAATAGACGACTGAAGAGAGACCTCTCGGAGGAGAGAGCCACAAAAAATACGTTGATGGAGGACGACGAGAAGAATAAAACTCTGGAAGAAGAAATTAGGAATATAACTTCCGTGGCAGACGAATTTGCAATTTATAAGGAGAAGTATCAAGCTATGATGAAAAGAAATATGAACCTAGAGATGGAATTAAACAACAAGAATTTCGCTATTACCCAACTTGTAGAAGGCCTGTCTCAATCACACCCGGAGTTGAAGGAATTATATTATATGGAAATTTCTCGTGAGCAGACTGGGGATTTAATATGGGATAGCCAGTTGAATAGATTCGCCCTTCAAGAGACGAGAAGGCAGGACTGGAAAAAAAACTAAAAAGGAATTATACCGCAACACAAAATATGACAAAATCTGGGGATTATCCCCACCAAAAAAAAAAAAAGAAATAAACAATGTAAAAAATGGTGATTATAATATCGGCACCAAAAAAAAAAAAAAATGGTGATTATAATATCGCCACAAAAAAAAAAAAAAAAAAAAAAAAAAAATGGTTATATAATTTCGCCACCAAAAAAAAAATATTTATAGGAAAAAGGGAATGAAATGTTTTTGTTTAGTTTTATTTGGAAAGGAATTTTTTTTGTTTAGTTTTGTTTGGAAAGGTGTAATCTTCTTGTTAAGTTTTGTGCTTCACCCATTCTGGACAGGTTCAAGACATCAGTTTCACTGGAAAGGACACTTGAAAATATTTGGCTTGAAGGATGCTTGGATGGACTGCCCCTTTGTAAGCCAGTCTCTTATTGGCTTAAACTTTCGTTATTTGGCTAAGGTGTTTAGAAGCTGTCCTCCTATTGGTTAGACACTTACAGTCAATTTTGATTTCAGGGGTATTACCATAACAAATTATCTTGCGTAGAGTGACATATCAAACAATATATTTGACTAATAAGAAATAAATGAACTAATATACCAAACTAGAAATTTGTTAAAAAGCCGAATTTAGATTTATAA
The DNA here is from genome assembly GCF_036898095.1 of Palaemon carinicauda. NCBI lineage: Eukaryota > Metazoa > Arthropoda > Malacostraca > Decapoda > Palaemonidae > Palaemon > Palaemon carinicauda. The sequence goes on along the minus strand of NC_090725.1, from coordinate 22,531,477 downwards.
TAAAACGTCAAAAGAAAAATTGAAAGACCTTGGTAAACAAGCCAACGAGGTAGTTGATTCTTCTAATACATATTCTGTATCTTCCATACAGTCAGTCAATGGCTGTAATCACTCTCTGTAATAACTTCTGTAATTTTGAGAGAAGGAATTTAAAATATGTATCAATATTAATATGTTTTATAATACAATTTTTCGGGTCAAGGCGGTACACAAACTCTTTCACAACGTTAAGGAATCTCCGCTCAGAAAGCGATATATATATATATATATATATACACCAAATGCAAAGACTGAATAGCTAATCAAAAATGTTTGAGTAACTACTAGTGAATTAATAATTTATACCATATTATTATACAATTACCCAAACTAAGTACTATTTTGATATGTAATCTGATATATATATATATATATATATATAATGGACTGGCGAAATATAACTGAGGCCTTTTGCTTCAATAGGCGCAGGAGGAAATAATGATGATGATAATATGTATGGATACATACTATACATACATACACCCAGATAAGTGAGTATGTATGTATATATATATATGTGTATATACATACATACATACATACATATGGAAATAAATACATATATATATATATATATAAATATATACATATGTAAATTAATTTGTATGTATATATATATATATATATATATACAGAGAGAGAGAGAGAGAGAGAGAGAGAGAGAGAGAGCAACGTGGATACGAGAGTAAACTAAAGTAGAGGATGTTCTAACACCATGTAAGAAATGGAAATGACCTAGAGATTGTAAAAGAAGCAGAGGATGGTAGTGAAGACGATGGATTGACGAACTAAGAAAGTTTGCCAGTGTGGAATGGTATAGAAAGATCATAAACAGACGGAAGTCGAATGATATGTCCGAGACTTTTGTCCAGCAGTGGAATAGTAATGGCTGATGCTGATATATATCTATATCTATCTATCTATCTATTTATCTCTCTCTCTCTCTCTCTCTCTCTCTCTCTCTCTCTCTATATATATATATATATATATATATTTATATGCATATATATACTGTGTGAATGTATATATTCGTTTTTCCTAATTACTGAAGAAACCATTTTTCATGAAAAACAAAACTCCCTGAGGGTTTGCAAACGACAATTGAAAATACCAAAACATTCAGAAACTCGAAAATTAATTGATGAAGTCTATAAAGGTAAAGAGAGAGAGAGAGAGAGAGAGAGAGAGAGAGAGAGAGTGTGTGTGTGTGTGTTTGAGTGTGTATGAAGACTTTCCAGAATCGTTGTTGTGGACATCTTCGATTTAGCTCCCAAAGTCTGCGGGATTTTTTAGTCATCACTGGATCTTTGAGTCGGTTTTCTGCCAGGTCTTGGTCCGTTTCTCAGGGTTTCAGAATTATTTCGTGTCTATCTGATTTCCCAAAGGAGAGAGAGAGAGAGAGAGAGAGAGAGAGAGAGAGAGAGAGAGAGCGGACCATTTCAGAATCGTCGTTGTAGAAATCTTCGATTGATCTCTCAAATTCTGCGGGATATTTTTGTCTTCACTGGATCTTTGAGTCTGTTTTCTGCCAGGTCTTGGTCTGTTTCTCACGGGCTTCAGAATTATTTCATCTCTAACTTCCCCCAAAGGCGGAGAGAGAGAGAGAGAGAGAGAGAGAGAGAGAGAGAGAGAGAGAGACTATTTCAGAATCGTCGCTGTAAACATCTTCGATTGAGCTCCCAAAGTCTGCAGGATTTTTTTTGTCTTCACTGGATCATTGAATCGGTTTTCTGCAAGGTCTTGGTCCGTTTCTCAAGGGCTTCAGAGAGAGAGAGAGAGAGAGAGAGAGAGAGAGAGACGACCATTTCAGAATCGTCGCTGTTAACATCTTCGATTGAGCTCCCAAAGTCTGCAGGATTTTTTTGTCTTCACTGGATCATTGAGTCGGTTTTCTGCAAGGTCTTGGTCCGTTTTTCAAGGGCTTCAGAATTATTTTGTCTCTAACTGATCCACAAAGGCGGAGAGAGAGAGAGAGAGAGAGGAGAGAGAGAGAGAGAGATAAGACCATTTCAGAATTGTTGTCGTAAACATCTTCGATTGAGCTCCCAAAGTCTGCAGGATTTTCTCGTCTTCACTGGATCTTTGAATCGGTTTTCTGAGAGAGAGAGAGAGAGAGAGAGAGAGAGAGAGAGAGAGAGAGATAAGACCATTTCAGAATTGTCGTCGTAAACATCTTCGATTGAGCTCCCAAAGTCTGCAGGATTTTTTTCGTCTTCACTGGATCTTTGAGTCGGTTTTCTGCCAGGTCTTCAGTATTATTTCGTCTCTATTGTTTTTTTGCCAGGCTTTGAACTGTTTCTCAATTGCTGCTACAGGATTATTTTATCTCCAATGATGACTGAAAATCTTCTTCATCGTCTTCACTACCATCCTCTGTCTTCAGAGAAATGTGTCAATATCTTTTTTCTAATTTTAATGCTATATTCGTTAGCCAAGGAAGGCATTGAGTAAATCTTTACTATACAAAATGGTTAGATTTATGAATGACAGAATGATTTTAATGGGATCTTTGACAGCTTTTGGCGCCATGGCATGGTGCTGGGGAGACGAGGATTCACATAGAGAAGCAGAAAAATTCTTGGATTTGATGGATCGGAAGGAAATGGAGAGACTGCAACCAGCAGTCTACGACGGGGGCAAATTATGTTGCCGGAGAAACTAAGGAACACGCACAATTGGAGGAAGCATCTCAAAAGGATCTAAGTGAGGAGTTGGACGGTGCCGAAGAGGGAATTAAGTTATTTGATGATTTCTTTGCTAGAATACACCAAGAAACTGAAACGACCAATGACTTACAACGCATCTGTGAAGAGGTGCATGACCCAGAGGCAGAAGAAATTGAGTTATCTAAGGACAACATAGCTATATCAGCTTTAAATAATGATTTAGATAGAGCCAATAAGAAAATTGAGGCTCGTATGATAAGTCTAGAAAAAGCTGAAACTGAAAACGATGAACTTCGTGAGAAGCTTTTGGTCAAGAAATCTGTTCAGGTAGGAGAAATTGAGTTATATAATAACATCGGTAACTTAGCTTTAATTAATGATTTAAAGAGAGCAAATAGGAATATTGACTCTCTTATGGTAAGTCTAGAAAAAGCTGAAGCTCGAAACGATCAAATTCGTGATGAGGTTTTGACCAAGGCAGTGGTAGAAAATGAGTTAGAAAATGCCCATGAGGAAATTCGGATACTCGAGAAGAGGCTGGAAAGAGTAGCAGGAGATCTGTTGACAGCTAACGAGAAACTTTTGGAAAAGAGCGACTTGGAGGAATACGTCGAAAGTGCTGATAATGAGATCCGAACACTCTGGGCTGAACTGGACAGTGTTAAGGCTGAAAACAAGAGAATGAAGACGGAAAACGTTTTGCAAAAGGCAGCTTTAGAAAGTGAACTTAATGCTGCAGTCGAGGAGGTCTACAGAATAGGGACTAAATTGGATACTGTCCTGGATGAGAACAACAAATTGAAGGCTGAACTATTAATTAAGAAAGACGTGGTGTGCGATCTGGAAATAGCTGAGGAGGAACTGGAAAAACTGTGGAAAGAAATTGCTGGTGTTAAAGCAGAGAATAGACGACTGAAGAGAGACCTCTCGGAGGAGAGAGCCACAAAAAATACGTTGATGGAAGACGAC
>NC_090725.1:22462803-22522803 GCF_036898095.1 Palaemon carinicauda | reverse complement strand
AATATGGGATAGCCAGTTGAATACATTCGCCCTTCAAGAGACGAGAAGGCAGGACTGGAAAAAAAACTAAAAAGGAATTATACCGCAACACAAAATATGACAAAATCTGGGGATTATCCCCACCAAAAAAAAAATAGAAATAAACAATGTAAAAAATGGTGATTATAATATCGGCACCAAAAAAAAAAAAAAAAAAAAAATGGTGATTATAATATCGCCACAAAAAAAAAAAAAAAAAAAAAATGGTTATATAATTTCGCCACCAAAAAAAAATATTTATAGGAAAGAGGGAATGAAATGTTTTTGTTTAGTTTTATTTGGAAAGGAATTTTTTTTTTGTTTAGTTTTGTTTGGAAAGGTGTAATCTTCTTGTTAAGTTTTGTGCTTCACCCATTCTGGACAGGTTCAAGACATCAGTTTCACTGGAAAGGACACTTGAAAATATTTGGCTTGAAGGATGCTTGGATGGACTGCCCCTTTGTAAGCCAGTCCCTTATTGGCTTAAACTTTCGTTATTTGGCTAAGGTGTTTAGAAGCTGTCCTCCTATTGGTTAGACACTTACAGTCAATTTTGATTTCAGGGGTATTACCACAACAAATTATGTTGCGTAGAGTGACATATCAAACAATATATTTGACTAATAAGAAATAAATGAACTAATATACCAAACTAGAAATTTGTTAAAAAGCAGAATTTAGATTTATAATAAAAACGTCAAAAGAAAAATTGAAAGACCTTGGTAAACAAGCCAACGAGGTAGTTGATTCTTCCAATACATATTCTGTATCTTCCATACAGTCAGTCAATGGCTGTAATCACTCTCTGTAATAACTTCTGTAATTTTGAGAGAAGGAATTTAAAATATGTATCAATATTAATATGTTTTATAATACAATTTTTCGGGTCAAGGCGGTACACAAACTCTTTCACAACGTTAAGGAATCTCCGCTCAGAAAGCGATATATATATATATATATATATACACACCATATGCAAAGACTGAATAGCTAATCAAAAATGTTTGAGTAACTACTAGTGAATTAATAATTTATACCAGATTATTATACAATTACCCAAACTAAGTACTATTTTGATATGTAATCTGATATATATATATATATATATATACATATATATATATATATATATATATAATGGACTAGCGAAATATAACTGAGGCCTTTTGCTTCAATAGGCTCAGGAGGAAATAATGATGATGATAATATGTATGGATATATACTATACATACATACACCCAGATAAGTGAGTATGTATGTATATATATATATATATGTGTATATACATACATACATACATACAGAAATAAATACACACATATATATATATATATAAATATATACATATGTAAATTAATTTGTATGCATGTATCTGTATATATATATATATATATATATAGAGAGAGAGAGAGAGAGAGAGAGAGAGAGAGAGAGAGAGAGCAACGTGGATACCAGAGTAAACTAAAGTAGAGGATGTTCTAACACCATGTAAGAAATGGAAATGACCTAGAGATTGTAAAAGAAGCAGAGGATGGTAGTGAAGACGATGGATTGACGAACTAAGAAAGTTTGCCAGTGTGGAATGGTATAGAAAGATCATAAACAGACGGAAGTCGAATGATATGTCTGAGACTTTTTGTCCAGCAGTGGAATAGTAATGGCTGATGCTGATATATATCTATATCTATCTATCTATCTATTTATCTCTCTCTCTCTCTCTCTCTCTCTCTCTCTCTCTATATATATATATATATATGCATATATATACTGTGTGAATGTATATATTCGTTTTTCCTAATTACTGAAGAAACCATTTTTCATGAAAAACAAAACTCCCGGAGGGTTTGCAAACGACAATTGAAAATACCAAAACATTCAGAAACTCGAAAATTAATTGATGAAGTCTATAAAGGTAAAGAGAGAGAGAGAGAGAGAGAGAGAGAGAGAGAGAGAGAGAGAGAGAGTGGTGTGTGTGTGTGAAGACTTTCCAGAATCGTTGTTGTGGACATCTTCGATTTAGCTCACAAAGTCTGCGGGATTTTTTTGTCATCACTTGATCTTTGAATCGGTTTTCTGCCAAGTCTTGGTCTGTTTCTCAAGGGTTTCAGAATTATTTCATCTCTAACTGATCCCCCAAAAGGAGAGAGAGAGAGAGAGAGAGAGAGAGAGAGAGAGAGAGAGATCGGACCATTTCAGAATCGTTGTTGTAGACATCTTCGATTGATCTCTCAAATTCTGCGGTATTTTTTTTGTCTTCACTGGATCTTTGAGTCTGTTTTCTGCCAGGTCTTGGTCCGTTTCCCAAGGGCTTCAGAATTATTTCGTCTCTAACTGATCCCCCAAAGGCGGAGAGAGAGAGAGAGAGAGAGAGAGAGAGAGAGAGAAGCCCATTTCAGAATTGTCATTGTAAACATCTTCGATTGAGCTCCCAAATTCTGCGGGATTTTTTTTGTCTTCACTGGATCTTTGAGTCGGTTTTCTGAGAGAGAGAGAGAGAGAGAGAGAGAGAGAGAGAGAGAGCGAGAGGGGACCATTTCAGAATCGTCGTTGTGGACATCTTCGATTGAGCTCCCAAAGTCTGCAGGATTTTTTTGTCTTCACTGGATCTTTGAGTCGGTTTTCTGAGAGAGAGAGAGAGAGAGAGAGAGAGAGAGAGAGAGAGAGATAAGACCATTTCAGAATTGTTGTCGTAAACATCTTCGATTGGGTCCCAAAGTCTGCAGGATTTCCTCGTTTTCACTGGATCTTTGAGTCGGTTTTCTGAGAGAGAGAGAGAGAGAGAGAGAGAGAGAGAGAGAGATAAGACCATTTCAGAATTGTCGTCGTAAACATCTTCGATTGAGTTCCAAAGTCTGTAGGATTTTCTCGTCTTCACTGGATCTTTGAGTCGGTTTTCTGCCAGGTCTTCAGTATTATTTCGTCTCTATTGTTTTTTTTTTGCCAGGCCTTGAACTGTTTCTCAATTGCTGCTACAGGATTATTTTATCTCCAATGATGACTCTGAAAATCTTCATCTTCCTTGGCTCCAGGAATTCTTTGTCCTCAGAGAAATGTGTCAATATCTTTTTTCCAATTTTAATGCTATATTTGTTAGTCATGGAAGGCATTGAGTAAATCTTTACTATACAAAATGGTTAGATTTATGAATAACAGAATGATTCTAATGGGATCTTTGACAGCTTTTGGCGCCATGGCATGGTGCTGGGGAGACGAGGATTCACATAGAGAAGCAGAAAAATTCTTGGACATGATGGATCGGGAGGAAATGGAGAGACTGCAACCAGCAGTCTACGATGGGGCAAATTATGTTGCCGGAGAAACTAAGGAACACGCACAATTGGAGGAAGCATCTCAAAAGGATCTAAGTGAGGAGTTGGACGGTGCCGAAGAGGGAATTAAGTTATTTGATGATTTCTTTGCTAGAAGACACCAAGAAACTGAAACGACCAATGACTTACAACGCATCTGTGAAGAGGTGCATGACGCAGAGGCAGAAGAAATTGAGTTATCTAAGGACAACATAGCTATATCAGCTTTAAATAATGATTTAGATAGAGCCAATAAGAAAATTGAGGCTCTTATGATAAGTCTAGAAAAAGCTGAAACTGAAAACGATGAACTTCGTGAGAAGCTTTTGGTCAAGAAATCTGTTCAGGTAGGAGAAATTGAGTTATATAATAACATCGGTAACTTAGCTTTAATTGATGATTTAAAGAGAGCAAATAGGAATATTGACTCTCTTATGGTAAGTCTAGAAAAAGCTGAAGCTCGAAACGATCAAATTCGTGATGAGGTTTTGACCAAGGCAGTGGTAGAAAATGAGTTAGAAAATGCCCATGAGGAAATTCGGATACTCGAGAAGAGGCTGGAAAGAGTAGCAGGAGATCTGTTGACAGCTAACGAGAAACTTTTGGAAAAGAGCGACTTGGAGGAATACGTCGAAAGTGCTGATAATGAGATCCGAACACTCTGGGCTGAACTGGACAGTGTTAAGGCTGAAAACAAGAGAATGAAGACGGAAAACGTTTTGCAAAAGGCAGCTTTAGAAAGTGAACTTAATGCTGCAGTCGAGGAGGTCTACAGAATAGGGACTAAATTGGATACTGTCCTGGATGAGAACAACAAATTGAAGGCTGAACTATTAATTAAGAAAGACGTGGTGTGCGATCTGGAAATAGCTGAGGAGGAACTGGAAAAACTGTGGAAAGAAATTGCTGGTGTTAAAGCAGAGAATAGACGACTGAAGAGAGACCTCTCGGAGGAGAGAGCCACAAAAAATACGTTGATGGAAGACGACGAGAAGAATAAAACTCTGGAAGAAGAAATTAGGAATATAACTTCCGTGGCAGATGAATTTGCAATTTATAAGGAGAAGTATCAAGCTATGATGGAAAGAAATATGAACCTAGAGATGGAATTAAACAACAAGAATTTCGCTATTACCCAACTTGTAGAAGGCCTGTCTCAATCACACCCGGAGTTGAAGGAATTATATTATATGGAAATTTCTCGTGAGCAGACTGGGGATTTAATATGGGATAGCCAGTTGAATAGATTCGCCCTTCAAGAGACGAGAAGGCAGGACTGGAAAAAAAACTAAAGAGGAATTATACCGCAACACAAAATATGACAAAATCTGGGGATTATCCCAACCAAAAAAAAAAGAAATAAACAATGTAAAAAATGGTGATTATAATATCGCCACCAAAAAAAAAAAAAAAAAAAAAAATGGTGATTATAATATTGCCACCAAAAAAACAAAAAACAAAAATATGGTGATTATAATATCGCCACCAAAAAAAAAATAATATTTATAGGAAAAAAGGAATAAAATGTTTTTGTTTAGTTTTATTTGGAAAGGAATTTTTTTTTTGTTTAGTTTTGTTTGGAAAGGAATAATCTTCTTGTTAAGTTTTGTGCTTCACCCATTCTGGACAGGTTCAGGACATCAGTTTCACTGGAAAGGACACCTGAAAATATTTGGCTTGAAGGACGCTTGGATGGACTGCCCCCAGCTTGAAGGATGCAAGGCTTAACTATCCAGATTGAAAGATGCTTGGAATAACCTGAAGGACAACAGGATCTGCAGAGGGAAGGAACCTGGCTGATTCTAGTATGCTGTGTACCTTGATGGATGAGTACAAGTTGTTTGTCAAGTGTACAAATGGTCGGATATCTAGATTTATTCCTTTGGATACCAACCTTTGGGTGGTTCTGGGAGAATAATCCAGAAGACTGGCTCTGCAGAGGGATGAAGCTGGGATTCTTCTAGTATGCAGACAAGATGTTATAAGGTGAACCCAAGACATCTTTGGCTGGGAAGAGAAGCTGCATCTTTTGGAGGTAGGAATTCATGGTTAGGTGGGCAGCATCAATCCAAATTTTTAGGAACTCAAAGCTGTGGAGCATCAAATAGCAGGAGTAGAAGCTAGTAGCAGCTAGTAAAAGTTAGCAGCAGCTAGCAGCAGAAGTTAGCAGCAGTAGCAGACCCAGCAGCAATGGAATAAAAAAAGAAGCAGCAGAAAGAGGAAGAGAAGCAGAAGGTGAAGCAGCAAAAAAAAAAAAAATAATAATAATCCTAAGGAAATAGACAAAAAAAAAAAAAAGGAGCAGCAGCAAGAGGAGGAGGAGAAGCAGGAGAAGATGCAGCAAAAAAACAGAAAATCCTAAAAAAAATATAAAAACCAAAAAAAAAAAAAAATAAATAAACAAAAAAAGGAGCAGCAGGAGGAGGAAGAGAATCAGGAGGAGAAGCAGCAAAAAAACAGAGAATCCTAAAAAAAAAAAAAAAAAAAAAAAAAAAAAAAAAAAAAAAAAAAAAAAAGAGGAGCAGCATCAAGAGGAGGAAGAGAAGCAGGAGAATCAGCAAAAAAAAAAAAAAAAAAAAAAGAACAAAAAACCCGAAAAAAATATAATGACCAGATAAAAAAAAACTCTAAAAAAATACAAGAACCAAAAAAAAAAAAAAAAAATAAAAACCACAAAAAACCTAAAAAAATATAAAAACCAAAAAAATCTAAAAAAACATAAACCAAGAAAAAAAAACTGAAAAAAATATAAAAACCAGGAAAAAGCTATAAAAAATATAAAAAACAAAAAAAGAAAAATTTTGAAAAAAAAGGAGCAGCAGCAAGATGAGGAGGAGAAGCAGCCAAAAAAAAAAAACCTAAAAAAAAATATAAAAACCAAAAAGAAAAAAAAACCTAAAAAAAATATAAACCCCCCCAAAAAAGGAGTAGCACCAAGATGAGGAGGAGAAGCAGCAAAAAAAAAAAACCTAGAAAAAATATAAAAACCAAAAAGAAAAAAAACCTAAAAAAATATAAAAACCAAAAAAAAGAAAAAGAAAGGAGCAGCAGCAAGAGGAGGAATAGAAGCAGGAAGAGAAGCAGCAAAGAAAAAAAAAACAAAGAAAACAACGTAAAAAAATATAAAGACCAAAACAAAAAAAACCTAAAAAAAAAATACAAAAATCAATAAAACAAAAAAAAACTAAAAAAATATAAAAACAAAAAATACCTAAAAAAATATAAAACCCCCCCAAAAAATAAAAAACCTAAAACACCCCCCCCCCAAAAAAAAACTGAAAAAAATATAAAAACCAGCATAAACCTATAAAAAATATATATAAAAAAATCAAAGAAAAATAAAAAAAAAAGAAAGAAAGGAGCAGCAGCAAGATGAGGAAGAGAAGCATAAAAAAAAATCAAAGAAAAGTATAAATCTGAAAAGAAAAAAAACCTAAAAAAATATAAACCCCCCCCCAAAAAAAAAGGAGCAGCAGCAAGAGGCGGAAGAGATGCAGGATAGGCAGCAAAAAAAAAAAAAAAAAACACAAAAAAAAACCTAAAAAAAAATATAAAGACAAAAAAAAATACAAAATAAATATAAAAGCCAAAAAAAAAAAAAACTAGAAAAAATATAAAACTAAAAAAAAAACTATAAAAACATAGAAACCAAAAAACAAAAACCAAAAAAAATCGAAAACCCCCCCCAAAAAAAACTGAAAATAAAATAAAATGAACTATGCAAAACGCATTAATTCATGTGGGTATAGAAATTGTAAAATGTATTAATGGAAGTACAAAAAGGAAATAACTTTCATAAATCTATTATGTAATAGATACTCTTGATCAGAAATTAAATGGATGAATGAAATTAAACACATTATATATATATATATATATATATATATATATATATATATATATATACACAGTATATATATATATATATATATATATATATATATATATATATATATATATATATTCTGAAAGTAACAAAAAAATTGCTTGCTATACAATATATGTGATGAAACAACAGACCACTGCGACAAGACTCGCTTTTACAATCTTCTTCTATTCCTGTGATTTTCTGTAAACCTATCTATAAAATTCCTTTAAATCTAGCCTTTTAAATTTTCGGCAAGTCTAATAATGATTTGAGCCTTTCAACGTCACTTCCGCTTTGTAACTTCTTTCTAGGATGCATTTTGCAGAGAACAGCTTATGTTTGGGATCATCAGTGTGAGCATAATAGACACGAATAAGCCAACACAATTTCTCGAAAGATAAGAATTCCGTACTTTGTGAGTTAGTGCTATAATGTTTTTCCACTTCTTACAACATATGAGGTACAACAGGGCAGAAAAGTGGATTCGTGCTGAATCCTTAACAGTGAAGTCGAAATGTGTGCTTCCAGGTTGTTTTCCAATAGAATCGCTTACAACAAACCCATGCAATTTTGTAAAAATTCTACGTTTCCTTGATGGTTAAATATTAACACTAGGAGACAGAAGAAATAGCAACATGGATACATGACCAAACTAAATGAAAGGTTATTCTAGCAACATAAGAAAAAGAAATGGACATGAGCAGGACATATTGTGAGAATGACATATAATAGATGGATATTAAGAATAACAGAATGGGTATGAACTAAGAAAATTTGCTGTTATACACCGGCATAGTAAGACCATTAACAGACGTGAGTGGAACATGTCTAAGGCCTTTGTTTTGTAGTGGACTAGTGACGAAGGATGATGATGATGTTAATACAAACACACATACTGTATATATATATATATATATATATATATATATATATATATATATATAATATATGTATATATATATATATATATAATATATATATATATATATATATATATATATATATATATATATATATAAACAAATTCATGTATATATAACACCATACACTTACATATGCATTGTATACATGAGAAATACACAAACACGCATATATATATATATATATATATATATATATATATATATATATATATATATGATATTTTAATTATAAAATAAATTTTTGAATATACTTACCCGGTGAATATATAATAGCTGCTGCTCCAGCGGCTCGACAGAAAACACACACAAAAACTCGCGAGCGATCGCTATGAAGGTTGCGGGTGTGCCCACCAGCGCCAACTATCGGCCAGATACCGCATATACATGTAAACAGACCCAATTTTTCTCATCTCGCTGGGTCTCTATCGGGGAGGAAGGGGGGGCCTTTAATTTATATATTCACCAGGTAAGTATATTCAAAAATTTATTTTATAATTAAAATATCATTTTTAAATATTTAACTTAGCCGGTGAATATATAATAGCTGATTCACACCCATGGTGGTGGGTAGAGACCAGAGTTAATTAAGTTTACAGCGTATATGCTTAGAGTTTTTGACAGTTATATCATAACAAAACCCAAATATATAAAGGTACCTGGTAAGGAAGTTGACTTAGACGATTACTCTGCCTTATAAGTCTGTCTTCCTCACGAAGCCCAGCGATCCTCTTAGGATGCTGAAAGACTCCCAGGAGCTGAAGTATTAAGGGCTGCAACCCATACAACAGGACCTCATCAAACCCCTAATCTGGGCGCTCTCAAGAAATAACTTTGACCACCTGCCAAATCAACCAGGATGCGAAAGGCTTCTTAGCCTTCCGTACAACCCAAAAAACAATATTAAAAAACATTTCAAGAGACAGATTAAAAAGGATATTGGAATTAGGGTAATGTAGTGGTAGAACCCTCACCCACTACTGCACTCGCTGCAACGAATGGACCCAGTGTGTAGCAGTCCTCGTAAAGAGTCTGGACATCTTTTAAGTAAAATGACGCGAACACTGACTTGCTTCTCCAAAAAGTCGCGTCCATAATACTTTGCAGAGATTTATTTTGCTGGAAGGCCACGGAGGTTGCTATAGCTCTAACTTCGTGCGTCTTAACCTTAAGCAAACATCGGTCTTTCTCATTCAAGTGAGAATGAGCTTCTCGTATTAAAAAATCTGATAAAATATGACAAAGCATGCTTTGACATAGGCAATGATGGTTTCTTAACTGAGCACCATAATGCCTCAGATTTACCTCGTAATGACTTAGTACGAGCTAAATAGAACTTAAGAGCTCTAACAGGACATAATACTCTTTCCAGTTCGTTGCCTACGATCTCTGATAAGCAAGGAATATCAAAAGATTTAGGCCAAGGACGAGAAGGCAGTTCATTTTTGGCCAGGAAACCAAGTTGAAGTGAACAAGTGGCTTTTTCTGTAGAAAAGCCGATGTTCTTACTGAAGGCATGAAGTTCACTGACCCTTTTAGCCGAAGCCAAGCACACTAGGAAAAGTGTCTTGAGGGTGAGATCCTTCAGGGAGGCTGAATGTAATGGCTCAAACCTGTCTGACATGAGGAACCTTAGGACCACGTCTAAGTTCCATCCAGGAGTTGCCAAACGACGTTCCTTAGAGGTCTCGAAAGACTTAAGGAGATCTTGGAGATCTTTATTGTTGGAAAGATCTAAGCCTCTATGTCGAAAGACCGAAGCCAACATGCTCCTGTAGCCCTTAATCGTGGGAGCTGAAAGGGAGTGAACCTTTCTCAGATGTAAAAGAAAATCTGCGATTTGGGCTACAGAGGTACTGGACGAGGACACAGATGCTGACTTGCACCAGTCTCGAAAGACTTCCCACTTCGACTGGTATACTCTAATGGTAGAAGCTCTCCTAGCTCTTGCAATCGCACTGGCTGCCTCCTTCGAAAAGCCTCGAGCTCTTGAGAGTCTTTCGATAGTCTGAAGGAAGTCAGACGAAGAGCGGGGAGGCTTTGATGGACATTCTTTACGTGGGGCTGACGTAACAGATCTACCCTTAGAGGCAGACTTCTTGGAAAGTCTACCAGCCATTGAAGTACCTCGGTGAACCACTCTCTCGCGGGCCAGAGGGTAGCAACCAACGTCAACCTTGTCCCTTCGTGAGAGGCGAACTTCTGCAGTACCTTGTTGACTATCTTGAATGGTGGGAATGCATATAAGTCCAGAAGAGACCAATCCAGTAGAAACGCGTCTATGTGGATTGCTTCTGTATCTAGGACTGGAGAGCAATAGATTGGTAACATTTTGGTCAACGAGGAGGCAAAGAGGTCTATGGTGGGTTGACCCCAAGTAGCCCAAAGACTCTTGCCCACGTCCTTGTGGAGGGTCCATTCCGTGGGTATCACCTGACCCCTCCGACTGAGACAGTCTGCCAAGACGTTCAAGTCCCCCTGGATGAATCTCTTCAACAGGGAGATGCCTCGATTTCTTGACCATAAGAGAAGGTCCCTTGCGATCTCGAGCAGCATGAAGGAGTGTGTGCCTCCTTGCTTGGAGATGTACGCCAAAGCTGTGGTGTTGTCTGAGTTGACCTCTACCACTTAGTTTCGAAGAAGCTTTCGAATATCATCAAGGCCAAGTGGACTGCTAATAGCTCCTTGCCGTTGATGTGCATGCTCTTCTGACTTGAGGTCCACAGACCCGAGCATTCCCGACCGTCCAGGGTCGCACCCCAACCCAAATCCGACGCGTCTGAGAACAACACGTGGTTTGGGTTCTTGACTGCTAGGGATAGTCCCTCTCTCAGACTGATATTGCTGTCCCACCATTTCAGGCATGCCTTTACTGGTTCGGAGACTGGGAATGATACCGTCTCTAACGTCTTGTCCTAGTTCCAGTGAGAGGCTAGATGGAACCGGAGAGGCAGAAGGTGTAGTCTCCCTAGTGAGACAAACTGCTCCAGGGATGAGAGAGTCCCTACGAGACTGTTCCAACTCCTGACTGAACAAACGTTTTCTTTTCAGCATTAGTTGGACTTCGAGCAGGGCTTGTTCTAATCGGTGGCAGACGGAAAAGCCCGAAAAAACTGGACTGCGAATCTCCATCCCCAAATATAGAATAATCTGGGATGGGATCAGTTGGGACTTTTAGGTTGACCAAAAGTCCCAACTCCCTGGCCAGACTCAACGTCCAATGTAGATCCTGCAGACAGCGAAGACTGGACGATGCTCTGAGAAGCCAGTCGTCCAAGTACAGGGAGGCTCGGATCCCCGATAGATGGAGGGATTTTGCCACATTCCTCATGAGCCTTGTAAACACGAGAGGAGCAGGACTGAGGCCAAAGCACAGGGCTCGAAACTGGTACCCCACATTCCTGTAAACAAACCTCAGAAACGGTTGGGAATCCGGGTGTATAGGAATGTGGAAGTATGCCTCCTGAAGGTCGAGAGAGACCATCCAGTCGCCTTCCATTAATGCTGTCAAGACAGCCTGGTAGACTTCATCGTGAAGTTTGTCTTGACAATGAACACATTGAGCGCACTTGCCTCTTACGTACTCCTGCAGTGAACATGGCTGCCAGATCATTGGAGCCATCCCTGAGGGACTTGTTCCTGCAGAGAACGTGGCTGTCAGATCATTGGAGCCATCCCTGAAAGCCTTGTTTATGCATGACATAATTGTACAGCAAAACTTCAAACGCTCGAAAAAACTCCTAACAGGAGATGGTCTAGCTCTGAAGTCGACCATAAAATCTTGGAGCGTCTCATGGCCAGGCGCCAGGGAGAGTCTATGAGGTTTGAGAAGTCTATCTGGGCAGAGGCAGGAACTCCCAAGCCGAGAACTTCTCCCGTGTCATATCAGACTCTCGCTCTATAAGCCAGCTTAAAAGTAGGGAAAGCAAAGGCTGTCTCCCCCAAACTCCTCCTGGTGATAAACCAGTCGCCTAGCAAACGTAAAGCTCTCTTAGAAGAGCGAGAGAGCACTAGCTTATAAAAACAACGGCTTCGAAGTAGCTAGGCCTAGTGTAAACTCTGACGTTTAGGCGAACGAGGAGCAGCCGTTACAAAAAGATCCGGACAAAGATCCTTAAAAATCAGCATGATTTATTTAAAGTCCATAGAGAGCTAAGCAGCTTTAGGCTCCTCTCCGTCTGACAGAGTCCTCAAGGGAATATCAGTAGGAGGGGGAACAGCAACTTCCTCATCTGAAGGAACCTTGTCCGACAAAAGCCGAGTCTCAAGCAAGGGAGAGACCTGCCGTGGTGGCAATGCTTGACAAGCAGAGTCCACACGCACTGGTGCATTAGTAGCGGACCAGGACGCAACGTCATGTAACTGCTTAACAGTCTGTGAACTGTCAACAACAACAGGTGCGGGAGGACGCTCGGCGTCCACTCGAGACTGTTTTGACTGCCTAGTCTGAGCAGTCAAAACAACTCTAGACTGCGGTAGTTGACGCTCAGCGTCAAAACAAGTCAACTCCGCTGGTTGGCGAACATCCTGAACGTCAACAGGAGCATTAGGAAGCAGCCTAACGTCCAAATGCGGCTGAAAGCCAACACGTGACCGCATCGAGTGAGGCTCTACATATCGTGACTGACGTGACTTAGCTACGCCAACAGGACGCACAAAGGTTCGTTTGGGCGGCTGAAGGCCAGGATCTCGATGAGATAAACGGCTAGGATCAACGTGAACCTTATCGGCAGAATAGTCTTCCATAAGAGAGGCAAGCTTATTCTGCATGTCTTGCCGTAAAACCCATTTAGGATCAACGGGAATGGTTGCGGTAAGAGACGAGGGTAACATCTGTGACTGCAAAACCTTGCCTACAAAAAGACTCTCGGAGCCTGTGTTACGTTTTTGTTTAGGCGGCGAGCAGTCTTCCGATGACTGCATAGTGTCAGAGCTGTCCTAATAGTTAAAACCAGGATGCTGGACCTGTCCTGAAAGGACTGACTTTCGCTTAAAGGGCCTCGAAACCTTGTTCCACGGTTTCTTATGCGAAAAGCCTTCGGATGACGAGGAGAAAATCGTCTCTCTCGTCTTATAGTAGGGGCGATCTTGGTGAGATACGCCTGATACCATAGAGGGAACGTCTGTTCGCTGATCAAGGCCTCTCGAACCCATAAGTCGTAAGACATTACTTCTCCCCTGGGCTTGGGAGCTTGCAAGAGGTCTCGGACTAGGCAAACGACAGGCACGAACAGACGAACCCTCGGTCGCAACACTGATAACACTTTGCGCAATATCACTTTATCACTACGATTTTCTGTTTTGCACTTATTTCACTGAAATCGAATTTTTTAACAATTCACATTAGGTATGAATAAAACTGATTTCTACCTGAAGCACACAATTCTACCCTCATCAAAAGGTTATAATTGCGAAATCAGTCGTATAATGTAAGCACATTAATACAAGCAAAAAACAGTAAACATATTTTAAGATAAAAAGATCAGTGGCTGGGAAGGAGACTAAACACTAGTTCATTCAAAACTACGTTTTCAATCTCTCACCGTACAGTGCCTTGGGACGAGAATAAAAACTAAAAACGTTTTATCCTTTCTCCCCGTACAGAGACTAGGGACGAGAGTAAAAAGCTGACTCGAGAACAACGTTACTCGCTTGGGACGAGAATAAAGATCGGAACGTTCTCTCTCCTCTCTCTCTCTCCGTCTCTATCTCTCTCTCTCTTGATTTCGCACCGAAGAGAAGAGCCCACTTACCTTTCGTCAATAAACAGGTTATTTGACCAAAGGAAAAAACTGAAAGGTTTTTCAATTAAAAAGTTCCTTTAAAATAGTATTTAAAACATTTAAGCTTTGAAAGAAGAATGAACAAAACGTCAGAATCGATTTACTCTTTCTGCAAAGTGAAACCGTGATACTCTCTCTCTCTATCGTAACGATAGAGCGCAAACTGCGTAGCATAAATAAACTAAACATTAGTTCATCTTTGAAACAGTACGAAGACTATTCAAAGAAAATCTTTCATAAAATATTTACTAAAACATATTCATTTAATAAGTTTTAAATCATTTGCTCTGTAAAAGTTATTTACGATTGAAAAGGGCTCAACGTTGTTTAACTTCGGTTTCCAAGTTAGGACCGCCTACTCTCAGGAAAGGTCGCATATAAACAAATCATTAAAATTTATCTTGATGTTTATTATAAATGGAAAGCTAATCGAAGAGGCCTAATAAAGGCGGTTGAGATATAAAATATATAGAGGAAAATCTATAATTAAGTTATAACGTGATAAGATAATTGCTAAAAGCCTAAAACACACTTCCGTCTAAGGGAAGGGTCGGCCATTTAAAAGTCAAAGAAAGTCCAAAAAAACAATCCAAAGTCATCAAAAATTAAATCTATCCAAAAACGAGTTCAAGATTTAAGTTGAAGATAAAACACCTGCACTGCGAAAGCTCAAACCAAAAGGAAGTACTTCACCAAATATGTTGAGAAAACTCCAGGTTATACAGCGAGTATTGATACGTCTTGTCGTTAAGGCCGACAGAGAAAAAATTGGGTCTGTTTACATGTATATGCGGTATCTGGCCGATAGTTGGCGCTGGTGGGCACACCCGCAACCTTCATAGCGATCGCTCGCGAGTTTTTGTGTGTGTTTTCTGTCGAGCCGCTGGAGCAGCAGCTATTATATATTCACCGGCTAAGTTATATATATATATATATATATATATATATATATATATATATATATATATATATATATATATATATATATATATATATATATATATGTATATATGTACATATATAATATATATACATACATATACATATATATATATATATATATATATATATATATATATATATATATATATATAAATGTTTGTAAATATCTTTGCACAAATGCAAAATACTTTATTGTTGTAAGAGTTCATGTGTAAATACTCACTATCATTTCTTCTTCATTCCGGATATAGAAACAACCACGCAAAAAAAAATTGAATATCTATCTCTAAACAGTGAACGTATTGCAATGAGATATATGTAGCCTATAACTGATAACACTTCATTACACAATGAATATTATTCTATCACTTCTCAGATTTTTTAAATAATGAGGCATATTCCTACTGGGGAAAATATTTATCATATTTGAACCTATTTCGTCAAGGAGGTGCCTTGGTGAGGCCATGGCCAGTGGATGGGCACAGGATTCCCATTGGTGGGCACGTGCCCACCCTTAGCTACGCCACTGTTACAGTTACTTGTGGGAAACAGTAACAGGACCTTGTCCCCTTCATTTATTTCCCTTTTACAAGCATTATTATCATAGTAACACTGATACTTATCTCTAGCCCTCTCTAACTCTTCTTGAGCCAGCCTACATGTATCCTGTAACCTCTCTCATGTCTACTACATACTCGTACGTGGTCCTCGTGCTATCCTCAATCGCATTGACTTCATTTTCCCACAGCTCTCTCAATAAACTAAGTGGTCCCCTTACAGTATGACCATATACTAACTCAACTGTTGAGAATTTGGTGCTAGGCTGCGGAACTTCACGCTATGCAAATAATAAAGCATCAATGTACCTAGGCCACATCTTGGTTGTTCTGTACACATACGTCTGAGCATTTTCTTTGAACACTCCATTAAATTTTTCTACTAAACCATTACACATAGCATGATATGGGATAGTAGTAATACTCTTAACAGATAATAAAAGATTAAATTCACGCATTACTTCCGAGGTGAACTATGTTCCCTGTCAGATAACACCTCCTTTGGAATTCCCACTCGACTGAATACCGACAGCAAGCCTCAGCCGCAGAAACCGAATCTATATTCTTCAAAGCTACTGCCTCAGGATAACGGGTAGCATAGTCAACAATGGTGAGAATATATCTCGATCCGTCGCTGGCAAGGGGTTCAATCGGACCCACAATGTCCATCGCAACTCGCTGAAATGGTTCTTGAATCAGGCGCATTCTTCCCAACTTCACCTTTTTAACTCTTGCCTTGTCAACCGTGCGTTGACAAGCGTCACATGTCCTGCAAAATCTTGTTATCTACACTGACATACCTGGCCAATAAAAATTACTTTGTATACGTGCGGTGGTTTTCCGTATTCCTAAATGTCAACTCATTAAAGTATCGTGAGCCAATTCTATTACTGCATGACGAAATATATCAGGAACAACTAACTGATCATTAACATTGCCTTCATTTTGCACTCGACAATATAAGATACCTTTCTTAATAACGAAACAATGAGATTTTATTTTCATTGTTCACAAAGACCCCATTTGACTTCCAATACTCAAAAACCCTTTTTTAGCGTCCCATCTTCCGCTTGTAATTTCTCTATATATTCTTTCTGGATTAAATCTATAACTTCCTTGACCTTAAGCTTTGACGGTCCCTTTTAATTTTTTCTCTTGCATTTGATACAGCAGTCGGGTGGTAACAGCACTAACCATCAATTGCTCAGATCACTAAATCATAAATAGGATCAGGCATGCAGACAGCCAAGGATTCGCCCGTAAAATATGGCGAGACATCAACAATAGCCTCAGGATATCTAAATACTTGGTTATTAGCCATTTAAAGGTCAACATACTTACCAGTAAACTTGTGTTTCGGTACTAAAGTCCTTTTGACTAATACCGTGGTACAACCAGGATCACGAAATGCATTAACCTCTACTCCTTTCACTGTACCTTTATCCACCATTAACTTACCCCCATGACCAACCACAGCTGATTTCTCTGTCGCACCCTTACTCGTACAACCACAGCCGCTTTCTCTGTCGCACCTTTACTAGCACCTTAACGTTGTGGACACCCAAACGTTTCGAAACAATCTCTAGCAAGGTGATTACCACGACCACATACTTAACAATTTCGTGCCGTAACTTTCCTATCACTCTCGGCATCCGTTTGCCATTTACTATCCCCCGTGGTAACTTCACTCGCAGAGGCATCGTGCTTTTCATGACTACCACTTAAACCCTTTTTGCCATAATCTAAATGGGCCTCCATACACATCTCGGCATATTTTACAACTTAATCAAATGTTTTCATTTCCTGTTCCTTCAAAAATACAACCATTTCTCTGTCATAAGCATTTAAAAATTGTTCTATTATAATTAAATCAAACAAGTCATCAAATGTTTCTTCACAATCTGCTAATTCCACCCACCTCTTAAGGTTATTTTTCAATCTATTCCAAAATTGCTGAGAGGTCTTGTTCTTAAAGAATTTACAGTTACGAAATCTCATACTATATCCTTCCGAAGTACACTGAAAACAACGCAATAATGCCTCTTTAACATAATCGAAATCTTTAGCTTCAACAGGTGAAAGGTGCTGGCAAGTTTCTAAAGCTTTCCCTTGCAATAATGATGCCAAACTAACAACCCAAATGTCTTTGCTCCAGCCAGTACTAACGGCTAAACTTTCAAATCTTAAAATATTGGCGTCAATACTATCAGTTATATCATTAAAAATAGGCAGTTTTGGTAGAGAAGGTTTACACAAACCAGAACCCAAACAAGAATTTTTTTTCACTTCCCTGCATCTGTGACTTTAATCGTTCCCACTTCGAATGGCTGCTTTCGCATTTCCTATCAACTGCCCTTTCTTCTCTCTCCCTTGCCCTCTCTTCTCTTTCCATATCCGTTTCTAATGCCCTTTCTTGAAGTAAGTCTTTCTTTTTCAACAAAATCCCTTAAATTATCAACATCGTAACCCATTTCCTTCCCCAAACTAAATTTCTTTTAAGGTACTCGTATCCAAAAGCTTTACAGATTCTTATTTGCAATATACCATAGTCTTGTAAATGAATGAACGGTCCCTGTTCGGACGTCAAATTGTCACATGAATTTTATAGTCAAAGCCTGTTATGGCTTAATTCACAAAGGTGAAGTAGACCGTTTCCTTTAAACAAGGATCACATAAATGACAAGTGGTTTTAGTGCAGAAAGGAAAATATTTTCTTTAAAGAAATTATGCCTTTATTACAAAAAACCTTAAGCCTAAACAATAACAAACCAACACGCAAATACAAATTGAACACACAGCAAAGTATAACTTGTAATCAAATTGACCAAGGAAAAATAGTCGGTACACGACTTTCGGTCAACACCTAAAAGAAAACAGAAAACAAAATTATTTTACAATGCCAATAACAGTTTCCCTAAACTAAGGTATCAACACAAAACCTCAATACTTTCTATTCACATTTCACTAACATATCAAACAAAATTATAAGGTTAACTAAAAGAAACCCACGGAGAGATAGCGCACACTTAACAAAAGGTATCACCACCCAAGACGTATTACGATAAATGCTGCCCGCTCCTAAAACAAAATTACTCACGTAAACAAATAATAATATTACACACTTTCTATATACAATATAAAATAACCATAGAACATAACAATATATCACGAATATTACCTTGGGGTTCTTTCAGTTTGTGTAAGGGCTACTGGACCACGTCCTTATACGGCACCACTACTCCTCAAAGCAGAGCACCTCTTTGCTTGCTCACGAGCTTCCGACTGCCGTAGCCAAAATCTCTGCTACGTTATTGCTTTGTTAACAAGCCGCAGCGAGAGTTACAATACATGTCATTATATTACATGACACACACATATACACACACATATACACACACACACACACACACATATATATATATATATATATATACACACATATATATATATATACATATATATACATATATGAATTTATATATATATATATGTATATATATAAATTTATATATATATATATATAAATTTATATATATATATAAATTTATATATATATATATATATATACATATATATATATATATATATATATATATATATATTTATATATAATATATGTGGTGAAATTCATGCATCTTGTTTACCACCTCTTTTCCAAAAGAATATTGAGGGCAGCCCCTACAGTTGAGAATATAACTTCCCTCCAATTAAAACAATAGTTATCAATAGTACAATTAGTCATCAAGAACCTGACCCGTGGCCACATCAAAATCATTCCAAACATTGAATTACGAATTTGATCAAGTTTAACACATGAATGAGCATGGTCCATATCATTAGATTCAGAAAAAGCGTGGGATAGAAAATCAATAGCATGACATATATGATATATAATCATATAAATCTCTGTTATGCACATATATATATATATATATATATATATATATATAAACGATGTGGAGATACTGAACTTACATTCCCGTCTTCATTCGGTCAGAATTTATTTAGCATGTTAATTTAAACAACATTACTCACCTTAATTAAAATACCATTTCACGTTTTTTTTAGAATTCCCCTTTTAATGGCTCCAACCTTCCTCTGAGGGGTGTTAGGATGCCGAGAGATATACTATACAATGTTTCTAACTTTCTAACTACAAAACTATATTGAGACCATCTATCTTAGTATTCTCATGCGATAAACCCTCAAACATAGTAGGTACATAATACGAGCCATCATCATTTGGATAGTTTACGTTAAACAATTCAGCATGCAATACTAAATTTAAAATAACCTTATCATTACAGTATAACATTTAAAGCTTTGGCAGCTGAAACTGCAGTATTAAAAGTAATAACATTCACATAAAAAACTCATAAGATGGCGTTTGATTTGTTGCGTTTAACCAAATTATCTCAGGCTTTAATGTCAGAAGGCCGGAAAGTCTCAAATCAATCAACCAGGCTTTAATGAAGGAACTCAAAATCAGATTTTTCACTTTATGGTAATAAAACATTCTTGAATTAGCAGTTTGGTACATCGTACAGTAAACTTGATATTTTGTTTTGGTAAACATTAATGAGGGCGCTTCCTGCGGTGTTGAGATATGAAAAACCAAGGGATTCTCAATTTTAACAATATTTGTTATATTTTTGATACTTTATGTATATGGGAAGTTTACTTTATTTTCAAATCTCTTTGATTGGTATTTGCATGATCCCTACAATATATTGCATTGGCTTTGTTGATGGCTTTTTCTATGGCATACGTCGTGTAGAGTAGCCGGGCGAGTTGTTGTCGGATAATTTCAAATTCTTTAGTTAAGTAGGCTTGGGAAGAATACTCAATCCTTTAAGAGAAAAATTGCAAGCTATTCCAATCTTTATAAAATTATCATGGTAACTGAGGCAATTAATGTAGGAAACAGAAAAAGAATTTGGTTTTCTCTACACGGGGAAGTTGTATCTTGAGGATTCCCTTATAATCAATATGTACAAAAAGGGATAATTTTTCATTTTTTTTTTTTTCATTAGGTTTTGAACTTTATGCTTGGGGATAGAGAATTTAGATTGTTGAAGACATTAAAATCTCCACAGCTATTAGCCCAAAACATGTATTAGCCGAAATATAGCGACTAATTTGATATCTTTAGTTTCTTTTACGGGCATTTTTTTAGAAACACACACACACACACACACACACACATATATATATATATATATATATAGTTATGTATATATATACATACATACACACACATACATATATATATATATATATATATATATATATATATATATATATATATATATATAAATATATATATGTGTGTGTGTGTGTGTGTTTAGATATTTTTGTCCTATAGACAGTTATATAAAATACCAATAGTGCTCGTTGAAAAAAAAGAAAACTTATTTGTCCATAACTGTGACACTCATTTAGCAGGTCATCAATAGTCAGGAATTGAACGGGAGGTAAATCGTCAAGCTTTGGGCGGACACAGGCAAATGTGAACAATTAAGTTTGTATATACAGGTATTGAGACTTCAGCCATTTCTTCTGTAACTGTCGACAGTGGGATATCATGCAGGAAACAATGGTGACGAAAGGAATATGGTTTCCGTCAACAGATGTGAATACTGTTTTGCATATTATTGGTCGACAGAGATTTATTCTTATGACATTATAACTAGCAGGAATTGTGTATTTTAGGGGAAAACATGCAGACTATTCTGCTGGGCTGTGCACAACATTTCCCAGATAGCTTTTCAGCATTTTCCAATAAATGTTTAGGTTTTGTTGGAATCATACGTATGTTTACGGGTGTATACTAATTCTTTTGTGAGTCTGGTGGGCTGTTTTTACGCTAGCATTTTTTCATTGTAGGAGGAATTTTGAAATGCGAGTTACATCCGAGATAGAATTTGAAGGGAAATAACTATTCCATATTCCATTGTTTTGGAGTTAAATTTTTAATCAACTTTATTAACATTGTTTACAAACAGAAAGGATCAATTTTTATACATATAGTCTTATATGGAAGTTAAAGCTGTGATTAAGGCCTTGCCAAATGGAGAAAAAAATGGCAATGTGCACTGAAATGTGCTCTCATGACGCCATAGCAACGAAAGGAGCCAAATCATTTTCTGTTCATCTTACCGAGAAGAAAGGAAATAGTTTCATAAAATTACAATTTCACTGAAGAACAGGAATCAAATGTCAGACTCCCCTGCTGTACCAGATACTTCTCCATAGCTCATACTGGACTGAGGACCAACCGAGGGCTTGGAAGCTCCGACTTTCAAGGTCATAGGTTCTGGTAAGGTCCCTGGACTGGACTTCGCCATCACGTAAAGAAAACCAAGTGCCAGAGCAATTCCAAGGAATATCATTCCGAAAGCTAACCCTGCCATAGAACCTAGAAAAGAGAGAAAAAAAATATGGAAATTGATTGCCGTATTGAGGCATACGTAATATACTGAAGCCCCGACTTCTGTTATGGCTAATATTGCATTTTTATGATATAGACATGAATCTTCTTTCTTTTAAAGCACATTTTCTCTAAGATTTATTTATTTTCCTTCTTATCCCCAATAGCTATAACAAGGCTATCTCAAGTATCTAGTATTTGAAGGTATTACGACCTTGTTTTCTCTATTGCATTTAAATCCCACTAGACTCTAGAGGGTCCTCCAATATGAACAAGAGGCCTGTGTAGGTATAAAGCCAGCTTAAACTAGAACCAACAAACATTTTTCAAATGAGTTCTTCTTCAAGAAGATAAATACTGGAAGTAGAAAAGAACAAATCATACGGTAAAACAATTTATATAACAAACATGATTGAATAAAAATGAAATTAGAAGATCACTTCTCAGTAATCTCTCCTCTTGATGCCTTTATTATACGATAATAGGCGTCTCAAGGATTACACTAACGATCTGCCGAGTAATAGAAAACTACTAACTGGTATTCCTACATGCCAGGACATTCACTTCGGTATTTCGTTCCCATTAGTTTAAATGTAGAGTTAAATAACATACTTTTTATCCTATTCAAATAAGAACGTAAAATATCACCATATTTAAAAAAAGATGAAGTGGGTACATTAACAATTTAAAAAGCTATATGAATTGCTATATTGGTCTGGAAATGGCAAAAAATTTTTACGCCTTTTACTACAAACAAGTCCCTTGTTTACATTAATTCGTATTCGAATTCGCAACTGAAAATTGTAGTGAAAACTAGAGTTTCTAGATAGCCTTTATTTTGATTTTTTTTAATTGAGTAGTACCACCATTCTGTTAGAAATTTTGGATAATCTTTGCTACTAAACTATATGCCCTGTCAAGAAAATAATGTCATGGTTGTATGAGAGAGAGAGAGAGAGAGAGAGAGAGAGAGAGAGAGAGAGAGAGAGAGAGAGAGAGAGAGAGAGAGAGAGAAATTACATGCATACTTCATGGATAATATTGATGGTTCTCAAGTTCTCATCAGCATCTTCCTAATATTCTGTTCTTAAAAAAGAACAAAAAATCTTCCTCCTGGCACTGAAATTACGTTGGTTTAATTATCACATAGTATTTATTTCTGAAAAAAATAATCCATAGAGCAACTGGCTATTTTAAAAAGAAGGCTTTGAAATTATAAAGAAGTATTTAAATGACTTACATGAAATCTTTTCCATCCCCTTTGGAAATGAGAATAATGAAATCTTACCTGCTGTATAAGGGGTGTCGGTTTTCCGCTGGCTGGCAATCCACGAGGCATAATCTTGGTCGCCGAAGAGATCACCTGAGGAAATCAAAGGTTGTTTTAGTCATATTTTCACTCTCTCTCTCCCAACTCTTATATATATTTATATATATATATATATATATATATATATATATATATATATATATATATAATTCATATCAATTAAAGATAAAAAGGGAAACACTTTTTTAAAATATTTTCTTATTAGTCAACCTTTTAATATGAAATATTCAATCACTAATTGCATTTCAATTTTTTTTTTTTTGCCATTTCTTCACATAAAAAGACTGCATTTGCTGTTATGGGAGACTCATTATTTGCTCAAATCTCTTTAACAATTCTAATCGTCATTTTAGGAGCGTGACTTTTCTCTACGAAGAATAATCATAGTATGAGGAATTAGAACAAACCAAAATCTATCGTTCTTAACACGAAAGGCAAATATTCTTTTTTCCTTGCTATAAAGTGACCAAGAAAAGTTAGAAGTGGCTGAACAGCGATTTGGTTGAGTGAAAGATCTTGGAAATCAGATTAGGCAATTTTCCCTTAATTGAATACATTTATTGCCTGTCTTTTCAAACACATGGTCAATGAAAGTTAATTTGCATTGTCTCATCCATATATTTGTGTTAGATGAGTCGTTAAAAGTTATATCAGACCAAACAAAAGAGTAATTTCTATATCCAAGTTGCATCAGATGTCTTTCTTATGCTAAAAACAATTACTGTTCTTCTCGAGCAATTCATATCAGGTTTTAGGTGATTTTTGAGTGGTGGTGTGTTATGTGTTACAGCAAAGGAGTTTGAAATATAGCGTTTCAATGAAATTTAAACCTGTGACAAGAGCAAGCCATATTGGGGACTTTGTTGAATTAAAATAGCAATGAGGATAAAATGTAAAATTTGATCATAGCTACGTAACAAACGATATGCAAATAATGTTGATTTTTGCATAAACTGGGTAAAAATAAGTTTTCTGATAAAAAGGTGTCCAGTTGCCTGGCAATAATAATTGTTTACAGAAATTCTACTGTTGACACATAGAATACAAAGTTCCACTATCATTTTGTCTGTGACATTATTTTTCATCAGCAATCGTATTAATATGCTTTATTTAATGAAAAACTAGTAGGATTGACAAAGAATGTATAAGGAAGCTGTCGCAAATCCGTGAAAACAGGAATGATGGTATAGCGACAAGCCACAAAATCATGACTGGTAAATTCATCTTTTAAAAATTATGCTTTTCGGATGTAACTTACTGTATAAAACAGACCTTTCATAATATGAATAATAAATAATGTGAATTGCTTTGCTGATGTTTTGGGGAGTATTATACCTACTGAAGTAAATGCTTAATGATGTAAACGTCTAAGAAAAATCTTTGATGTTCACACACACACATGATGCATCATCAGAACTCATTTTCTTTTGCTTTTTCCATTTCTCAAGTTTTGCGAAGAGCCCCACGACATTCAGGATTCGTTAATAAACGCGCGGGCACTCAACAACAGCTGAAAAGTTCCTAGAAATTTTTATGTAATGTCGGTAAGCCAAAGCCTGGTCCTTCTAGCTCTGTTATTTATGCAAACTCTATCACATCTGGATGTAAAATTTAATGATTTTGCCTGGAAATGAAGTGTGGATGTTGGCAATGGAAGTTAACTAAATACCTTTCCCTTTGCTGAAAGAGTCTCTGAAACAAAGTTATAGTTTTTTTTTTTTTTACCTTAAATCTACACCTTTCAACAAGAACACTTTTTTGTGAAAATGTTACTGCATGTTTTGAATGAATTAAGTGTCATTGTGTTTTGTACAACAATGATGTTTGATATGCAGCGTTTCATTGAAATTTGGGCTTTTGTTATATTAGAGTAGCAATGAGGATAGAATGTCGTATGAAATGGGGTTAAGATGTAAAAATTTAAATATATCCTTTTTTATATTCAACGAAACTACTTTATTTAGTCCTTCCTTATCCACACTCCAGATACTTTGAAACAAACTTCCGAACAACAGAAAGAAGAATTTTACATTTCTACTTACGCGAGTAATGATCACAGCTATAGGCCGAAGAGAGCTTCAGATTAGGTTCTCCGAGGTGGTGATTCCCCACAAAGCACATATTAATTCCACCTTTATGGTCCTCCCCGCACACATCATAGTCGTCCTCTCCACAGTGGACGCAGAAATCATAACTCTGGCACGTCTCTTCGGTGTCTGTTTGCAGAGAGAAGAGTCACAATCCAATAGGGTGTCATTATAATCATTCATTATTGATGTGATGGGAGCTATTTATTCTTCTAAAGGTAATTTTAGCAAAGTGATTAGGAAAAGATGAATACTGCTAGAGAGATTAGTAATAAGCCAGTTTGAGTAGGGTGGAAATAATTAGGATAATATTAACAATAATAATACTGATGATAATAGCCGAAGTATTTTCTAATAATTAAACCATTTCTAAAATGATAAAATTGCTTCAAATTTTACAGTGATTAAAAGATGACCACGAAATTGATAATCATGATCACTTAATATCACCTCCATATCATAGGTTGTTAAGGGTTCAACGTAATATTGTTTTCTGTTGTCATTTTTTATATAAGACAAAAAGCAGATGCATAAGGCAACTCACCTTCCATGCATAGTTTGGCGCACTGTGACACACTTGTCAGTTGAGCAACTAATTTATGATTTTTGTTGGGCATTCCAGAATTGGGATAACGGGTGAATATCTTTTCCGCTTTTTCTGGAAAAAATAATACAAAGCAAATTATCCATATTTACAGTATATATACTGTAATTTGTTTTAAGCAGTTGGGAGATGAATAAGGGTGCATGTGAAATATCTAGCCCAGCCTTTTCAAGCACATTGTACAGACTCAAACCTACATATTCATTAATATCAAATTGAGAAATACTCCTAAATGAAATTTACACACTTTCAATAGCCAACACATATTTAAGACTATTCCTTTAACGTCCAAGAAATCTATTGAGAGAAGAGGTTTGGTGGAAGAGGATGCCTTTGAAGGAAGGCTTTGGAGAGGGAGCATCTAACAAGCGAGCCCTTAATGAGGGATAACGGTGGAAAGAAGAAGAATCTCTATTGATGTTTTAGAAAAGGAAATAATTTGAAATGACTGTTATTGATACTCCCATAATCTCGCCTTTTTTATCATCTATATTTCGAAAAACCAATGTCTTATCAACGATTCTTTATTTTTGAAGCATATTCAATACAATGAATATTCCGCCTAATTGTAGAGACAACACTATTAAGCTTTCTTAAAATCTGTGGTCAAATTTATCCTGATCATTTAATCTTTTTGCTGGGGAAAAAGGTTGAGCATCATTCACCAAAATATAATCAGGTTTTTATTACCCTTTGACTAAGAAGTAGTTCAAATATGGATGGAATAGGAACTTTTAAGATGAGACGCACATGATAATCATTCATCGTATCAAGGTGTTATATTAGGTTGAGGGTTGAAAAACAATGGGTTTTTACAGTAAATAACCCTGAACAAAGACTAAGACTTCAAGTAGGGCATAGAACACTTGCAGCTACGTGCCGAGTGCTTCAGCGATTAGGGATTGTGAATTTGAGGTATTTCGTTATAATGTGTTAACCAGAAGAGGAAGAGGCCGATAGCCTGGCATTTTCCTCTTGTACGAGGAAGAGGCAGATATTTTGATATTTTTCTTTTATACGAGGAAGAGGCAGATAGCTTGGTATTTTCCTCTTGTACGAGGAAGAGGTAGATAGCTTGGTATTTTCCTCTTGTATGAGGAAGAACCAGATAGCTTGGTATTTTCCTCTTGTACGAAGAAGAGGTGGATACTTTAGTATTTTCTCTTGTACGAGGAAGAGGCCTATAGCTTGGTATTTTTCTCTTGTGAGAGGCAGAGGCAGATAGCTTGGTATTTTTCTCTTATACAAGAAAGAGGCAGATAGCTTGGAATTTTCCTCTTGTACGAGGAAGAGGTAGATACTTCAGTATTTTTCTCTTGTACGAGGAAGAGACAGATAGCTTGGTATTTTTCCCTTATACGAGGAAGAGGCAGATAGTTTGGTATTTTTCTCTTGTACGAGGAAGAGACAGATAGCTTGGTATTTTTCTCTTGTACGAGGAAGAGGCAGATAGCTTGGTATTTTTCTCTTGTACGAGGAAGAGACAGATAGCTTGGTATTTTTCTCTTGTACGAGGAAGAGGCAGATAGTTTGGTATTTTTCTCTTGTACGAGGAAGAGACATATAGCTTGGTATTTTTCTCTTGTACGAGGAAGAGGCAGATAGTTTGGTATTTTTCTCTTGTACGAGGAAGAGACAGATAGCTTGGTATTTTTCTCTTGTACGAGGAAGAGGCTTATAGCTTGGTATTTTTCTCTTGTACGAGGAAGAGACATATAGCTTGGTATTTTTCTCTTGTACGAGGAAGAGGCAGATAGCTTGGTATTTTTCTCTTGTACGAGGAAGAGACAGATAGCTTGGTATTTTTCTCTTGTACGAGGAAGAGGCAGATAGTTTGGTATTTTTCTCTTGTACGAGGAAGAGACATATAGCTTGGTATTTTTCTCTTATACGAGGAAGAGGCAGATAGTTTGGTATTTTTCTCTTGTACGAGGAAAAGACAGATAGCTTGGTATTTTTCTCTTGTACGAGGAAGAGGCTTATAGCTTGGTATTTTTCTCTTGTACGAGGAAGAGTCAGATAGCTTGGTATTTTTCTCTTGTACGAAAAAGAGGCAAATAGCTTGGTATTTTCCTCTTGCACGAGGAAAAGGCAGATAGCTTGGTATTTTCCTCTTGCACGGGGAAGAGGCAGATAGCTTTTTATTTTTTCTTGTACGAGGAAGAGGCAGATACTTTAGCATTTTTCTCTTATACAAGGAAGAGGCAGATAGTTTGGTATTTTCCTCTTGCACGAGGAAAAGGCAGATAGCTTGGTATTTTCCTCTTGCACGGGGGAAGAGGCAGATAATTTGGTATTTTTCTCTTGTACGAGGAAGAGGCAGATAGCTTGGTATTTTTCTCTTGTACAAGGAAGAGTCAGATAGCTTGGTATTTTTCTCTTGTACGAAAAAGAGGCAAATAGCTTGGTATTTTCCTCTTGCACGAGGAAAAGGCAGATAGCTTGGTATTTTCCTCTTGCACGGGGAAGAGGCAGATAGCTTGGTATTTTTCTCTTGTACGAGGAAGAGGCAGATACTTTAGCATTTTTCTCTTATACGAGGAAGAGGCAGATAGTTTGGTATTTTCCTCTTGCACGAGGAAAAGGCAGATAGCTTGGTATTTTCCTCTTGCACGGGGGAAGAGGCAGATAGCTTGGTATTTTTCTCTTGTACGAGGAAGAGGCAGATAGCTTGGTATTTTTCTCTTGTACAAGGAAGAGTCAGATAGCTTGGTATTTTTCTCTTGTACAAAAAAGAGGCAAATAGCTTGGTATTTTCCTCTTGCACGAGGAAAAGGCAGATAGCTTGGTATTTTCCTCTTGCACGGGGAAGAGGCAGATAGCTTGGTATTTTCTCTTGTACGAGGAAGAGGCAGATACTTTAGCATTTTTCTCTTATACGAGGAAGAGGCAGATAGTTTGGTATTTTCCTCTTGCACGAGGAAAAGGCAGATAGCTTGGTATTTTCCTCTTGCACGGGGGAAGAGGCAGATAGCTTGGTATTTTTCTCTTGTACGAGGAAGAGGCAAATAGCTTGGTATTTTTCTCTTGTACAAGGAAGAGTCAGATAGCTTGGTATTTTTCTCTTGTACGAAAAAGAGGCAAATAGCTTGGTATTTTCCTCTTGCACGAGGAAAAGGCAGATAGCTTGGTATTTTCCTCTTGCACGGGGAAGAGGCAGAAATCTTGGTATTTTCCTCTTGTACGAGGAAGAGGTAGATAGCTTGGTATTTTCCTCTTGTATGAGGAAGAACCAGATAGCTTGGTATTTTCCTCTTGTACGAAGAAGAGGTGGATACTTTAGTATTCTCTCTTGTACGAGGAAGAGGCAGATAGCTTGGTATTTTTCTCTTGTAAGAGGAAGAGGCAGATAGCTTGGTATTTTTCTCTTATACAAGAGAGAGGCAGATAGCTTGGAATTTTTCTCTTGTAAGTGGAAGAGGC
Organism: Palaemon carinicauda; assembly: GCF_036898095.1. Classification (NCBI taxonomy): domain Eukaryota; kingdom Metazoa; phylum Arthropoda; class Malacostraca; order Decapoda; family Palaemonidae; genus Palaemon; species Palaemon carinicauda. The sequence goes on along the minus strand of NC_090725.1, from coordinate 22,493,533 downwards.
AGATAGCTTGGTATTTTCCTCTTGTACGAGGAAGAGGTAGATACTTCAGTATTTTTCTCTTGTACGAGGAAGAGACAGATAGCTTGGTATTTTTCCCTTATACGAGGAAGAGGCAGATAGTTTGGTATTTTTCTCTTGTACGAGGAAGATACAGATAGCTTGGTATTTTTGTCTTGTACGAGGAAGAGGCAGATAGCTTGGTATTTTTCTCTTGTACGAGGAAGAGACAGATAGCTTGGTATTTTTCTCTTGTACGAGGAAGAGACATATAGCTTGGTATTTTTCTCTTGTACGAGGAAGAGGCAGATAGTTTGGTATTTTTCTCTTGTACGAGGAAGAGACATATAGCTTGGTATTTTTCTCTTGTACGAGGAAGAGGCAGATAGTTTGGTATTTTTCTCTTGTACGAGGAAGAGACAGATAGCTTGGTATTTTTCTCTTGTACGAGGAAGAGGCAGATAGTTTGGTATTTTTCTCTTGTACGAGGAAGAGACATATAGCTTGGTATTTTTCTCTTGTACGAGGAAGAGGCAGATAGTTTTGTATTTTTCTCTTGTACGAGGAAGAGACAGATAGCTTGGTATTTTTCTCTTGTACGAGGAAGAGGCTTATAGCTTGGTATTTTTCTCTTGTACGAGGAAGAGACAGATAGCTTGGTATTTTTCACTTGTACGAGGAAGAGGCAGATAGCTTGGTATTTTTCTCTTGTACGAGGAAGAGACAGATAGCTTGGTATTTTCCCTTGTACGAGGAAGAGGCAGATAGTTTGGTATTTTTCTCTTGTACGAGAAAGAGACATATAGCTTGGTATTTTTCTCTTGTACGAGGAAGAGGCAGATAGTTTGGTATTCTCTTGTACGAGGAAGAGACAGATAGCTTGGTATTTTTCTCTTGTACGAGGAAGAGGCTTATAGCTTGGAATTTTTCTCTTGTACGAGGAAGAGTCAGATAGCTTGGTTTTTTTCTCTTGTACGAAAAAGAGGCAAATAGCTTGGTATTTTCCTCTTGCACGAGGAAAAGGCAGATAGCTTGGTATTTTCCTCTTGCACGGGGAAGAGGCAGATAGCTTTTTATTTTTTCTTGTACGAGGAAGAGGCAGATACTTTAGCATTTTTCTCTTATACAAGGAAGAGGCTGATAGTTTGGTATTTTCCTCTTGCACGAGGAAAAGGCAGATAGCTTGGTATTTTCCTCTTGCACGGGGGAAGAGGCAGATAGCTTGGTATTTTTCTCTTGTACGAGGAAGAGGCAGATAGCTTGGTATTTTTCTCTTGTACAAGGAAGAGTCAGATAGCTTGGTATTTTTCTCTTGTACGAAAAAGAGGCAAATAGCTTGGTATTTTCCTCTTGCACGAGGAAAAGGCAGATAGCTTGGTATTTTCCTCTTGCACGGGGAAGAGGCAGATAGCTTGGTATTTTTCTCTCTTACGAGGAAGAGGCAGATACTTTAGCATTTTTCTCTTATACGAGGAAGAGGCAGATAGTTTGGTATTTTCCTCTTGCACGAGGAAAAGGCAGATAGCTTGGTATTTTCCTCTTGCACGGGGGAAGAGGCAGATAGCTTGGTATTTTTCTCTTGTATGAGGAAGAGGCAGATAGCTTGGTATTTTTCTCTTGTACAAGGAAGAGTCAGATAGCTTGGTATTTTTCTCTTGTACGAAAAAGAGGCAAATAGCTTGGTATTTTCCTCTTTCACGAGGAAAAGGCAGATAGCTTGGTATTTTCCTCTTGCACGGGGAAGAGGCAGATATCTTGGTATTTTCCTCTTGTACGAGGAAGAGGTAGATAGCTTGGTATTTTCTTCTTGTATGAGGAAGAGGTAGATAGCTTGGTATTTTCCTCTTGTACGAAGAAGAGGTGGATACTTTAGTATTTTCTCTTGTACGAGGAAGAGGCTTATAGCTTGGTATTTTTCTCTTGTAAGGGGAAGAGGCAGATAGCTTGGTATTTTTCTCTTATACAAGAAAGAGGCAGATAGCTTGGAATTTTTCTCTTGTAAGTGGAAGAGGCATATAGCTTGGTATTTTCCCCTTGTACGTGGAAGAGGTAGATACTTCAGTATTTTTCTCTTGTACGAGGAAGAGACATATAGCTTGGTATTTTTCCCTTATACGAGGAAGAGGCAGATAGTTTGGTATTTTTCTCTTGTACGAGGAAGATACAGATAGCTTGGTATTTTTCTCTTGTACGAGGAAGAGGCAGATAGCTTGGTATTTTTCTCTTGTACGAGGAAGAGACAGATAGCTTGGTATTTTTCTCTTGTACGAGGAAGAGACATATAGCTTGGTATTTTTCTCTTGTACGAGGAAGAGGCAGATAGTTTGGTATTTTTTTCTTGTACGAGGAAGAGACATATAGCTTGGTATTTTTCTTTTGTACGAGGAAGAGGCAGATAGTTTGGTATTTTTCTCTTGTACGAGGAAGAGACAGATAGCTTGGTATTTTTCTCTTGTACGAGGAAGAGGCTTATAGCTTGGTATTTTTCTCTTGTACGAGGAAGAGTCAGATAGCTTGGTATTTTTCTCTTGTACGAGGAAGAGGCTTATAGCTTGGTATTTTTCTCTTGTACGAGGAAGAGTCAGATAGCTTGGTATTTTTCTCTTGTACGAAAAAGAGGCAGATAGCTTGGTATTTTCCTCTTGCACGAGGAAAAGGCAGATAGCTTGGTATTTTCCTCTTGCACGGGGAAGAGGCAGATAGCTTTTTATTTTTTCTTGTACGAGGAAGAGGCAGATACTTTAGCATTTTTCTCTTATACGAGGAAGAGGCAGATAGCTTGGTATTTTCCTCTTGCACGAGGAAAAGGCAGATAGCTTGGTATTTTCCTCTTGCACGGGGGAAGAGGCAGATAGCTTGGTATTTTTCTCTTGTACGAGGAAGAGGCAGATAGCTTGGTATTTTTCTCTTGTACAAGGAAGAGTCAGATAGCTTGGTATTTTTCTCTTGTACGAAAAAGAGGCAAATAGCTTGGTATTTTCCTCTTGCACGAGGAAAAGGCAGATAGCTTGGTATTTTCCTCTTGCACGTGGAAGAGGCAGATATCTTGGTATTTTTCTCTTGTACGAGGAAGAGGCAGATACTTTAGCATTTTTTTCTTATACGAGGAAGAGGCAGATAGTTTGGTATTTTCCTCTTGCACGAGGAAAAGGCAGATAGCTTGGTATTTTCCTCTTGCACGGGGGAAGAGGCAGATAGCTTGGTATTTTTCTCTTGTACGAGGAAGAGGCAGATAGCTTGGTATTTTTCTCTTGTACAAGGAAGAGTCAGATAGCTTGGTATTTTTCTCTTGTACGAAAAAGAGGCAAATAGCTTGGTATTTTCCTCTTGCACGAGGAAAAGGCAGATAGCTTGGTATTTTCCTCTTGCACGGGGAAGAGGCAGATAGCTTGGTATTTTCTCTTGTACGAGGAAGAGGCAGATACTTTAGCATTTTTCTCTTATACGAGGAAGAGGCAGATAGTTTGGTATTTTCCTCTTGCACGAGGAAAAGGCAGATAGCTTGGTATTTTCCTCTTGCACGGGGGAAGAGGCAGATAGCTTGGTATTTTTCTCTTGTACGAGGAAGAGGCAAATAGCTTGGTATTTTTCTCTTGTACAAGGAAGAGTCAGATAGCTTGGTATTTTTCTCTTGTACGAAAAAGAGGCAAATAGCTTGGTATTTTCCTCTTGCACGAGGAAAAGGCAGATAGCTTGGTATTTTCCTCTTGCACGGGGAAGAGGCAGAAATCTTGGTATTTTCCTCTTGTACGAGGAAGAGGTAGATAGCTTGGTATTTTCCTCTTGTATGAGGAAGAGTCAGATAGCTTGGTATTTTCCTCTTGTACGAAGAAGAGGTGGATACTTTAGTATTCTCTCTTGTACGAGGAAGAGGCTTATAGCTTGGTATTTTTCTCTTGTAAGAGGAAGAGGCAGATAGCTTGGTATTTTTCTCTTATACAAGAGAGAGGCAGATAGCTTGGAATTTTTCTCTTGTAAGTGGAAGAGGCAGATAGCTTGGTATTTTCCTCTTGTACGAGGAAGAGGTAGATACTTCAGTATTTTTCTCTTGTACGAGAAAGAGACAGATAGCTTGGTATTTTTCCCTTATACGTGGAAGAGGCAGATAGTTTGGTATTTTTCTCTTGTACGAGGAAGATACAGATAGCTTGGTATTTTTGTCTTGTACGAGGAAGAGGCAGATAGCTTGGTATTTTTCTCTTGTACGAGGAAGAGACAGATAGCTTGGTATTTTTCTCTTGTACGAGGAAGAGACATATAGCTTGGTATTTTTCTCTTGTACGAGGAAGAGACATATAGCTTGGTATTTTTCTCTTGTACGAGGAAGAGGCAGATAGTTTGGTATTTTTCTCTTGTACGAGGAAGAGACAGATAGCTTGGTATTTTTCTCTTGTACGAGGAAGAGGCAGATAGTTTGGTATTTTTCTCTTGTACGAGGAAGAGACATATAGCTTGGTATTTTTCTCTTGTACGAGGAAGAGGCAGATAGTTTGGTATTTTTCTCTTGTACGAGGAAGAGACAGATAGCTTGGTATTTTTCTCTTGTACGAGGAAGAGGCTTATAGCTTGGTATTTTTCTCTTGTACGAGGAAGAGACAGATAGCTTGGTATTTTTCACTTGTACGAGGAAGAGGCAGATAGCTTGGTATTTTTCTCTTGTACGAGGAAGAGACAGATAGCTTGGTATTTTTCTCTTGTACGAGGAAGAGGCATATAGTTTGGTATTTTTCTCTTGTACGAGAAAGAGACATATAGCTTGGTATTTTTCTCTTGTACGAGGAAGAGGCAGATAGTTTGGTATTTTTCTCTTGTACGAGGAAGAGACAGATAGCTTGGTATTTTTCTCTTGTACGAGGAAGAGGCTTATAGCTTGGAATTTTTCTCTTGTACGAGGAAGAGTCAGATAGCTTGGTTTTTTTCTCTTGTACGAAAAAGAGGCAAATAGCTTGGTATTTTCCTCTTGCACGAGGAAAAGGCAGATAGCTTGGTATTTTCCTCTTGCACGGGGAAGAGGCAGATAGCTTTTTATTTTTTCTTGTACGAGGAAGAGGCAGATACTTTAGCATTTTTCTCTTATACAAGGAAGAGGCTGATAGTTTGGTATTTTCCTCTTGCACGAGGAAAAGGCAGATAGCTTGGTATTTTCCTCTTGCACGGGGGAAGAGGCAGATAGCTTGGTATTTTTCTCTTGTACGAGGAAGAGGCAGATAGCTTGGTATTTTTCTCTTGTACAAGGAAGAGTCAGATAGCTTGGTATTTTTCTCTTGTACGAAAAAGAGGCAAATAGCTTGGTATTTTCCTCTTGCACGAGGAAAAGGCAGATAGCTTGGTATTTTCCTCTTGCACGGGGAAGAGGCAGATAGCTTGGTATTTTTCTCTCTTACGAGGAAGAGGCAGATACTTTAGCATTTTTCTCTTATACGAGGAGGAGGCAGATAGTTTGGTATTTTCCTCTTGCACGAGGAAAAGGCAGATAGCTTGGTATTTTCCTCTTGCACGGGGGAAGAGGCAGATAGCTTGGTATTTTTCTCTTGTATGAGGAAGAGGCAGATAGCTTGGTATTTTTCTCTTGTACAAGGAAGAGTCAGATAGCTTGGTATTTTTCTCTTGTACGAAAAAGAGGCAAATAGCTTGGTATTTTCCTCTTTCACGAGGAAAAGGCAGATAGCTTGGTATTTTCCTCTTGCACGGGGAAGAGGCAGATATCTTGGTATTTTCCTCTTGTACGAGGAAGAGGTAGATAGCTTGGTATTTTCCTCTTGTATGAGGAAGAGGTAGATAGCTTGGTATTTTCCTCTTGTACGAAGAAGAGGTGGATACTTTAGTATTTTCTCTTGTACGAGGAAGAGGCTTATAGCTTGGTATTTTTCTCTTGTAAGGGGAAGAGGCAGATAGCTTGGTATTTTTCTCTTATACAAGAAAGAGGCAGATAGCTTGGAATTTTTCTCTTGTAAGTGGAAGAGGCATATAGCTTGGTATTTTCCTCTTGTACGTGGAAGAGGTAGATACTTCAGTATTTTTCTCTTGTACGAGGAAGAGACATATAGCTTGGTATTTTTCCCTTATACGAGGAAGAGGCAGATAGTTTGGTATTTTTCTCTTGTACGAGGAAGATACAGATAGCTTGGTATTTTTCTCTTGTACGAGGAAGAGGCAGATAGCTTGGTATTTTTTCTCTTGTACGAGGAAGAGACAGATAGCTTGGTATTTTTCTCTTGTACGAGGAAGAGACATATAGCTTGGTATTTTTCTCTTGTACGAGGAAGAGGCAGATAGTTTGGTATTTTTTTCCTGTACGAGGAAGAGACATATAGCTTGGTATTTTTCTTTTGTACGAGGAAGAGGCAGATAGTTTGGTATTTTTCTCTTGTACGAGGAAGAGACAGATAGCTTGGTATTTTTCTCTTGTACGAGGAAGAGGCTTATAGCTTGGTATTTTTCTCTTGTACGAGGAAGAGTCAGATAGCTTGGTATTTTTCTCTTGTACGAGGAAGAGGCTTATAGCTTGGTATTTTTCTCTTGTACGAGGAAGAGTCAGATAGCTTGGTATTTTTCTCTTGTACGAAAAAGAGGCAGATAGCTTGGTATTTTCCTCTTGCACGAGGAAAAGGCAGATAGCTTGGTATTTTCCTCTTGCACGGGGAAGAGGCAGATAGCTTTTTATTTTTTCTTGTACGAGGAAGAGGCAGATACTTTAGCATTTTTCTCTTATACGAGGAAGAGGCAGATAGCTTGGTATTTTCCTCTTGCACGAGGAAAAGGCAGATAGCTTGGTATTTTCCTCTTGCACGGGGGAAGAGGCAGATAGCTTGGTATTTTTCTCTTGTACGAGGAAGAGGCAGATAGCTTGGTATTTTTCTCTTGTACAAGGAAGAGTCAGATAGCTTGGTATTTTTTTTCTTGTACGAAAAAGAGGCAAATAGCTTGGTATTTTCCTCTTGCACGAGGAAAAGGCAGATAGCTTGGTATTTTCCTCTTGCACGTGGAAGAGGCAGATATCTTGGTATTTTCCTCTTGTACGAGGAAGAGGCAGATACTTTAGCATTTTTCTCTTATACGAGGAAGAGGCAGATAGCTTGGTATTTTCCTCTTGCACGGGGGAAGAGGCAGATAGCTTGGTATTTTTCTCTTGTACGAGGAAGAGGCAGATAGCTTGGTATTTTTCTCTTGTACAAGGAAGAGTCAGATAGCTTGGTATTTTTCTCTTGTACGAAAAAGAGGCAAATAGCTTGGTATTTTCCTCTTGCACGAGGGAAAGGCAGATAGCTTGGTATTTTCCTCTTGCACGGGGAAGAGGCAGATAGCTTGGTATTTTTCTCTTGTACGAGGAAGAGACAGATAGCTTGGTATTTTTCCCTTATACGAGGAAGAGGCAGATAGTTTGGTATTTTATTCATGTACGAGGAAAAGGCAGATAGCTTGGCATTTTCCTCTTGTACGAGGAAGAGGCAGATAGCTTGGTATTTTTTTCTTGCACGAGGAGAGGGCAGATAGCTTGGTATTTTCCTCTTGTACGAGGAAGAGGCAGACAGCTTGGTATTTTTCTCTTATAAGAGGAAGAGGCAGATAGCTTGGTATTTTTTTCTTGCACGAGGAGAGGGCAGATAGCTTGGTATTTTCCTCTTGTACGAGGAAGAGGCAGACAGCTTGGTATTTTTCTCTTATACAAGAAAGAGGCAGATAGCTTGGAATTTTTCTCTTGTAAGTGGAAGAGGCAGATAGCTTGGTATTTTCCTCTTGTACGAGGAAGAGGTAGATACTCCAGTATTTTTCTCTTGTACGAGGAAGAGACAGATAGCTTGGTATTTTTCCCTTATACGAGGAAGAGGCAGATAGTTTGGTATTTTTCTCTTGTACGAGGAAGAGACAGATAGCTTGGTATTTTTCTCTTGTACGAGGAAGAGGCAGATAGCTTGGTTTTTTCTCTTGTACGAGGAAGAGACAGATAGCTTGGTATTTTTCTCTTGTACGAGGAAGAGGCAGATAGTTTGGTATTTTTCTCTTGTACGAGGAAGAGACATATAGCTTGGTATTTTTCTCTTGTACGAGGAAGAGGCAGATAGTTTGGTATTTTTCTCTTGTACGAGGAAGAGACAGATAGCTTGGTATTTTTCTCTTGTACGAGGAAGAGGCTTATAGCTTGGTATTTTTCTCTTGTACGAGGAAGAGTCAGATAGCTTGGTTTTTTTCTCTTGTACGAAAAAGAGGCAAATAGCTTGGTATTTTCTTCTTGCACGAGGAAAAGGCAGATAGCTTGGTATTTTCCTCTTGCACGGGGAAGAGGCAGATAGCTTTTTATTTTTTCTTGTACGAGGAAGAGGCAGATACTTTAGCATTTTTCTCTTATACAAGGAAGAGGCAGATAGTTTGGAATTTTCCTCTTGCACGAGGAAAAGGCAGATAGCTTGGTATTTTCCTCTTGCACGGGGGAAGAGGCAGATAGCTTGGTATTTTTCTCTTGTACGAGGAAGAGGCAGATAGCTTGGTATTTTTCTCTTGTACAAGGAAGAGTCAGATAGCTTGGTATTTTTCTCTTGTACGAAAAAGAGGCAAATAGCTTGGTATTTTCCTCTTGCACGAGGAAAAGGCAGATAGCTTGGTATTTTCCTCTTGCACGGGGAAGAGGCAGATAGCTTGGTATTTTCTCTTGTACGAGGAAGAGGCAGATACTTTAGCATTTTTCTCTTATACGAGGAAGAGGCAGATAGTTTGGTATTTTCCTCTTGCACGAGGAAAAGGCAGATAGCTTGGTATTTTCCTCTTGCACGGGGGAAGAGGCAGATAGCTTGGTATTTTTCTCTTGTACGAGGAAGAGGCAGATAGCTTGGTATTTTTCTCTTGTACAAGGAAGAGTCAGATAGCTTGGTATTTTTCTCTTGTACGAAAAAGAGGCAAATAGCTTGGTATTTTCCTCTTGCACGAGGAAAAGGCAGATAGCTTGGTATTTTCCTCTTGCACGGGGAAGAGGCAGATATCTTGGTATTTTCCTCTTGTACGAGGAAGAGGTAGATAGCTTGGTATTTTCCTCTTGTATGAGGAAGAACCAGATAGCTTGGTATTTTCCTCTTGTACGAAAAAGGGGTGGATACTTTAGTATTTTTTCTTGTACGAGGAAGAGGCTTATAGCTTGGTATTTTTCTCTTGTAAGAGGAAGAGGCAGATAGCTTGGTATTTTTCTCTTATACAAGAAAGAGGCAGATAGCTTGGAATTTTTCTCTTGTAAGTGGAAGAGGCAGATAGCTTGGTATTTTCCTCTTGTACGAGGAAGAGGTAGATACTTCAGTATTTTTCTCTTGTACGAGGAAGAGACAGATAGCTTGGTATTTTTCCCTTATACGAGGAAGAGGCAGATAGTTTGGTATTTTTCTCTTGTACGAGGAAGATACAGATAGCTTGGTATTTTTCTCTTGTACGAGGAAGAGGCAGATAGCTTGGTATTTTTCTCTTGTACGAGGAAGAGACAGATAGCTTGGTATTTTTCTCTTGTACGAGGAAGAGACATATAGCTTGGTATTTTTCTCTTATACGAGGAAGAGACATATAGCTTGGTATTTTTCTCTTATACGAGGAAGAGGCAGATAGTTAGGTATTTTTCTCTTGTACGAGGAAGAGAGAGATAGCTTGGTATTTTTCTCTTGTACGAGGAAGAGGCAGATAGCTTGGTATTTTTATCTTGTACGAGGAAGAGACAGATAGCTTGGTATTTTTCTCTTGTACGAGGAAGAGGCAGATAGTTTGGTATTTTTCTCTTGTACGAGGAAGAGACATAGAGCTTGGTATTTTTCTCTTGTACGAGGAAGAGGCTTATAGCTTGGTATTTTTTTCTTGTACGAGGAAGAGATAGATAGCTTGGTATTTTTCTCTTGTACGAGGAAGAGGCAGATAGCTTGGTATTTTTCTCTTGTACGAGGAAGAGACAGATAGCTTGGTATTTTTCTCTTGTACGAGGAAGAGGCAGATAGTTTGGTATTTTTCTCTTGTACGAGGAAGAGACATATAGCTTGGTATTTTTCTCTTGTACGAGGAAGAGGCAGATAGTTTGGTATTTTTCTCTTGTACGAGGAAGAGACAGATAGCTTGGTATTTTTCTCTTGTACGAGGAAGAGACAGATAGCTTGGTATTTTTCTCTTGTACGAGGAAGAGTCAGATAGCTTGGTATTTTTCTCTTGTACGAAAAAGAGGCAAATAGCTTTGTATTTTCCTCATGCACGAGGAAAAGGCAGATAGCTTGGTATTTTCCTCTTGCACGGGGAAGAGGCAGATAGCTTTTTATTTTTTCTTGTACGAGGAAGAGGCAGACACTTTAGCATTTTTCTCTTATACAAGGAAGAGGCAGATAGTTTGGTATTTTCCTCTTGCACGAGGAAAAGGCAGATAGCTTGGTATTTTCCTCTTGCACGGGGGAAGAGGCAGATAGCTTGGTATTTTTCTCTTGTACGAGGAAGAGGCAGATAGCTTGGTATTTTTCTCTTGTACAAGGAAGAGTCAGATAGCTTGGTATTTTTCTCTTGTACGAAAAAGAGGCAAATAGCTTGGTATTTTCCTCTTGCACGAGGAAAAGGGAGATAGCTTGGTATTTTCCTCTTGCACGGGGAAGAGGCAGATAGCTTGGTATTTTTCTCTTGTACGAGGAAGAGGCAGATACTTTAGCATTTTTCTCTTATACGAGGAAGAGGCAGATAGTTTGGTATTTTCCTCTTGCACGAGGAAAAGGCAGATAGCTTGGTATTTTCCTCTTGCACGGGGGAAGTGGCAGATAGCTTGGTATTTTTCTCTTGTACGAGGAAGAGGCAGATAGCTTGGTATTTTTCTCTTGTACAAGGAAGAGTCAGATAGCTTGGTATTTTTCTCTTGTACGAAAAAGAGGCAAATAGCTTGGTATTTTCCTCTTGCACGAGGAAAAGGCAGATAGCTTGGTATTTTCCTCTTGCACGGGGAAGAGGCAGATATCTTGGTATTTTCCTCTTGTACGAGGAAGAGGTAGATAGCTTGGTATTTTCCTCTTGTATGAGGAAGAACCAGATAGCTTGGTATTTTCCTCTTGTACGAAGAAGAGGTGGATACTTTAGTATTTTCTCTTGTACGAGGAAGAGGCTTATAGCTTGGTATTTTTCTCTTGTAAGAGGAAGAGGCAGATAGCTTGGTATTTTTCTCTTATACAAGAAAGAGGCAGATAGCTTGGAATTTTTCTCTTGTAAGTGGAAGAGGCAGATAGCTTGGTATTTTCCTCATGTACGAGGAAGAGGTAGATACTTCAGTATTTTTCTCTTGTACGAGGAAGAGACAGATAGCTTGGTATTTTTCCCTAATACGAGGAAGAGGCAGATAGTTTGGTATTTTTCTCTTGTACGAGGAAGATACAGATAGCTTGGTATTTTTCTCTTGTACGAGGAAGAGGCAGATAGCTTGGTATTTTTCTCTTGTACGAGGAAGAGACAGATAGCTTGGTATTTTTCTCTTGTACGAGGAAGAGACATATAGCTTGGTATTTTTCTCTTGTACGAGGAAGAGGCAGATAGTTTGGTATTTTTCTCTTGTACGAGGAAGAGACATATAGCTTGGTATTTTTCTCTTGTACGAGGAAGAGGCAGATAGTTTGGTATTTTTCTCTTGTACGAGGAAGAGACAGATAGCTTGGTATTTTTCTCTTGTACGAGGAAGAGGCTTATAGCTTGGTATTTTTCTCTTGTACGAGGAAGAGTCAGATAGCTTGGTATTTTTCTCTTGTACGAAAAAGAGGCAAATAGCTTGGTATTTCCCTCTTGCACGAGGAAAAGGCAGATAGCTTGGTATTTTTCTCTTGCACGGTGAAGAGGCAGATAGCTTTTTATTTTTTCTTGTACGAGGAAGAGGCAGATACTTTAGCATTTTTTTCTTATACGAGGAAGAGGCAGATAGCTTGGTATTTTCCTCTTGCACGAGGAAAAGGCAGATAGCTTGGTATTTTCCTCTTGCACGGGGGAAGAGGCAGATAGCTTGGTATTTTTCTCTTGTACGAGGAAGAGGCAGATAGCTTGGTATTTTTCTCTTGTACAAGGAAGAGTCAGATAGCTTGGTATTTTTCTCTTGTACGAAAAAGAGGCAAATAGCTTGGTATTTTCCTCTTGCACGAGGAAAAGGCAGATAGCTTGGTATTATCCTCTTGCACGTGGAAGAGGCAGATATCTTGGTATTTTCCTCTTGTACGAGGAAGAGGTAGATAGCTTGGTATTTTCCTCTTGTATGAGGAAGAACCAGATAGCTTGGTATTTTCCTCTTGTACGAAGAAGAGGTGGATACTTTAGTATTTTCTCTTGTACGAGGAAGAGGCTTATGGCTTGGTATTTTTCTCTTGTAAGAGGAAGAGGCAGATAGCTTGGTATTTTTCTATTATACAAGAAAGAGGCAGATAGCTTGGAATTTTTCTCTTGTAAGTGGAAGAGGCAGATAGCTTGGTATTTTCCTCTTGTACGAGGAAGAGGTAGATACTTCAGTATTTTTCTCTTGTACGAGGAAGAGACAGATAGCTTGGTATTTTTCCCTTATACGAGGAAGAGGCAGATAGTTTGGTATTTTTCTCTTGTACAAGGAAGATACAGATAGCTTGGTATTTTTCTCTTGTACGAGGAAGAGGCAGATAGCTTGGTATTTTTCTCTTGTACGAGGAAGAGGCAGATAGCTTGGTATTTTTCTCTTGTACAAGGAAGGGTCAGATAGCTTGGTATTTTTCTCTTGTACGAAAAAGAGGCAAATAGCTTGGTATTTTCCTCTTGCACGAGGAAAAGGCAGATAGCTTGGTATTTTCCTCTTGCACGGGAAGAGGCAGATAGCTTGGTATTTTTCTCTTGTACGAGGAAGAGACAGTTAGCTTGGTATTTTTCCCCTTATACGAGGAAGAGGCAGATAGTTTGGTATTTTATTCTTGTACGAGGAAAAGGCAGATAGCTTGGCATTTTCCTCTTGTACGAGGAAGAGGAAGATAGCTTGGTATTTTTTTCTTGCACGAGGAGAGGGCAGATAGCTTGGTATTTTCCTCTTGTACGAGGAAGACGCAGACAGCTTGGTATTTTTCTCTTATAAGAGGAAGAGGCAGATAGCTTGGTATTTTTCTTTTATACGAGGAAGAGGCAGATAGCTAGGTATTTTCCTCTTGTACGAGGAAGAGACAGATATCTTGGTATTTTCCTCTTATACGAGGAAGAGGCAGATAGCTTGATATTTTCCTCTTGTACGAGGAAGAGGCAGATAGCTTGGTATTTTTCTCTTGTATGATGAAGAGGCAGATAGCTTGGTATTTTTCTTTTATACGAGGAAGAGGCAGATAGCTAGGTATTTTCCTCTTGTACGAGGAAGAGGCTTATAGCTTGGTATTTTTCTCTTGTAAGAAGAAGAGGCAGAGAGCTTGGTATTTTCCTCTTGTACGAGGAAGAGGCAGATAGCTTGGTATTTTTCTCTTGTACGAGGAAGAGGCAGATAGCTTGGTATTTTCCTCTTGCACGAGGAAGAGGCATATAGCTTGGTATTTTTCTTTCATACGAGGAAGAGGCGGATCGCTTGGTATTTTCCTCTTGTACGAGGAAGAGGCAGATAGCTTGGTATTTTCCCCTTGTACGAGGAAGAGGCAGATAGCATGGTATTTTCCTCTTGTACGAGGAAGAGCCAGGGAGCTTGGTATTTTTCTTTTATACGAGGAAGACGCAGATAGTTTGGTATTTTTCTCTTGTACGAGGATGAGGCAGATAGCTTGGTATTTTTCTCTTGTACGAGGAAGAGGCAGATAGCTTGATATTTTTCTCTTGTACGAGGAAGAGGCAGATAGCTTGGCATTTTTCTCTTGTACGAAGCAAAGTCAGATAGCTTTGTATTTCCCTCTTGTACGAGTAAGAGGAAGATAGCTTGTTATTTTTCTTTTATACGAGGGAGAGGCAGATAGCTTGGTATTTTCCTCTTGTACGAGGAAGAGGCAGAAAGCTTGGTAATTTTGTACGAGGAAGAGGCGGATATTTTGGTATTTTTCTCTTGTACGAGGAAGAGGCAGATAGCTTGGTATTTTCCTCTTGTACGAGGAAGAGGCAGATAGCTTGTTATTTTTCTTTTATACGAGGAAGAGGCAGATAGCTTGGTATTTTCCTCTTTTACGAGGAAGAGGCAGATAGCTTGGTATTTTCCTCTTGTACGAGGAAGAGGCGGATAGCTTGGTATTTTCCTCTTGTACGAGGAAGAGGCAGATAGCTTGGTATTTTTCTCTTGTACGAGGAAGAGGCAGATAGCTTGGTATTTTTCTCTTATAAGAAGAAGAGGCAGATAGCTTGGTATTTTCATCTTGTACGACGAAGAGGCAGATAGCTTGGTATTTTTCTTTTATACGAGGAAGAGGCGGATATCTTGGTATTTTCCTCTTATACGAGGAAGAGGCAGATCGCTTGATATTTTCCTTTTGTACGAGGAAGAGGCAGATAGCATGGTATTTTCTTCTTGCACGAGGAAGAGGCAGATAGCTTGGTATTTTCCTCTTGTACGAGGAAGAGGCAGATAGTTTGATATTTTCCTCTTGCACGAGGAAGAGGTAGATAGCTTGGTATTTTCCTCTTGCACGAGGCAGAGGCAGATAGCTTGGTATTTTCTTCTTGCACGAGGAAGAGGCTGATAGCTTGGTATTCTCCTCTTGCCTGATAATGAAACATTTCATAAAGTGTATGTAGGATAAAGGAAAATGTTCTGTTAGCTAGCAAAGAAAGAGGAACCTTAAATGTTTCTATAAGAGTTTTTTGTCTAAATAAATCTACTAAAAATGATTATGACCCTTCAATTAGATATTAAGTACATGGATGAATATACCGATAAACAAACAAAGTCTTTGATAGATCTTACTCTCGAAATGCATGCAAGGCTGATGGGTCGAGTAGTTCCCTCCGTCAGACACGTCTATGAAGGTTTCCACGTGTAAATGACAAGTTCCTCTCTCCCAACAAAACTCGAAACTGTTGCAGTTGTAGTCTTTACTCCTGCTACACTTCCTGTACAGAGATTATTATTATTATTATTATTATTATTATTATTATTATTATTATTATTGGCCAAACAATAACCATAGTTGGAAAAGCAGAATACAACAAGCCCAGGGGCTCTAACAGGGAAAGCAGCCCAGGCTGGAAAGGAAATAGAGAAGTGACGAATAAACTATAAATGAAAAACAGTAGAATAATATAAAAATATTGATAACAGTAACAATGTTAAATAAGTAAGTTATTTGTAAACTACGAAATGAGACTTATTTCAACCTATTCAATAGAAAAAAAAAATTGTGAAAAGTTGGACTTTAAGTTCACCGGTTCAACTATCAGATTAGTGTTTCGATATTTCAACAATGAATATACCCTTGTAAAGATATATCCTAATTATGAGGTACTACTGCTGCATTGTAGGGCCGAATGTTCAATGTAAATTTAGAAGCAATGGCATAGAATTAAGGAAGTTAGAAACACAAACTAAAGAAATTTCCCGATATATTAGACAGGCTCTGGAAGTTAAGGGTTAAGTAGGCAAGCTGTGCTCTCTATGTAGGAGGTAACTAATGACAATGAACTTTCTGCAGATTGCAGCGCCTTGCGCTTTTATTAGTGTGCTCACAATCATTGTGTTGTGGAAAGAATAACGAGGAACCTGGAGCCAAGATATAAGAGTAACTCCCAATGTATTCGTCAAAATCATACCATTTAGAACAAATAGGGAAATTATTCCACAACCTGGTCACAGATCAAATAAAACTTCTAGAATACTACGTAGTATTGAGCTATATAATGAAGGCTAGACTGTCAGAATCAATTGAACAGCTAGTGCTACGTAATGGATGGCGAAGTCTGGGAAAATCTCAATGTATATTTTAGCCAGAATTATAAAAAAAGAAAAAAATCTTACGCAACATCTACAAAACTAAGGAATCTGATAGACAGCAGTAAGCTTTTCAATAGATAAATATGAGAGTCAAAAGCTACAGAAAAGACAAAAGAACAATATTCCAAACAAGACGATGAAAGAATTAAAACATTTCCTCTGGATAGAATGGGCACCAAAATTTTAAGAGACTTTCTTATTATACAATTTTTTTTTTTTTGTGCAATCGAAGAAGAAATAGACAGGGTGTGTTTATTATAAGAAAATTTGTAATTAAGAATCAAACCTAGAATGCTATATGAGCTGTATAATAGATAATAGTAGGTTGGCCAGGGCACCAGCCGCCCGTTGAGATACCACCATTTGACTGGCCAGACAGTACTACATTGGATCCTTCTCTCTGGTTACGGTTCACTTTCCCTTTACCTACTCATACACCGAATAATCTGGCCTATTCTTTACAGATTCTCCTTTGTCCTCATACACCTGAGAACACTGAGATTACCAAACAATTCTTCTTCACCCAAGGGGTTAACTACTGCACTGTAATTGTTCAGTGGCCATTTTCCTCTTGGTAAGGGTAGAGGAGACTCTTTAGCTATGGTAAGCAACTCTTCTAGGAGAAGGACACTCCAAAATCAAACCATTGTTCTTTTAGTCTTGGGTAGTGCCATAGCCTCTGTACCATGGTCTTCCACTGTCTTGAGTTAGAGTTCTCTTGCTTGAGGGTACACTCGGGCACACTATTCTATCTAATTTCTCTTCTTCTTGTTTTGTTAAATTATTTAAAGTTTATATGCATATGAAATATTTATTTTAATGTTGTTACTGTTCTTAAAATATTTTATTTTCCCTTGTTTCCTTTCCTCACAGGGCTATCTTCCCTGTTGGGGCCCATGGGCTTATAACATCCTGCTTATCCAATTAAGGTTGTATCTTAGCAATGAATAATAATAATGATAATAATCATTAGAATGACATTGCCAATATGAAGATCTGGATGTCGACGAGCCACTCTCCTTGACCTCATTATAATCATTCAGGTTCAAATTCAACCTCCATAATTTGCACCACGCATAATTTAAGCTAGATCTCTGTAGGGGATTCAGCAACATTCTAGGGAAAGAATTGATGCAGTGAGAGTAACATCATCGGCATATGCAACAATCTTGGTTTTAAATCACGTGCGTATATATAAAAAGTTAGTATGCCGACAGTATTTCCAAAATAATTATGACCGTAGTTCTCTCTCTTCCATTTTCTAAACGAAACCGTTTTCTTGAAAGCAGGCGTAATCAGTGTAGATTACCTTTGCAAATTTCATTTTTCAGTACATCGGATTAATCATGCCTTTAATATACTTATCATAACCATGATTTAGGCGATAATTCACTCACATAGTGCCATGGGGAACAATTAAAAAATCTGAAATAAAAGGCAACACCACTCGGGCTGAGACGGAGAAATGACTCAAAATCCATCATTCATAAATCAAGACTTAGCATAATGACGGCCCTTAGCTTGCGCCTTTATGATCCCGGAGAAACATTTGTCATCCAGTAGATACTGTGCTTATAATGGTGAAATATGTCCCTTGAAAACCTAAGCGAATGATTGAGTTGATAATTAAAGAAGGATTACAGAGGAGAAGCTGGGGCGTAATGAGGTTTAGGGAAGACTCCGATTACGATATTCTCAAAATATTTACCATGAAGATTAAATTTGTGATGCTTTCATTGCTTCTTAAAGCTAAAAAGCAGTTATTTATAGTTTAGAATCTTAATTCAAAAGCTATTAAAACTTTCAAATGTTTTTCAATGAATGGAAAAAGCGAGATTTTACTAATTAATTTATCAAAAATACTTTTAAATAATTGAACTGAATAATTTGAAAGTATAAAAAGAGTCCTATAATAAAACAGCTGCTCAAGATAATGTAGTCCAGTTTCTTTGATAGTAGTAATAGTAGTAGCTGTTGTAGTTCTTCTTGAGAATAAAAAAGTTGATAAAAGTAGACACTTTCTATATTGGTCGAAATCTGCAAGGGGCCAAAGCTGATTACCTCACCGTCTTGTTCACCTAGGAATTAGGTAACTGGTGGTTAATCGACAAGGATGAATAGCAATTATGGTAGAAAAAAGATACGGGACTTGAATTTCGTCCCTAAAAACTAAATGAAAACCTGGAGTAGGTAGGTACCCTCCCTCTCAACCAGGGAAAAAGGGACCATAGTGAGAAAAATAAACATAAAAGGTTAAAGGTGTCGGGTTTCAGTTCCAGTTTAATCACAATGGATGCTCTCCAGAACGTCAGCCGGGCAAGCCCAAACCCCCACTGTGGTATCCAAAGCACAGCAGTGGCCTCCCCAGTAAACAGCTTAAACTCACAGACCCAGATCGATCAGCCGCCATGCGAATGCCAGGCAAACACGTTACCACTGTACAAGCTAAAAGTAGCTTGTTTTAGATACAGAAAAACCTGAAACTTTGATTAACAAAATCTGTTCAGTAGAATTGGAGGAAGGATATATAGTTTAGAAGTGAATTGCATAAAGGACCTCTCAAGACAGTCGACTCTGGAGACCATATTTTCTATAGAGTTTCTAGGAATGTGATGTTCCATATGCACTAGTTTGTTGAATAGCAGCTATAGCTCTTACCTAAATTTGTCATGAGACAAAAATGTAAATGATTGGGGTTAAAACTGGAAGTTAGTGGTTACCTTATAATAGAACAGACATGGAGGGAAGATGGAGGTAAATGTTTGGTAAGTGAGGCGACCTTACAGAGATACAAGTATTCGGTACAAAAAGGAACTAATCCTATGAAGATCTCGTTATATATTCTTGGGAACACTGCACATAGACATAAGGAGTGCTCTATTTCAGAAAGAGATTATAGGAAGTCCAATGAAATGTACAGGTGGCTTCATTAATTCCGGTATACTTCATGGGAAAAAATGAAGATGTCAGTGCACCAGGGTACCGGAATTAATGAAGCCAACTGTACATTTCAAAGTATGATCTTTCGTTTCTCGTGTAATGAAAAAAAAAGAGTACTATTTTTCTTAAACTATTTAAGCATCACTGAATTACCCGTTAGTGTATTAGACAAATGTAGATATGAAACTGGTTTATGACAACTAAAAAAACCCAATTTCGAGCTACAAATTGTCTGAGCATGGATATTGGACCGTAAAGAAATATGGTTTGAACAGTGGAACAACGGGAGATCTGTTGACGATCACTTTAATGTAAAAGAAGAAAACATAGGAAAGAGGCCATGTCTTAAAGGGGCACTTATCAAAGGTATAAAAATTAGAAGCTGTAAATTGCCAGTCACGCCAAAATAATTTAGTCTTATAAAAAGTAAGGGGTAGATGGAGATGGTTTGGACATGCTCTTCGCAATCCCCAAGAGAGATTAGTTAAACTTTTATCTGGGCTCCACAAGGCACTAGAATAGTTTGAAGACCTAGGCCTACATAGCTGAGGACTATGAAGAGTGAAGTAGGAGATGATGAATGGAGAAGTATTGATTTAAATGCTCAAGATAGTGA
This sequence comes from Palaemon carinicauda, assembly GCF_036898095.1. NCBI lineage: Eukaryota > Metazoa > Arthropoda > Malacostraca > Decapoda > Palaemonidae > Palaemon > Palaemon carinicauda. The sequence goes on along the minus strand of NC_090725.1, from coordinate 22,474,106 downwards.
CGACTGGCAAAATCTAACCGACGCCCTTTGCGTCAATAGACGTAGGAGGAGATGATGACGATGATGAAAAGTGAGAAAGTTCAAGGGAAAGAAATAAAAAAAGATGAAAGTTGGGAGTTTTTCTGGAGCCTATCAGATCCTTTGGAAAGGTTCCGAGAAATACTTGAAGCTTCCCCAAAGTGCATTTTAAAAGATGGCCAGTTTTGTGTATGATAAGAGATCATTAGTCGGTAATGTTTTATGATAAACTATGTTAAAAACAGATGTTTTGATAAAGCAGATCATTAAAGATATTTTTAATGAGGTATAAATTTCATCATGAATAAAGTGTAAAATTGTAAGGAGAATGAGGAGTAAATGAGAGGACGAACTGCGTGACCGTATGGTTGACAAAAACGAGGACCTTCCTTTTAGCTATCAAAGTTAGTAATCAATAACTGCGTAATGATTTAAAGAGTAAATGTGTAACATACTTACATAGCACATTCTTCAGGCGAGAATCCAATTACCACTGGACCTGTAGTATTGATAGAAATCCCTCCAAGCATAGGGGTGTAGTCGGATAAATAATTTCCTGTTGATACAATAATGACTAGTTTAGTGTTTTTCGTAAAAAAGGCATCAAATGCGTCATGGATATGTGTTATGGCACAGAAAGGAAGTTAATTTTACATTTTATAAATCTACTAATACGTGAAGGAAGTTAATTTGCGTCGATTTGTAGTTTTCCCTAGATCACACTTCTTCTTTCAAAGAAAGAAATGCTGTGTGGCAATGAGGAAAGAAGGATACTCACGACTATGGATGTAACAATCGGCCTTCGACTCGATACGAGAGCTGTTTATCTCAGCAGCATGTTGGCTGTAGAGGCTACACTCGCCAGTCAAGGAGTTGTGGACGATTGTCTCGCAGTTGAACTCCATCCAAAACACACAAGCTGACATACAAGCAACAACCGACTTGTCTAACTGTTGAGAAGAAAGGAATAGCATGACAAATTCAGGGGCTTGTGGCTTCATTCCTACAAAGCATTTAAAAAAGAAAGAAAAAAAAACAGCTGACTCGGGGTTTGAGTTGTGCGAAAGACAAAATGAGGTGCTTAGTATATTTCTTGGTGAAGGAAAATAATTAAAAGTTTTGTTTTTATTTTGATTTTTAAAGAGTGAATTATAAAAGCAGTCTCCATTATATGGGAGCAGAGAGAGAGAGAGAGAGAGAGAGAGAGAGAGAGAGAGAGAGAGAGAGTTATTCATGAACGAAGAAATATTTGGATACAAATTACACAATTATTTCTATAAAATCAATTTTCTTTTTAAAAGGCCTTTTTCGGTTTCTATGACACTGTAGGCAATTTCCGTGTAGGCCTGTATGGAAACATGTAAGGATGTTGTTTGTTTTCGAGAATGTGCTTCAAAAGTTGTCTTGATATTTTGTTCGTAGAAACAACGCAATATTTACAGAAGTACGACTTATTTAATCTGCTAAAAAGTACTCCGGTAATCATCTCGGAATATACCTTTCTTGGATAGTTCTCTTGTAAGAGAGTATATTATTATTATTTGTAGGTAGTAGGTTGGCCAGGGCACCAGCCACCCGTTGAAATACTACCGCTAAAGAGTTATGGGGTGTTTCGACTGCCTAGACAGTACTACTTTGGATCCTTCTCTCTGGTTACGGTTCATTTTCCCTTTGCCTACACACACACACACTGGCATTTTCTTTACATAATCTCCTCTGTCCTCACACGCCTGACAACACAGATTACCAAACAATTCTTCTTCACCAAAAGGGTTAACTACTGCACTGTAATTGTTCAGTGGCCACTTTCCTCTTGGTAAGGGTAAAAGAGACTTTAGCTATGGTAAGCAGCTCTTCTAGAAGGACATTCTAAAATCAAACCATTGTTCTCTAGTCTTGGTTAGTGCCATAACCTCTGTACCTTGGTTTTCCACTGTCTTGGGTTAAAGTTCTCTTGCTTGAGGGTACACTTAAGCACACTTTTCTATCTAATTTCTCTTCCTCTTGTTCTGTCAAAGTTTTTATAGTTTATATAGGAGATATTTAAATTAATGTTGTTACTCTTCTTAAAATATTTTATTTTCCTTTTTACCTTTCGTCACTGGGGAATTTTTCTGTTGTAGCTCTTGGGCTTATAGTATCCTGCTTTTCCAACTAGGGTTGTAGCTTAGCAAGTATAAAATAAAATATTTTAAGAACAGTAACAACATTAAAATAAAAATATTTCCTATATAAACTATAATTTCTCATTGTAATAAATCTTGGCCAGAAGTTTCTTGCATTGCTCTATATCAAGTACAGTATATATATATATATATATATATATTAATACATATATATATATATATATATATATATATATATATATATATATATATATATATATATATATACTTTTTTTTTCTTTTAATGGAGTTTCCTGCGCTGTATGACCTCCACACACTGGTAGTCTCTATACAATATTCTATTATGTCCTTTAGTCATCTCAGTGGAATTCTGTATATTTTAGACCCCATGCCATCCTCTTTCAAGCAATTTCACATCGCAATATCAATGATCGAGGACGAGCCATTTTCTCCTCTCGTTTTTACGCACTGCTTCATAGAAACCAACGTATGGAGTTTTCGTCCTACATCTGGAGTGGAGTATTTGCCGTTTGAGTGTTTGCGTGTTTTAGGAAGCATCACAGTTTATTCAAGAGATGGAATCTGTCTCCTTTAGTTGCTCTAAAATTGAATTGGATTTTCGTATGATTTTACAAGAAGCATCATTAGAACTAATATGTTAAATTACGTGGAAAGTTTATTAACTCCGAAACTCAAAGTCTTTCCGGTAGATATGGATAAATGTAAATAAGAAAGTACTCGATAAACATTCTATATTTGAGGCAAAGAAAGTATACCCTCCTCTCCGGTAGTGTATCTATTTATCATAAATATGAATATTTTCAAAATTATTAGCTTTCACGCTTTGACAAAAATAAAAACAAAACAATACAAGGGATTACCTTAGGATCGCATTTGTATCGGCTAAATTTTAGAGACCATAACTCATTTTATTGTTATGAAAAGCATGAATGATTAAATGTATTATCAGAGACTTGAGTAATAACAAAAACTATTAATCATTAATAACATGAGTATGTTTAGATTCCATATTATTGCGATTCATAGCACGACCACTAAACAATGCTGCTATGGTCCTTATTTACAAGTCAGACAAGGTAGTCACATTCACATTTAGATTTTTAATTATAAAAAAGGAGGAAAACTATATTTTTTCTTACAGTAGGATCACAGGACAATATAATGTACAAAAATATATGTATTTAAGATGAAAAATAATGAATCAACAATGTAAAACCTCTAGTTTGAAGGCTGTGTAGGTAAAGACCTACATGAGAAAAATAACACGATTTCAATAATATTGCCGTATACTATCTTGTTTATTTGATATAGAACAAAATTGAAGTTGCCAGCTTACCATTACAATGTTTGCATCCGGATTCCTGATTGTATGGTATCGTTCAAAGGTATAAAATTGAAATCTGATGGGGTCCAACGGGTCCGGTGTTTTGAACATGATGTGTTGCGTGGCTGTGAAATTCACTTCGACTTGCTGGAAAAGAAAACGTTAGAAAATATAAATAAAATCTTTAACAAGAATGTACAAACACGTAATTCGTATATATTTTTACTTACATGTTATTTTCGACTGTAATTTAGGTCATTATAATGTGACTCTTCGCTAACAGTTCTTCTTTACTCAAAAGGTAAACCACATCAATGTAATTGTTCAGTAGCTCTTATAGAAGGACACTCCAAAATCAAACCATTGTTCTCTAGTCTCGGGTAGTGCCATAGCCTCCGTACAATGGTCTTCCGCTGTCTTGGGCTAGAGTTCTTTTGCTTGAGGGTGCACTCCGACACATTATTCTATGTTTCCTTTCCTCGCTGGGCTATTTTCTGTGTTGGAGCCCTTGGGCTTATCGCATCTTGCTTGTCAAACTATGGCTGTAGCTTAACAAATAATAATAACAACAACAACAACAACAACAACAATAATAATAATAATAATAATAATAATAATAATAATAATAAGAGCTGTGCCTATAATAACTGCTCTTTACGATTTACTTCGTACCCCTGCTACACGCAGATGATATATTACCTGCCATAGCAAGATATTTATGGGGAGGACAAGTGTAATGAGCACAAGACACTGGAAATGCTGTTTTTAATTAGCACGATAAAAGTAAAAGATACCAAAGTTTATTTCAAGTATAATTAATTTTCTCTAAAAAAAATATAGGTATTTTCTTTGTCGTATCCAATTTTGATGGGTATAGATTATAGCTCCTTTTATGTTTTTTATTTATTTATTATTTTCCTTTTTGTATATTTCCTTTTTGTGGAGTTCATTTCATGAGCTATACCATAATTTACGATAAATCACACAGAAGAGGAATTAGTATATGAACAATACCATCGTGTCTGGTAAAACATTGATTTTATAACTATTCAAGGATTGAAACAGAAATAAAACGCTGGCTTCCAGTCTTAACCAACTCTTGGGCGTCTTCCCAAGACTTGCAACTCAATACCTACTGGAATTCGTGTATTTTGTCTTTCGTACATCTTACTGTAACATACTTATCGGCTAGATCAAAGTTCAGATAGATAGATAGAGAGAGAGAGAGAGAGAGAGAGAGAGAGAGAGAGAGAGAGAGAGAGAGAGAATGATTCACTGAGTTGACCGAACACATCCTCTACTGTGCCATTCAAGGAGCAGGGAAGTTTTTTTTTTTTTTTTTTTTTTTTTTTTTTTTTTTTGATAGTTGTCGGTGAGCTTTATTGCACGAAGTGCTTGTCTACAAGCTGATGTAGGTTCCATCTTCATGTTTTCATGACCTGCATCATAATTCAAGGTTATTATTTATGGCAGTAATAAGAGTGGCTACAATGGTGGTCTCTTAACTTTTTGTACACCATAGCTCACTTCTGGTATTCCAAATACCCATGATCCACTGCCCATCCGATTTAGAATGGACTTTTAATGAATTAACGAATAAAATAAGAGTGAAGTATCATTGCAATTCTAAACAAAAAATATTTACGTTGTTATTATATTTGTTCTGATTTGATTTAGGATAGAAAAGTCTGAATCGCACAAATTCGTGGAAGACAATGTTTTTGATTCATGGAAGCTTTGATATTGCATATGATGTACTTCCTGAGGCTCAAAAGTCATGTTCAGAAAGTTCTTAGAACCAATCTTTTTCACTGCATCAAATCAAATTTTAATGGAAATGTAATAGGTAAATAGAATAAGATAGAAAATAAAAATATATGTATCCAAATCATTTTTTTCGCATCTTTCCATTCTACCGTAGGTCTTAGAAGAGAATTCTTGGGCTTTCATAACCAATAAAACATGACGAAAAAACTGATCCTTATTATGGTCTTAGGATTTTGGTAGCCTATGCAAACGTCCTTGCATAATAACCTGCTAGACTGCGGTTCGAGACCTGCTCAAGGTCGATAGTTTCTTGTAGTGTTTGCAACCTCACAGTTTTTGTGAGCTAAGGAGGAAGGGGGGGGGGGGGAGCCTATAGCTTTCCATGCTGAGTGATTAGCAGCCATTTCCAGGCCATCCCTGGTCCCAGCTTGGGTGGAGAGGGTGCTTGGGCAGTTGGGCCCTGATCGTATGTAGGCTCTATATGGTCAGTCTCTGGGGCATTGAACTTTGCACCTTCTGTAATTATGGTATCCAAAAGGTGTAGACGTCTCTGTCTCTCCGAGGTATAGAAATTTAATAGACTTCAATATTATAGGATCATCGTTATAATCCGACAAAATGTCTAGAATATACTTTTATATGAAACATCTAAATGACAAACAATGAGTGTGATCCTTGACTTTTAATGGCCAGTCTTGGCAAACGGGGAAATGGTGAATTAAATCATAAATATGAGTTTCCATGTCGAAATATATTGCCCTTACGTTAATTCAAGACTAAACAATCAACATGAAGATAACAACTTTATGACACTGGGTTGCTTATTAAGAAAGTGAAGAAGCAAATGAAAACTTTAAGACTAGAAAGTTTGTTTCGCAAGATCTACAGCAGTGTATTGCATTTAATATCATGGCAGATTCAAATAACGCAGTTGGGCTTAGGTCTCATTGGTTTACGAATAGCTGTCACTTAGTTTCATTAATCTTATTCCTTTTCTGTTTTATTTATTTATTTATTAATTCATTTATCTATTTATTTTTTTTGGGGAAATACTTCACATCATGTAGCGGAGGGTTTAACGATCTAATAATAAAAAAAAAAAAATGAGTAGGTATATATGAACATCGTCCTCTGAGTGCTTGAAACACAAACTCAGAAATCTTATTTTTGCGCGCTTCAAATTTACTACTGTATACCCCTTATTTTGGGTTAGCTTGATATGTTTCCTATTCTAAAGAAAGGCAAAGGTAAAGGTAAATTTACGTATTTGATAAAATCTCTCTTTAACCTCCAGCATCCATGTGTGTAAGCCTATATGGAAGGCGTTCAATGTTTTTAATCTGTTGCTCTTAATATTCTTTCTGTTTTACCAAAAATGAGTCGCAGTTAGTGGAACATGGCATTATTAAAGACAAATATTGAAACGCCTCCAACTGACTACGATAGGTCTTTCATCTCAATAATCTTTTTAGTGTCGAGATGTTTTCTCTAGGTACAAAATAATTAATGCTTCACTTTTGATTTTAGTTGCATTTTTTATGGATATTCCATGAATAACTCTTTCAATTTTAACGCTTCCAGCATGTTTAAAGAGGATCATTAGTTTACTCTTACTTGTTTACTAATTACCTATTCCCTGAGTCTATATGATTGTGGCTCTGCATGGCTGTATGTATGTCTATCTGTCCAAGACTCCAAAGAGTTCACTAGACATCGCTACGAACTGATTTTGGTGAAGTCTTGGCGAACAGACTCGCCAGGTAATCTTCACAAAGTGCTTATCGTTTGGAAGGAATTAGTCGAAGGTTAAAGATCAAAGGGTAGTTTTCAGAATTACAAGAAAACCTACGAAAGGTTATGAAAATAAATGAGAATTTCCATCAACTAATGTTTCCAAGATTGATAATTTTGAGAAATTGGTCAAAGGTAAAGGATAAAGGGGAAGGTCACAGTCTTTGGAAGTTAGAAGCTTCGCTGCCTACAAATTGTGATAAACACTTCATATTGATGAAATACAGCACCAACTCCGTAACGTTGAAGATGAACAAATTTACTTCTATAGGTCAAAGGACAACAGTAATTTCATTGCTAATTTCTTTATTATTATCATCGCTTCTTCTTATTATTATTATCATTATTATTAGTATGCTGTCACGTTCTCATAGAAATCAGAGTAATACAGTACACACCCAAGGGCCACAATAGGGAAATCACCTAAATACGGAAAGATAAATCAAACGTACAGAAAAAATAGAAGTAGATAAGAAAACTAATAAAAATAGCCTAAAAACTATCTAAAAGACAATAGATGGATGAAATGAAAAAACAGATAAACTTTGAAATAAGACACACGTTAATGTAGGCAAATTATGTTTATTTACTATGACTCTTAAAGATTAAATATCAAGATCACAGATATTAAGTGATCATTGGAATGCTTTAATTTTGTGGTATCCTTTCGTATAGTTAAATGATAGATCTTATTTTCTAAAACACACATGTACTCAGCATATGTTTATACAACAGTTGTTAAGGGTAGAAGAGCCTCTTTATCTATGATAAGCAGCTCATTTAGCAGATCACTTCAAAATGAAATAATTGTTCTCTAGTCTTGGTGTAGTGTCATAGCCTCTGTTACTCTGTACCATGATCTTTTACTGTATTGGACTAGAGTTCTCTTGCTTGATGGTACACTTAGACTAATGTCATAGCCTTTGTTACTCTGTACCATGATCTTTCACTGTCTTGGGCTAGAGTTCCCTTGCTTGAGGGTACACTTAGACTACTATTTTATCTGTTTAATTATTTCCTTTACTCATTGAGCCATGCTAGCACCCTATTGCTTATAGCATCCTGCTTTTCCAGGTACAACTGTAGCTTAGATAGTAACTGTAATAATAATGGTCGAAATGTGAAATTTCTTGTGGTTGAAATTCTCTCTAACCTGACAACTATTTGTGATAACCTTTTCACATAAATGAATACCAGCAAAAAAAAAAAAAAAAAAAAAAAATCACATTAATTCAATTCATCAAGTATTTTCTTTCGATGTATAAAAATAAGAAATTTTGAGTTCATTTATTAATTAATGATTTTTTGTTTGATAATCATGTGTCTCGAATGGTTGAGCTTCTATCTCAATCTGTGAACACGTCAATGCTCATTCTATTAGTTTCATTATACAAAAAAGATTTTTTCCCTCTCAAATTATAGAAATAAGCCTTTTTGTTTATTACATTTTTTAGGCTTACTTATTTTAGACGTCGTTGGCTCTGAATTTCTACAATCAATTCATTTTTCTCTCATCTAAAGTTATTCATTGATGGTATTGGGTTAGAAATGTCTTTCTTTATCATTTTTCTTTGTAACGTTACATTACTGAAAGGAGCAATTTTCTCTATTCAATATTTCTGGTGAAGATTTTTTTCAATTTTCTCTTTTTCCCACTTCCGTAATTTTGTTTCAATTTTGTTGTCATTAAACAAAATACGTATGAACTAAAACATGTCAAAATTAAATCACACTGGAAGACCCGACAAGCCGGCATCCCACTTCCAATTTTGTAAATTACAAAAGAAAAAATACCATCGAATGGAAAATCATTACACCCCCATCACACACACGCTCACACGAGCGCGCGTGTAAGTACGCACGCACAAGCACACCCCCCAAGAAAAACTTAAATGTTTATATATCTAAAAATCGTCTCTGATATTTCACCATACTGAAGCTAGTCATTCATGATTCACAGCGATTCGGTTATGTAAAATAATGGAACATGATTTAAAAAGGTCTTACCACATATTTGATCTTAAAAGTGAACTTCCCAGCTTTGATATAATCCCTGAGCATGAGGTCGACCATAGACGTAGGAAGGTCATCGAAGGTCTGATTTTCACGGTTGTCAATCATGTGTTGGCATGTGTAGTTCTTGATTTGGGGTCCCTGTACATCTGCGTTGTTACTCAAATAACAGGTTCCATGTTCTTCACAAAAATGGAACGATCTGAGGATGGAAAGGGGAAAATCAAGTACGGTTTTCACTAGTTATGAAACGCTGGTCGCAAGAATCGGTGGAAGATTAGACATTGCTTCGTAAAAAGTAAATAAAACTTTATGGAGTCACTGAAAAAAAATTAAATCTCAAATTGCTTTTATTCATCATGAAAAATATCTAAAATGGAGTCTTAGAGGTAACGATAAGGTACTCAACACATTATCATCATTATTACAAGCTAATCTACAACTCTAGTTTTGAAAAGCAGGATGATATAAGCCCAAGGGCTCTAACAGGGAAAAATAACCCAGTGAGTAAAGGGAATAAGCAAATAAACTACAAGAGACGTAGTAATAGCAATCACAACCTTTGGATTTCTATTATTAAAATAAAGAAGCTTAGACTCAAAACAGCTTCACATAACCTTTCAGACTAGACCTTGGGATGGATAATATTTTCCATAGTTACCTAATAAGAAAGATATGACAGATGTGCTGCGACTCAAAATCATCAAGGAAAAGGAAAAGTCTTTCATTCAGCTCACTTTCAAAATATCACAATACTTATAGAGACACGTTAACTCGATTTTACTCATATCACCTTTAAGCAAAGCATTTTCTTTAACAGTTGGAGCAATTGAATTGTCATATGTTAAAATGTATTAGTTTATTATTGTCAGCCCTGCATAATGAATTTTCAACCCAACGTTGATTATGCAATTATTTTAATAGTTTTTCTTGGGATGCAACAAACTACAGTTTTAGTATGGTGTGAATCACTTTCCTGATGAGACGACGGTTAACATCATATTCACACGTTTGTGTAATGATATGATCTAGCTCAGGAGTGGCCAACCTTTTGTTTCCCCTGCACCTATTTTTTTTTTTCACTTATAATTCAGATGCGCCACACTATGGTGATTTGGATATATTTGGAGGTTATACATACACTCATTTGATATATATATATATATATATATATATATATATATATATATATGCATATATATGTATATACATGCATATATATAAATATATATATACATACATACATATATATATATATATATATATATATATATGTGTGTGTATATGTGTGTGTGTGTGTGTGATAGTGTGAAGTATCATTATTATTAGTAATATTATTCTTTTTTTTATGAGAAGGCATGTTTTTTCTTTTAATATCTCTTGGGTATAATGCGCCACTTGTAATCGTGCAATGCACCACTCTTGGCGCAAGAGCCATAGGTTGGCCACCGCTGATCTAGCTTCATTGTGTCCTAGTTCAGCAAAATGCGAGCCACTTTTTTCAGTCTACTAATAAGCCAATAGTATCAATTACGGAAGAACCAGCGATTGGCACTAAAACCAATACATTACTTAGGATTTTCTCATGTATTGTTATCACCTGGTGGTAGTCAGTATGCTGCCAAACTCCTGCCATGCTAATCAGTAATACTTGCGTAACACTAAACAAGTGTTCAGCACTAAAGTCAATATAGATCAAGTGAAGGATGTCTTGCGGCCAAGGGATTGGGCTAAGCACATTTGGAATAACAACAAGGAATATAAATTGAGTAATTTTGTTTTGTTCTGTAATAACATTCTAACATATATCTATCTATCTATTTATCTACCTATCTACCATTTTATCAAGAATCAAACACAGGGAATGAAGCAATATATATGTGCTTGTTACATAATATAAACAGGAAAAATAGGTGTTGATATTCCAATTACTATAGGTTACATTATTACAAAGGCACTATTTAATTATAAAGAGGAAATTCGGTTGTGTAAGTAAAGTTATCATGGAGAATGAATGCCCATTCAATAGGAAAAATTTTCCAACATAGGAAGACCTACTTGCAATGAATCATCTCTTCCGTTGAGCACATCTGAGCACACAACTCCAAATAATCAGCTTTGTATTCCATCTCATCTTCGCCTGGAATTTGTAACGGCTCATCTGGAATCCTGTGAAACAAGAAATGAAGGAAAAGATAGAGAGCAGCACCAAAGGAAAAAATTAACAAATGCATTGTATGAGA
>NC_090725.1:22455303-22457803 GCF_036898095.1 Palaemon carinicauda | reverse complement strand
TACATATTAAGTTAAAATTAGTGTGCGTTCTCCATTACGTTTTAACTTAAAGTTGGTGGGTGTTTTCAATTACATTTTACCTTAAGGTTGGCGTATATTTTCAATTACATTTTATGTTGAAATTAGGTCACGTAGTCAATTACATTTTACGTTAAACTAGTGTGCACTCTCAATTACATTTTACCTTAAAGTTGGTGTGCGTTCTCAACTACAATTTACCTTAAGTTGGTGTGTGTTTTCAATTACAATTTACGTTAAAATTAGTGTACGTATTCATTTACATTTTACCTTAAAGTTGTTGTATTTTTTAAATTATACTTTACGTTAAAATTAGTGTGCATATTAAATTACATTTTACCTTAAAGTTGGTGTGTTATCAATTACATTTTACCTCAAAGTTGGTGAGTGTTTTCAATTACATTTTACGTTAAAATTAGTGTCAGTATTCAGTTACAATTTACGTTAAAGTTAGTGTGCGTATTCATTTATAATTTACGTTAAAATTAGTGTGTGTTCTCAATTACATTTTACCTTAAAGTCTGTGTGTTCTCAATTACATTTTAAGTCAAATTTGGCGTGTGTTTTCAATTACATTTTACGTTAAGATTAGTGTGCGTATTCAATTAATTTAACGACAAAATTAGACTGCATTCTCGATTACATTTTACGTTAAAATTAGAGTGTGTACTCAATTGCATTTTACCCCAAAGTTGTTGTGTGTTCTCAGTTACATTTAACCTAAAAGTTGGTGGGCTTTTCAATTACATTTTACGAAAAATTAATGTGCGTATTCAATTACATTTTACGTTAAAATTAGAGTGCGTATTCAATTACATTTTACCTCAAAATTGGTGTGTGTTTTTTATTATACTTCACGTTAAAATTAGCGTGCGTTTTCAATTACATTTTACCTTAAAATTGGTGTGTTCACAATGACATTTTACCATAAAGTTGGTGTGTATTTGCAATGACATTTTTCCTTAAAGTTGGTGTGTGTTTGCAATTACATTTTACCTTACAATTAGTGTGTTCACAATGACATTTTACCATAAAGTTGGTGTGTGTTTGCAATGACATTTTTCCTTAAAGTTGGTGTGTGTTCGCAATTACATTTTACCTTAAAATTGGTGTGTTCACAATGACATTTTACCATAAAGTTGGTGTGTGTTTGCAATGAAATTTTCCCTTAAAGTTGGTGTGTGTTCGCAATAACATTTTACCTTAAAATTGGTGTGTTCACAATGACATTTTACCATAAAGTTGGTGTGTGTTTGCAATGACATTTTACCTTAAAGTTGGTGTGTGTTCGCAATTACATTTTACCTTATAGTTGGTGTGTGTTCGCAATTACATTTTACCTTAACAAAAAGTAGTTCATTCGACATTCTTTTCTTATTCCTGAAGAAGATTTCAATGAAAAGCGTATCACCACATGTGAGAGTATCTTGTTTTGTGAGGGCACATGTATTTGTATAGCATTCCATAAAATACTTTTTGACAATAGCATTCATAAATGTCGCAAATGTCTGATAAAAGACGAAATTCTCACTAAGAAAAGATTCCAATGTCGGTCTATAACTATAGCTCTCTCTCTCTCTCTCTCTCTCTCTCTCTCTCTCTCTCTCTCTCTCTCTCTCTCTCTCTCTCTCTCTCTCTCAATTTCGATTGTGCTAATAATCTTAGATTGTTCATTTAAGGTGTAATTTAAATTCTTTACAGTATAATTTTCACATATTTTCATTTAGGCTTATCTTTTTTCAAATATTGCTCATTTTGCCGCATTGCATCCTTTTTAAAGCCTACTGATTAATCATTACCGACATGATCTGGAACCCTGCAGCTAAATCAGATATAGATCATTTCGCTAATTAGTACTTTCACGGGAATGGGGTCTACAGTGTTTCATCATAAATAGCAGTTAAATAGGTGAATATATATATATATATATATATATATATATATATATATATATATATATATATATATATATACTGTATATATATATATATATATATATACAGTATATATATATATATATATATATACTGTATATATATACAGTATATATATATATATATATATATATATATATATATATATACAGTATATATATATATATATATATATATATATATATATATATATATATATATATATATATATACAGTATGCATACACACATATATATACCGTGTATATATACCGTACATACGTGTGTGTATATACACATTGTATATATATGCATATATGCATACATACATGCACATATATATATATATATATATATATATATATATATATATATATACATATACATATATAAATATATATATATATGCATACATACGTGCATACATATACAGTATTTACACAATATGTATATATATATATATATATATATATATATATATATATACAGTATATATATATATATATATATATATATATATATATATATATATATATATATATATATATATATATATATATATATATATAT
>NC_090725.1:22435303-22440303 GCF_036898095.1 Palaemon carinicauda | reverse complement strand
CTAACTCATTTCTTACACCCGTTTTCACCCTCACCACTTCGTTCCTAACCCTATCTACTCGAGATACACCAGCCATACTCCTTAGACACTTCATCTCAAACACATTCAATTTCTGTCTCTCCATCACTTTCATTCCCCACAACTCCGATCCATACATCACAGTTGGTACAATCACTTTCTCATATAGAACTCTCTTTACATTCATGCCCAACCCTCTATTTTCTACTGCTCCCTTAACTGACCCCAACACTTTGCAACCTTCATTCACTCTCTGACGTACATCTGCTTCCACTCCACCATTTGCTGCAACAACAGACCCCAAGTACTTAAACTGATCCACCTCCTCAAGTAACTCTCCATTCAACATGACATTCAACCTTGCACCACCTTCCCTTCTCGTACATCTCATAACCTTACTCTTACCCACATTAACTCTCAACTTCCTTCTCTCACACACTCTTCCAAATTCTGTCACTAATCGTCCATGCTTCTCTTCTGTGTCTGCAACCAGTACAGTATCATCCGCAAACAAAAACTGATTTACCTCCCATTCATGGTCATTCTCCTCTACCAGTTCTAATCCTCGTCCAAGCACTCGAGCATTCACCTTTCTCACCACTCCATCAACATACAAGTTAAACAACCACGGCGACATCACACATCCCTGTCTCAGCCCCACTCTCACTGGAAACCAATCACTCACTTCATTTCCTATCCTAACACATGCTTTACTACCTTTGTAGAAACTTTTCACTGCTTGCAACAACCTTCCACCAACCTCATCACATTCCACATTGCTTCCCTATCAACTCTATCATACGCTTTCTCCAGATCCATAAACGCAACATACACCTCCTTACCTTTTGCTAAATATTTCTCGCATATCTGCCTAACTGTAAAAATCTGATTCATACAACCCCTACCTCTTCTAAAACCACCCTGTATTTCTAAGATTGCATTCTCTGTTTTATCCTTGATCCTATTAATCATTACTCTACCATACACTTTTCCAACTACGCTTAACAAACTAATACCTCTTGAATTACAACACTCATGCACTTACCCTTATATAGTGGTACAATACATGCACAAACCCAATCTACTGGTACCATTGACAACACAAAACACATATTAAACAATCTCACCAACCATTCAAGTACAGTCACACCCCTTCCTTCAACATCTCAGCTCTCACACCATCCATACCAGATGCTTTTCCTACTCTCGTTTCATCTAGTGCTCTCCTCACTTCATCTATTGTAATCTCTCTCTCATTCTCATCTCCCATCACTGGCACCTCAACACCTGCAACAGCAATTATATCTGCCTCCCTATTATCCTCAACATTCAGTAAACTTTCAAAATATTCCGCCCATCTTTTCCTTGCCTCCTCTCCTTTTAACAACCTTCCATTTCCATCTTTCACTGTCTCTTCAATTCTTGAGCCAGCCTTCCTTACCCGCTTCACTTCTTTCCAAAATTTCTTCTTATTCTCTTCATATGACTGACCCAATCCCTGACCCCCACCTCAGGTCAGCTGCCCTCTTTGCCTCACGTACCTTGCACTTTACTTCCACATTTTTCTCTTTATATTTTTCATACTTCTCTATACTATTACTCTGCAGCCATTCTTCAAAAGCCCTCTTTTTCTCTTCCACTTTTACCTTCACTCCTTCATTCCACCATTCACTGCCCTTCCTCATGCTGCCTCCAACAACCTTCTTTCCACACACATCACTTGCAATCCCAACAAAATTTTCTTTTACTAACTTCCACTCCTCCTCTAAATTACCAGTTTCTCTTACTTTCACTTCGTCATATATCATTTTCAACCTTTCCTGATATTTACTTTTTACCCCGGTTTTATTAGCTCTTCAACCCTCACTAGCTCCCTTTTACATCCACCTACTCTATTCCACCATTCTTTTGCTACAACTAATTTTCCTTCCACCATAAAATGATCAGACATACCGTTAGCCATACTCCTAAACACGTGCATGTCCTTCAATCTTCCAAACATTCTTTTAGTTATCAACACATAATCCATTAATGCCCTTTCTACTACTCTTCCATTTGCCACTCTTACCCATGTATACTTATTTTTATCTTTCTTTTTGAAAAAGCTATTACTTATCACCATCTCTTGCTCAACACACATATCTACCAGTCTCTCACCACTCATTTTCACCTGTACGCCATAGTTCCCCAATGACACCTTCTACCTCTTCAGTGCCCACTCTAGCATTTAAGTCACCCATGAAAACTACATAATTCCTTCTACCTGTCCTTCTACACACCTAGTAATTCATTCCAGAAACTCATTCCGCTCTTCTTCACTTTTTTCACTACCTGGCCCATACCCCACTGACAAACGCCCAACATTCCCTACCAACCTAACCCGTTACCCACATTAAACCTAGATGATATCTCATTCCCATTCCACTACTTTACCTGTCATCCATTCACTCAGCAATAAAGCCACACCCTCTCTCACTCTTCCCCTTTCAATCCCAGTCACTCTACCAGACATTTCACCAAACATCACTTCACCCTTTCCTTTTATCTTCGTCTCACACAAGGCCAATACATCCATTCCTTCTATTCCTAAACATACTTCAAATTTCACATCTTTTACTCTCTATCGTACTACATCCACGCACATTCAAACACCCCAAAACTAGAGTGCGAGGAGCAGTCACTCTCCCCCCCAGCTCCCATCTCTTTGTCGATGTCTCACAGGATGTAGATACAGGAGAGGAGGTTCCTAGCCCCCTCGTCCCGTCCCTTTTAGTCGCCTCTTCCGACACGCAGGGATAACGTTGGCGCTATTCTTGTTTTTATGCCCCCGTCGGCATATATAATTATATATATATATAATATTATATATATATATATTATATATATATATATATATATACATATATATATATATATATATATATATATATATTATATAATATATATATATATATATATATAAAATTTTTCGAATGAAATTCCTATATGCGGCATATAATATTCACAAAGAAAACGTATACAATTTTTCCGATAAATATTTATACTTTAAAGTTAAAACTCTGATTGAAAAAGTATGAAAATGACTACATTGCAGTTCCATTTAGTATTACTAACTAAAAGTATCTTTTACAGAGATGGAATGACTACTTGGTTTCCATCACCTTTTCCAATCAAACAACCCAAGGACAAACTCCCAAACGAGAGAGGAAGGTCGCATCTAGACTGCGATTTCGATTAACAAGAGGAATGGCGAACACCCGTCACTTTTCGATGGCGGCGCGACCGTTGTGCAAAAGCAATGTCGGCTCATGCTTTTAACTCGTTCAAGGCTGCCTTGCTTATCACTTGCTGTGAATACAAACAAGCAAAGCTCGATCGATTGCAGAGCGAGGCCACCTCGGCAAGGGGAGGAAATTTCAACCCCCTTACACAGAACAGACTGATATGCAATCCCATCTTGCAGTCAACGACTTCGATGACTTGATTCGCTTTGGAAACGAGACTGCTGCAAAAAGCGTGAACGATATCCTATTTTTGACATGAAATTCTACACATTATTTTTTATTATGGAATTGATGATTATAACCATTTGAAATAGGTTTCGTACGAATATATGCACACACGTCCAATTCAAATTCTAACGCATTTACTTCATAGTACAAAGAATAGGGGCAATTTGTTTTGAATCGTAATTTACGTAATATTTAATGACGTTTTGAATGTGCAAATATTCTAGAGTTAAATTTTGTCTTGTCATTGCAGCATAGTGAAGCTGTAATAATCTAATTGTTTTTTATCAATATCTTTGCTTAATTTTATGAAAAATAAATAATTTTCTTCTTCATATTAGCATGTCCATCAAACTTCAGATTAGGTTAGATTAAAGCCTCCATCTTTAATGATTCTAGGATATGAAATGTTTGTCTAAGAAATGTTTCATCTTATTTCCATTCAACAATTTAATAATAATGGCATGCACACACGCATACATAGACACAAATATACTAAATCTATTATATATATGTGTTTACACATAATCACACACACACACACGCATACCCCTCCCCCCCTCTCTCTCTCTCTCTCTCTCTCTCTCTCTCTCTCTCTCTCTCTCTCTCTCTCTCTATATATATATATATGTATATCTATCTATATATATATATATATATATATAAATATATATCTATCTATCTCTATATATACATATATATACATATATATATATACATATATATATATAAATATATATATATATATATATATATATATACATACATATATATATATATATATATATATATATATATATATATATATATAAAACTAAATCTGTATTTTTTCAGATGATTTCAAGCAACATATCGAAAACCTCCGTTACCTCTCATGTCTTGCTAGAGGATATATATACTGTTATTACATTAAGATTTCTACCTATTTATTGTTTATCAATTTTGAATAACTTATATCATAAAGGGCTCGAATATTGTCCAGTATATTTTTGACGGTTGACTGTTTCAATAACCCTCAACAACTAAAGTAACTGCTTGAGGTTTCAAACCATCACTGACGCAGATTCTCTTATATTTAAACAGTATCACTGGTAATCTAAAAGTTCAGATCAATAATTTTGTTTATGTTTGCAGAGAAATAAACATCAAAACAGCATTAGCTTCTTTACTATTTTCGGTTTTCTAATCAAACCCCGCTTCATTGAGTTGACCGCCCATTCTCAAGATGTCAACACCTTCGATGAAATACGCTATCCGAAAAACTCTGAAAGGGAGATTCATAGTCAATGAGCGTATTAAAACCACTAAAATATTTCATTTTTTGGGAAGTTTTACAACAACTCTAAGAGTCTGCAAAAAGCTAAGACGAGTCTATAAGGATAAACCGTTTGATGCAATCATCACCTCAGGGTAAGAGGCAAAGAAATATTCATGGATGTAATGAAAAGAATCCAATATAGATTTTCTATTCAT
>NC_090725.1:22412803-22427803 GCF_036898095.1 Palaemon carinicauda | reverse complement strand
AGAGAAAACCAAACAAAATAACATGCTCCACCAACTCTTACTTATGATAACGTTATATGCTCATGTTGAATGTATTCACATGTAAGAAACACGTTCTTATCAATATGAAATAATCACTATATCCAAATACTAACAAAAAAAGCTGTTACAGTATTTTTCTTCAACGGTTCAGTATAAACTAGTGCTATTTAGAAACAAAAGTACGTATTTCACTTTAATTGGGCCGAAATAAAGCATCTTATAAGTCTTTTAAGCATTTCAATTCAAAGTTGTATCGTCATTTTTACTGAGCTTACTACTAAGAGAGACATACTGAAATACGATGACGGTTTAAAATATGCCCAGACTTACAATATTCATGAGAAGCCAGCTTTAAAAAAACATCAAGCACATGACTGCGTTTATCTCTCTCTCTCTCTCTCTCTCTCTCTCTCTCTCTCTCTCTCTCAACATGCTTAGTCTGGATAGAATATATAATCAAGTCGAGACTAAATCTGCAAATAGTTGAAGATAGAAGAAGAAGAAGAAGAAGAAGAAGAAGAAGAGAAAAATGAACAGGATATGTGTAAGGATGCAGAGGAAATCATTGATATAACTTATGATGCCATCCAACAACATACTTACGAAGAAATAAATTATCAGATAGAAACAAATGATAGACCCAAGAGACTCTACCCGAACCTACATACTTTTAGGGAAGAGCAAGAACAAGAAAAAAAAAAGAAAAGAAAGATATAGTCTGCAATTTGCTGAAAAGAGGGAATTGCAGATTTGTCGAAAGATGCTACTACAAGCATCCAAAGATATGTCATAATTATGAAATATATGGTAAATGTGCGTATTTAGACGGATATGGAAACGAATGCAGAGATCTCCATCCAAAAATATGTAAAAACCTAAATGAAGGAAAAGGATGCAAATTCAACAAAAAATGTCGATATATGCATCCTGCAACCATGAATGAAAGTAAGAGAACTCAGCAAACAGAAAAGAAAAATGAAAGCAAAAATGAAAGAAGAAAAGAAACAAAAAACCAAGCCGAGTATATACCGCGCTAGCACAAAAGGCCCCAAGATATGTCTTTCAACCCAAATATGCACATTTAGAGCCAAACTACAAGGAATACATCTATAATGCCAGGGGTTGGTGCAGATATGGGGATAATTGCAGGTATACACACAAAAATAAATATGAAGGTGAAAGAGCAAATATAATAGAAAAGTTGGATTTTTTAATGGCAGAATTCCTGGAAATTAAGAAAAGAACATCAAATCAGAACTGGAAGGAAGCATGGGAAAATCCATATTACCAATATTAAATAATGGGGATGAAACACAAACCATTATTGTGATGAATGCACAGGGTTTAGTCACGAGTAACTCTAAAAGGAAAATAGAGTTCTTAGAAGAACTAACCCAAATTGAAAAAAATAGATATATTAAATATAAGTGAAACATGGTATTCGCAAGAGACTGGCAGTGATGACCAGATAAAGGGTTTCCAAACATATAGATCAGACAGAACAAAGAGGAATTAAGGGGGAACCGCAATATATGGAAGAGACATAAATCAAGGAAAAGTCTGTGAAAAATACAGCAACACAGAATGTGAATTGATTGCGGTAGAATTTGAATTTGAAAAACTAGTGAATATTGTAGTTTACAGACCCCAAAATACTAAGGAGTTTGATATAATAGAAAAAATAGATGATATATGTAGAAACCATAAAGATTGGAATATAAAACTATCCGGAGATTTTAATTTTCCTTTCGTGGATTGGAAAGAACGGATAGAAGAAAGTGGTTGTATATATACATATAAAAAAGAGAGTAATAGTAGCGCAGAAGATAAGAGGCAATTTAAAAAGCTTCAAGATATGCTATTAGAACATAATATGCAACAAATAAACCACATTCAAACAAGAAAGGAAAATGTCCTAGATCTAGTATTTGTGAATGAGGTGAATTATGTTAAAGAAATAATAGTGTATAACACGGGAATTTCAGACCACAATGTCATAGAATTGATAGTCCATTCCAAAGCAAGTGATTGCAGAATTAATCAAAGCACAAAACGTTGGGAAGGATATGGAAAATATAATTTTTATAGTAAGAATATAAGATGGCCAGAAATAAATGAAGAACTGAACAAAGAATGGAAAAATGTATTCGTAAGTGGTAATATATAGGTAAATACGGACATACTGTACAAAATACTGGAGAAAATTGTTGAAAATTATGTACCGAAAAAAACAATAAACAAAAGACATGCATACCAAGAGACAGAAGGATCTTATTTCAGAAAATTAGAAAGTGGAAAAAAAATCTTGCAAAAGAAAAAAAACGTGTGGAAAATGATGGAAATAAAATGTAAGATAGAAAATGCAGAACAAAAGATTATACAATCGAAAGAAAATGAAAAAAGGGATTGAGAAGAAAGGACACTTCAAAATATAAAAAGAAACCCCAAAGTACTTTACTCCTATGCAAAAAAAGATGAATAAAGGGAGATTAGAAATAGGCCTTCTAAGAATTGAAGGACTGTTAATGAATGAAAAAAAGGAAATATGCAACATATTAGCAGAAAAATATAGGAGTGAGTTCACGCCAAGAATTGCGAATGAGAATAATGAAACAGAAATGAGAGAAGAAAAGGTTGAATATCTAACGGATATAGATATTAATGAAGCAGATATTGTCAAGGCTATAAACGAAATAAAAAATGGATCGGCAGCCGGACCAGATGGAGTTCCAGCGATTTTGTTAAAAAAACTGCACACACTATCGCGAAGCCGCTTGCAATACTGCTAAGACAAAGTACAGATATGAGCGAGATATATGTTAAACATAAATTAACTTATATAACCCCTATTTTCAAAAGTGGTTCAAGACTAGCAGCAAGCAAATATAGACCTGTTAGTCTAACATCACATATTATGAAAGTGTATGAGAGGGTAATAAAAAAGAAAATAATGAATCATTTGGTTAAAAATAATTTGTTTAATATAGGTCAACACGGTTTTGTGCCCGGAAAAAGTACACAAACCCAACTGATAGCACACTATGAAAACATATACAAAAATATGATAAATAAAAAAGACAGATGTGATCTATCTAGATTTTGCAAAAGCCTTTGACAAGGTACATCATAATATATTAGAGAAAAAAATGAGAAAGCATAATATTGTGGGAAAGATAGGAAAATGGGTAAAAGAATTTCTGCAAAACAGAAAACAGATAGTGGTTGCAAATGACGAGAAATCAGATGAAGCTCAGGTAATATCTGGCGTGCCACAAGGTACGGTATTAGCTGCACTGCTGTTTGTTATTAGGATCTCAGACATAGACTGTGATGTTAAAAACTCTGTAGTGAGAAGTTTCGCCGATGACACAAGAATAAGTAGAGAAATTACTTGTGATGAAGATAAGAACTCACTACAAAGAGATCTAAACAAAATATATGAATGGGCAGAGATAAATAGGATGGTATTTAACTCCGATAAATTCGAATCAATAAATTATGGAAACAGAGACGGAATGGTGTATGCATACAAGGGACCTAATAACGAGACAGTCACAAACAAGGAAGCAATTAAAGACCTTGGTGTAATGTTAAATAGGAATATGTTATGCAACGACCAAATAGCAACACTGTTGGCTAAATGTAAAGCAAAAATGGGAATGTTATTCAGACACTTTAAAACAAGAAAAGCTGAACACATGATTATGCTTTACAAAACTTATGTACGTAGTACACTCGAGTACTGCAATGTGATATGGTACCCACACTACCAAAAGGATATTGCACAAATAGAGAGTGTACAAAGGTCCTATACTGCTAGAATAGAAGTTAAGGACCTTGACTACTGGGAAAGACTGCAATTTTTAAAACTATACAGTCAAGAAAGGTGAAGAGAACGCTACATGATAATACAAGCATGGAAGCAAATAGAAGGAATTACTGAAAACATCATGGAGCTAAAAATATCAGAAAGAGCAAGCCGAGGTAGATTAATAGTGCAAAAAATATACCAGGAAAACTAAGGAAGGCGCACAGGACATTAATCCACTACGCACCAGCATCAATAATGCAGCGACTATTTAATGCGCTGCCAGCTCATCTAAGAAACATAGGAGTGAGCGTAGATGTGTTTAAGAATAAGCTCGAAAAATACCTAAGATGCAACCCAGACCATCCAAGACTGGAAGATGCAAAATACACCGGAAGATGCATTAGCCTCACACTGAGGGACCTGGGGGAACCCAAACATAAAATAAAGCAATAAGGCAATAAGGCTCTCTCTCTCTCTCTCTTTCCTTATAAAACGTGATATATATATATATATATATATATATATATATATATATATATATATATATATATATATATATGTGTGTGTGTGTGTGTATATATACATATATACACACATATATATATGTATATATATATATATATATATATATATATATATATATATATATATATATATATTAATTTTCTAATGAGCAACTTCATGCATATCTGGTATGCAGTTGCTGTACGATTAAAAAACAATTAATAACTTTATCTTAACTGAATTTTCATATTTCATAAAGTATTCCTCTAATTTACTTCATCTTTCACACAATTCATTAAAGATTAGCTAAAGCTCTGAATGACCAACTCAGTTTTCAGTGCCTGGCATTAAGTCTAAATCCCATATTGCATTTCATTCCCTCTCTCGCTCTCTCACTCATCACGCACGCACTCACACATACAGACACACACACTCGCACATACACACACTCACACACACACACACACACATATATATATATATATATATATATATATATATATATATATACATATATATATATATATATATATATATATATATATATATATATATATATATATATATATATATATGGCAAGGTTAATTATCTCCACAAAAAATGGTCCGAAAATATCTTTTGCTTTTGAAGTCCTTACTTCAGTGAATATTTGTCAATTAAAATATCAATTTATCTCCTATTTGAGTCAAGTTCAAGAGTTGCTTTCTTTTCTTAGTAGTACAAACCAAAGTTTGACTAATGAAAGATAAATATAGGAATCAAAACTGGGGAATGTATTTATGAAGGGAAACAGCATCGGTTCTGTGCACATAACATGAAAAAAGGAAAACAGTCAAAGAGTTCTCAGAAATTCCAGTCAAATTGATAGAAAGAACTCGTGAGAAGACTTCGACCTTTCAGAAAGAAGTGGGTGAGCTGGAAGGATGGAAATTGGATGGTGACGAGAGAGAGCCTGCTTGTATTCAGAGACGAATGTTCAATAGCCTGATAGTCTGCTAATCATTCACAAGAAACGTAGATAGATTTTTTAATGAGGCAACTGTTGGGTACAAAGAAAAAAAAAAATAACCCCAGATATCTGGTTATTTTACAGTTGAAATAGATTTATTTTTATGATTGGTTCATATCCAAAATGCATTTGGTTTATAGGTTATAAAACCATATAATTAGAGTAAACCAAAGTCTTCTGGTGACCCCTTGTCATATCCTACACATATCCGGTCATCATATCTGGTTATCTTTCTCTGGAACTTGAAGAAACTAATGGCTTTGTTCTTGAATCTCAGAGGTCACTATCAACGTTTAAAATCCTGCGTATGGTTTTATTCATCTTGGAGGGCTTATCTGAAGTATTTTTAGACAAATATATCTACTATAGTTATGAATTCAACATATACCTTTTTCCGTATCTCTCTAGGATTTCATATAGGTTATGTTTACAACTAGTTTCGTCTTTAAATCCACATTGACTTACCCATTCTCAATGAAAACACAGTGATAACCAATAAAGGTTACGGACGAACTAGGAGCGGACGAACCGCTGCAGATTGTTAATGAATATGCGTACTTAGGACAGACAGTACGCGTTTCCCCAGAATAGGAGACCTATACTAAAAGAATGATAAGCATAGGATGAAGAGCTTTTGGTAAACTAAAGGAGATTATGAAGCGTAAAATGCCACTTTCTCTAAAAAGAAAATTATTCAATCCGATGGTCCTTCCAGTATTTACACATGCATCAGCAACTTGGAGTCTTATTATTATTACTATTATTATTATTATTATTATTATTATTATTATTATTATTATTAGAAGCTAAGCTACAACCCTAGTTGGAAAAACAAGATGCTATAAGCCCAAAGACTCCAACAGGGAAAATAGACCCAATACGGAAAGGAAACAAGGAAATGAATACATTACAAGAGAATTAACCCAATCAAAATAAAATATCTTAGAAAAAGTAACAACATTAAATTAGATATTTCATAAACAAACTATAAAGACTTAAAACACAAAACAAGAGAAAGATAAATAAGATAGAACAGCGTACCCTAGTGTACCCTAGAGCAAGAGAACTCTAATTCAAGACAATAGAAGACCATAGTACAGAGGCTATAGCACTACCCAAGGCCGGAGAACAATGGTTTGATTTTGGAGTGTCGTTCTCCTAGAAAAGCTGCTTACCATAGCTAAAGAGTCTCTTCTACCCTTACCAAGGTTAAAGTAACCACTGAATAATTACAGTGCAATAGATAACCACCCCCTGATTGAAGAATTGTTTGGTAATCACAGTCTTGTCAGATGTATGACAGAGGAGAATGGGGAAAGAATATACCATACTATTAGGTGTATGTGTAGGCAAAGACAGAATGAGCCGCAACCAGAGAGAGAGGGATCCAATGTAATACTGTCTGGCCAGTTTTAGGACCCAATAAAGCTCTAGCGGTAGTATCTCAACGGGTGGCTTCAAAACATTAGCTAGTTACAACTCAAACAGACATGGAAAAATAAGAAACAGAAAAAGAGCAACATGTATACGAGATAAAACAAAAGAAATAGACATGGGCAGGACATAAATTGAGAATGGCAGATAACAGACGGGCCAGAGAGACTGCAAACGATGCAGAGGAGGGAAGAGAAGACTATTGGTGAGCTAAGAAAATTTGCTGTTATAGACTGACATAAACAGACGCTGGTGGAAGGTCATATCTAAGGCATTTGTCCTGCAGTGAATTAACTATGACTGATATATATATATATATATATATATATATATATATATATATATATATATATATATATATATATATACATGTATGCATGCATACATATACCAAGGCACTTCCCCCAATTTTGGGGGTTAGCCGACATCAACAATGAAACAAAACAAAAAGGAGACCTCTACTCTCCACGTTCCTCCCAGCCTGACAAGGGACTCAACCGAGTTCAGCTGGTACTGCTAGGGTACCACAGCCCACCCTCTCCCGTTATCCACCACAGATGAAGCTTCATAATGCTGAATCCCCTACTGCTGCTACCTCCGCGGTCATTTAAGGCACCGGAGGAAGCAGCAGGGCCTACCGGAACTGCGTCACAATCGCTTGCCATTCATTCCTATTTCTAGCATGCTCTCTTGCCTCTCTCCCATCTATCCTCCTGTCACCCAGAGCTTCCTTCACTCCATCCACCCACCCAAACCTTGGCCTTCCTCTTGTACTTCTTCCATCAACTCTTGCATTCATCGCCTTCTTTAGCAGACAGCCATTTTCCATTCTCTCAACATGGCCAAACCACCTCAACACATTCATATCCACTCTAGCTGCTAACTCATTTCTTACACCCATTTTCACACTCACCACTTCGTTCCTAACCCTATCTACTCGAGATGCACCAGCCATATTCCTCAAACACTTCATCTCAAACACATTCAATTTCTGTCTCTCCATCACTTTCATTCCCCACAACTCCGATCCATAGATCACAGTTGGTACAATCACTTTTTCATATAGAACTCTCTTAACATTCATGCCCAACCCTCTATTTTTTACTACTCCCTTAACTACCCCCAACACTTTGCAACCTTCATTCACTCTCTGACGTACATCTGCTTTCACTCCACCATTTGCTGCAACAACAGACCCCAAGTACTTAAAATGATCCACCTCCTCAAGTAACTCTCCATTCAACATGACATTCAACCTCGCACCACCTTCCCTTCTCGTACATCTCATAACCTTACTCTTACCCACATCAACTCTCAACTTCCTTCTCTCACACACCCTTCCAAATTCTGTCACTAGTCGGTCAAGCTTCTCTTTTGTGTCTGCAACCAGTACAGTATCATCCACAAACAACAACTGATTTACCTCCCATTCATGGTCATTCTCGTCTACCAGTTTTAATCCTTGTCCAAGCACTTGAGCATTCACCTCTCTCACCACTCCATCAACATACAAGTTAAACAACCACGCCGACATCACACATCCCTGTCTCAGCCCCACTCTCACCGGAAACCAGTCACTCACTTCATTTCCTATTCTAACACATGCTTTACTACCTTTGTAGAAACTTTTCACTGCTTGCAACAACCTTCCACCAACTCCATATAACCTCATCCCATTCCACATTGCTTCCCTATCAACTCTATCATACGCTTTCTCCAGATCCATAAACGCAACATACACCTCCTTACCTTTTGCTAAATATTTCTTGTATATCTGCCTAACTGTAAAAATCTGATTCATACAACCCCTACCTCTTCTAAAACCACCATGTACTTCTAAGATTGCATTCTCTGTTTTATCCTTAATCCTATTAATCATTACTCTTCATACACTTTTCCAACTACACTCAACAAACTAATACCTCTTGAATTACAACACTCATGCACATCTCCCTTACCCTTATATAGTGGTACAATACATGTAAAAACCCAATCTACTGGTACCATTGACAACACAAAACACATATTAAACAATCTCACCAACCATTCAAGTACAGTCACACCCCCTTCCTTCAACATCTCAGCTCTCACACCATCCATACCAGATGCTTTTCCTACTATCGTTTCATCTAGTGCTCTCCTCACTTCCTCTATTGTAATCTCTCTCTCATTCTCATCTCCCATCACCGGCACCTCAACACCTGCAACAGCAATTACATCTGCCTCCCTATTATCCTCAACATTCAGTAAACTTTCAAAATATTCCGCCTACCTTTTCCTTGCCTCCTCTCCTTTTAACAACCTTCCATTTCCATCTTTCACTGTCTCTTCAATTCTAGAGCCAGCCTTCCTTACTCTCTTCACTTCTTTCCAAAACTTCTTCTTATTCTCTTCATATGACTGACCCAATCCCTGACCCCACCTCAGGTCAGCTGCCCTCTTTGCCTCACGTACCTTGCGCTTTACTTCCATATTTTTCACTCT
Source organism: Palaemon carinicauda (assembly GCF_036898095.1). Lineage (NCBI taxonomy): Eukaryota > Metazoa > Arthropoda > Malacostraca > Decapoda > Palaemonidae > Palaemon > Palaemon carinicauda. The sequence continues at coordinate 22,418,539 of NC_090725.1, read as the reverse complement.
ATATTTTTCATACTTCTCTATACTATTACTCTGCAGCCATTCTTCAAAAGCCCTCTTTTTCTCTTCCACTTTTAGCTTCATTCCTTCATTCCACCATTCACTGCCCTTCCTCATGCTGCCTCCAACAACCTTCTTGCCACACACATCACTTGCAATCCCAACAAAATTTTCTTTTACTAACTTCCACTCCTCTAAATTACCAGTTTCTCTTACTTTCATATCGTCATATGCCATTTTCAACCTTTTCCTGATATTTACTTTTTACCCCCGGTTTTATTAGCTCTTCAACCCTCACTAGCTCCCTTTTACATCCACCTACTCTATTCCCCCACTCTTTTGCTACAACTAATTTTCCTTCCACCAAAAAATTATCAGACATACCGTTAGCCATATAAAAACATATATATATATATATATATATATATATACTGCATATATATATATATATATATATATATATATATATATATATATATATATATATATATATACTGCATATATATATATATATATATATATATATATATATATATATATATATATATATATATATATATATATAATTGCATAGTTGCACGTAATCAAAAGTATTTACAGATATGCTACATACATATGATAGTACTTACGGTGTGTTTTATCGAAGGTGTAGTCAGGAATAGAGCCTCGACGACATTTGCCGAATACTCTGCTAATAGCGTACTGTACACCTGTTGAGAGTTCATTTGATTAGTCAAGTAACATTAGTTGAGTCCTGGAAACAAATAACTCTAAAACATAATTTTACGAGTAATCATAATCTTCAAAATCGACAACAGTGCCTGACTACAAGGTAAACTAGGCAAGGAAAAAAAAAGAAAAAAAAAATTCCTGGGAGTAATGTGGATATGAATGGTTAAGGGGTAAACAGACTTAAGTCTGATAAGATTTCTGCTCTTAAGTGTTGTTATTTGATCATCAGAACTCTGTAATCTTCTCAGAAAGATTTCAAGGACTTTTTGTTCATAAGACTTTTAGTAATCGTGCAGACATCCAAGCCAAAAGTAAGAGTATAACAAGCCATGGGCAAGGTAAGCACTTTAGAATAAAAGGCAAGTACTATGTGCTCAAAGTAATTGCAAACTTTTAATTTTACTAAACCCACAGAACTGTATAGTTTATCTAATATATAGAAATACTTTTTCGTTATTTTCTTATTTTATTTTTGTTTTGATTACAACATTGGCTATATAATATGAATAGGCCTATTTTTTAAAAGTTTTTAGTTCATATTTCAGTTTTGTATTGGATGCAATATCTGTCGTCTTCTGAAAATTCACATAGGCCTACTAGAACCATCTTTCAACATGACATTAGACCCGGATTCTCAAAATAATAATGATAATAAAAAAGTAATATTGCTTATTGCTATCAAAACACCAGTTCATCTATTCCGCATATGTGTTTGAATCCACTCCTCACTTCTCGATATTCGTAGGTTGCGAAGCCATCTTTGGAACTTATAGTGCCGTAAGCCTTGATTTAGAAGATTGCCATTATAAAACTCTTCCACTTTCAGTGAAATTGACTATTTTACAATAACGTTGCATACAATTTACGCTATTTTAAAGATCATTTCAGCTCGATCACATCTTTTAAAAAGAGGATCCCTGCCATCCCAACTTAACGTAACGAGAAGAGATCTATGGTTCCTTTCTTAATGATTTGTTGTCCGTTCGTCGAATCCTTATTCAAGTGTACGACTCCCTTTCTGGCATTCAAAAGCTTTTTGGTAGGACCATTATTTGTATTAAACGGCTTCTATATTAGACAATTTCTTAACATATTATTCAACCAGGTATGAATTTTATCCATAGACCATACACAAGAAAATATAAACAAAATAATACATGATGATGACCATTTCAAAAGTGTTTATGAGAGTTGCTAACTTGGGGAAACGGAACCCTTTATGTTTCCCCCTCTTCTTTAACTCTCCACTTTCTCCCCCCTCCCTTTCCCCTTCCCCACTCTTTCTCATGAGAGAAAGATTTCCGAAGAGTGCGGTGATGTACATGGCAATCTAAAACGAGCGTACGAATTGGAACGAAATTAGAGCTGAAAGAGAAAGGAAGAGTACGAATTTCAATTGTCCAAATATGATATCCTACTTTGCTATTATGTAACCTAAGCATCCATGAACTCTAAATGAAATCATAAATACACGTGATTATTGATTATGTTTTGTTATGTAAAGAAAGAGTATATTGTTAATCATAACCTAATCATAAGATTATTATGGTTGTAATGGCTATCTGGGGTCATGCATTTCTGTTTAAATACATTTAAACAGCATTATTCAAATCTGTCCAGCTTACAAACGATCAGAATACGATCAGAGTAAAATTTCCAGCAGCAGATGACGTTGTCGAACCCATTCCTTACATTCTTAAAACAAATTAAACCAGGTTAGAATATCTCAATTAAACTACTCTTCTTTGAAGGAATCCATTTCATATACTGTATATAGCCATTTATGTTTGAATTTATTCTTTCATAAAAATTGTGTTCAACCCCAAAGAAATTTTTTCTAACACAATTCGACGATATTTACGAAAAGGAAAGTTTTTATTTGTATTCCTTTCTGTATTCTATTTTTTACCTTTATCTGATGGATAATACAAATACAAATATCGTTGAATTATGTTGGAAAAATGGCAGCACCCAGTAAGTCTAATGCCACACAAGTAATTAGGCAGTTAATGTCATATAAATTCCGCTGGTAAATCATACCGATTATAATTACTAATGCATAATCATGACTAAAAGTTATTACTACCTACATCTGAAACACAAACAGCAAAATACATCAATAAAATACATGAACCTCATATCTATGCAACATTTTTCTTCATGAGGGTTTTTTCGCATTGTCATAATTTTCTTGCTTTATAGAATAATTTTGTACGATTGCCTATATAAGAATAAAAAGAAACATTTCGATGACCTGTGCAGTGTCAAGCAAGTTCAAGACCTTTTCTACTGTAGTTAATGCCTTTTTGATACTATCATATGAATTAATAATTTGTTACTAATAAAATATCTCCTCGCATGAAGAATTATATATATATACATACATATATATATATATATATATATATATATATATATATGTATATATATATATATATATATATATATATATGTGTTTATATATATATATATATATATATATATATATATATATATATATATATATATATGTATATATATATGTATATGTACATGTATATATATTTATATATATATATATATATATATATATATATATATATATATATATATATATATATATAGATATATATATGTATGCATATATACATACATATATATATATATATATATATATATATATATATATATATATATATATATAACTTATTCTTCTGCAAAGCCACTGTATTTCGAAATTTTTCATGCTGAGGAAATATACAGCTCGCTATCTGCTTTCTTCCTTTAATCACCATAAGACGATTTTGCTTTCCAAGAATTTCTCAGCGTCACGACTCTGTTTCTCAGTCCTTCACACTTCATCAAGAGTCATATCATTCTAATTCCCTGCAATATGTCTTCTCACCTCTACCACACACCTTTAGATTGTAAACTGAACTGGAAAATATTTTTTTTTTTTTTAATTCTCGTAATAAGAATACAGCAGAGAGGATCAATAGCTGTATGTTTTGGGTCTTCGGGGAATTTTACGCCGCACTGAACTGTCAGGAGCTGTTCTCAAATTCCCTTCCTTCTGGACGAACATTGAACAGACTATCACAGGGATCAAGAGAAAATAAATTTGCCCTGGCTTGAAAATACATCAATATATAGGGTTCATAACTTTTTATCAAGAGCATTACTAATATGCTATATATACATCGCACTACCCAAGAGAGATTAGTTCACCAAACGTTCAGCTGGTCTCCACAAGGCACTAGAAGAGTTTGGAGACCCAGACCTACATGGCTGAGGACTATGAAGCACGAAGTAGGAGGTGATGAATGAAGAAGTATCGAATTAAAGGCTCAAGATAGAGACGGCTTTCCATTAATTGGCGTAAGAGGAAAATATATATATATATATATATATATATATATATATATATATGATATATATACATATATATATATATATATATATATATATATATATATATGCATATATATATACATATATATATATATATATATATATACATATATATATATATATATATATATATATATATATATATATATATATATATCTACCACAATGGCATTTAATACCAATTTCTACCTTCCTTGATAGCTCGATGCATAGATGCAAAGGTTCGAATCTCTGCCGAGCCAGCAGCTGTTATAATAAATGAATTTTCATTGGAAATACATTTCCAAGGTAGAATTCGGTATTAAATGCTATTGTGTTGGATATTTACATTGATTAAAATCACGAGTGTTATTGATATATATATATATATATATGTATATATATATATGTATATATATATATATATATATATATATATATATATATATATATGTCTGTGTGTGTTTGTGTGTGTGACTGTGTGTGTGTGAATACTTGAATAATACATGCTTATATATACTGAATATATATATATATATATATATATATATATATATATATATATATATATATATATATATATATATAAATATATATACATACAGACATATATATATACATATATATATACACACACACATATATATATAAATATATATATATATATGTATACATATATATTATGTATAAAATCATATATTCATATACAAATATGATATTTTATATATTTATACACACACATATATATATATATATATGCATATATATATATATATATATATATATATATATATATATATATATATATATCCTGCTATATTAAGTATGATAAGCATTCATTTGTATATTCTCGGTGTGAAACATTACATCAGCATCGGTATGTGTGAAAATATCTATAATTCTAGGATACTGATGTTTGTGTCTTTTTAAAGCTAAATACCTTCTATTTATCACGGCATGTTAAAAGGACAGAATAAGAAAACTAGAGCAAAGTTGCCGTTAGATAGTAACTAAACTTTCAATATATTAAACACGAATGTTTGATGACGATGACTACGAATTCAGATTTTTCATTTTTGTGGCCTATTTAGTACCGTCTCTGCCTGGTGATCGCCAGACTGGGGTTCGAGTCGCACTCAAACTTGTTAGTTCCTTTGGTCGCTGCAACCTCACTACCCTTGTGAGCTAAGGATGGGGGGGGGGGGGGTTTGGGGGAGCCTATAGGGCTACATGCTGAGTCATCAGCAGCCATTGTCTAGCCCTCCCTGGTCCTAGCTTGGATGGAGAGGGGGTACGGGCACTAATCATATGCATGTATGGTGAGTCTCTAGGGCATTGTCTTGCTTGCAAGGGCAATGTTACTGTTCCGTAAAATTGAATCTTTAATTTCATTTTGAACCTAAGATTCACATTAGGGTCTCTTTCTTTAAACCGGTAAGTAACCTTTACTATATGAGATCGATTTAAAAAAGTAAAACTAAAAGAGTGAAAGGTCCATTAACTAGTTGAAGTTAGCAAAATGGGTATATTCTTCTCTATAAAAGATGTAACTAAACCTATAAGAAATATATAAGCATTGTTTTGCACCATGCAAAAGTGCAAACAATTATATTTGGAATAATAAATAGTTTAAGAATG
>NC_090725.1:22395303-22407803 GCF_036898095.1 Palaemon carinicauda | reverse complement strand
CACCGCTGGAGATTACTAGTGGGAGTGATCCAGTGTCTTCAGTGAAGGAGGCGGTGGAGGATTTGATCACCGCCTTTGGAGGAGCAGCTCAGCAGCAGTTAAATGCTATCACTTTCTCCTGTGCATGGTGAGGGTTTGCTGTAATTGTGTGTGTTACCAGCGGGGAGAAGGACTCCACGGACCAGAATCCATCACTACTGTACCCGTTAAAGCTGAGACCTATCTTCCTTTTGGTAAGGGTAGTGATTTTGGTTTGCCTCCATTTCATCTCTGAAGGAGTAGAGGGCGGCGCCTTTAGTGATTTTTCACCGCTGTTTGTGTTTCGCTACGCGGTTAGCGTAAACAAAGTCTCATCCATGATTGGTCCTCGGACTTTATTCGTCTTTCAGTGAACTCCTACATCAGGAATTTTTATTTTTGTGTTAATGTAGGTTAACTATTAATGTGATTTATGTGTATTGTGGGGATAGGAAGTTTTGCATAGATTTGTATAAAGAGGGGTAGAGTTAAGGTTCCGAGACTTTCTTGCTCTTTTCTATCAGTCAATGTAATTGTGTAATTTGTCGGGCGAATGGTAGGTTGCGAGGTTATTCTTTCCTTTTACTGTTGTCTTGCCTTTCCGTGTCGTTGTTGATGAATGGGTCCTATATGTGTTTGTTGTAATGTGCTTGTGGTTTGATATCTTCCCATTTAAAGTGATTTTTTGTGTTATTTTGTTTGTAAATAAATATTCAATATGACTCTTGCAGTGTTTTATGATTACCCACTCCTTTAATATCACTGTTACATATTATTGCTGGCTCTGGCTGTGAAGAAAACTTAAAGAACTTGGCCCTCACTGGGTCCGTGCGTAACATTTGGCGACCTTGCCAGGATCCTGTGAAACTAGTATTTTCAGGATCCCCAGAGCATATGTAATTGTATGTAAACAAATAGTGAAGGAGGTGGTAATTATCAGTTTCGCTAGTTATACAATATTTCTTCGACAAAATGACTGATACAGAGGAAGTGGCTGGGTTTAATGTTTCGGAGTTTTTCCATAGTCCTGATTGGGAGGAGAAGATAGGTTATCTTAGTAAGAGCCATTTAATGTTAATTGGTGAATATCTTAGGTTGCCTATTGTCGCAGGTGTGAAGAAAGGGAGTTTGTTGCTTCAGGTAATGAAGGCTATGCAAGGTAGAATAGCAGGTCCTAGTTTAGCTGAACCAGATTCAATTAAGGATAAGATAGCTTTGCAAAAGATAGAAATGGAAAAGTTGAAGTTACAGTTAGAAATGGGTAAGACTGAAGTAGCTAATAGGGAAAGAGAGGCTTCATGAGAGGGAACGGGAAAAGCTTGTGGTTTGATATCTTCCCATTTAAAGTGATTTTTTGTGTTATTTTGTTTGTAAATAAATATTCAATATGACTCTTGCAGTGTTTTATGATTACCCACTCCTTTAATATCACTGTTACATATTATTGCTAGCTCTGGCTGTGAAGAAAACTTAAAGAACTTGGCCCTCACTGGGTCCGTGCGTAACAATATATATATATATTTATATATTATATATTATATATTATATATTATATATTATATATTATATATATTATATATATATATTATATATATTATATATATTATATATATTATATATATTATATATATTATATATATTATATATATTTTATATATTATATATATTTTATATATATATATATTTTATATATTATATATATTTTATATATTATATATATTATATATATTTATATATATTATATATATTATATATATTATATATATTATATATATTATATATATTATATATATTATATATATTATATATATTATATATATTATATATATGTATGTATATATATGTATATATATAATGTATGTTTGGGCTCGGCCATGTCGTCCTGATGGAAGGTTCCTTTAGGTAGCTTTCTAAGGGATAATTGCTACAGTGATACTCCCAGAGAATTAACCATAGGTCTCCAGAATTCTAACTCCTGGCGCACATATTAATATATCTTTAAGGATATATCATAAAATCAAGGGACGTATTTTTTGATACGACATATAGCAATCTTCACCCTGAATCGATTTAACTCTTTGAGGGGGAAGAGTGGCAAACGAAAGGGGAGCCGTTATCAAGGTACTCGGTGGACCTCCTCTCCGTACTACTATGGCCCATCATTCCTTTGAACTGTAGCATTTAAGCTAAGTGCGCTCCCACGTTTCTCTCGGTGTTGTTACTGTTTCTTGGAATATTATCATGCAATCTCCAGCATCTTCATCCTGTGTATTTTTATAAGGTCCCTTCTCACAGTTAAATTCGTATAATTTAAGTGTGTTTAGTGGAGCGTTGCCGACACCGGAGGCGGCCATTTTGAGACCGCTGTCGCAAGCCATAAATGCATTTTATTTAGTCAGTAGTACAATGCTCCCGGTATTAAGCTATAAAGAAACTTTTTAGCTAGTTAGGCAAATTATACTAGTGAATATTTGCATACATTATAATATTTCCTCTTCTGATAAATAATGTTACTTTCGTATATGACGGTGTCCCCAGTGGTACCAACCGAAGCTGCGGTCCGCACCGGAGTTAGGCTAGCCTAACCCATTTTGTATACGTTAGTAAAGTAATTCCCATTGTTTAACCTCTTCGTATCGTTTCCTATTAATTCAGTTGGGGATATATATCCTCTAGAATTTATGGGTATAATTCGATACTTTTCTCTTTTAGAGAAAAGAGGCTAAACCCTTTCTCCCCCCTGAGCGCTTTCATCACAAGCGGCAACCCTATCTTTCGTCATCACCACCGAGTAGTAAACTCAGGCTTGACTTAGATAGTATTTTACCATCTATCTTCTTTGCCGCCAAGTATCCCGGCTTCGAAGTATGACAGTAACTCAGGGTGTACTGTCTTCCAGCCGATAATGTCGCCGACAGGGGAATCTTTGTTCCTCGGCCAACCACGACGCTGTCGGCACAGGAATCTATGCTTCCTTAGTTTACAGCCAAAAGTAGGCGGCATACCTGCCGCCGCCTTTCTCCCCTGCAAACTATAAGGCCCTTTTCCCTTTTCTATCGCCGGTATTCTGGCAGTCATCCCGGCTTGCTGGGTTGACTAAGTTGCCGGCCGGGACCCTACCAGCAGCGGTTAGGTTGCTGCCACGGCCAACTCCTCCTTATGTCCTTCCTTCACCGGAACCGAATGCCCCGGGGGGAAAGACTGAGCCGGTCCTGACGGCTGCCAGTGGGAAACCATTATACTCTTGAGAATTCTTCAGTCCTGTCTTGGACTGCCATCCACAGACCTTGCAACCGGCAGTACAGCTGTGGCAAAAGTTGTGGCTGGATGGAAGCTAGAATCAGATGCATTCCTCCCCTTCCATTAGAACTCTCATTCTGGCAAGGAGACAGTAGGCGGCAATAGCCCTCCTACTCTTTCAATTATTGTGCTAAACCATAATAATAGGAAATTCTCCTTTTCATTCTTTCTCTCTCTCTATAAGTTAGTGCCGCCAGGCACTAGCCTAACCCCAGTAGTGTACCAGTAAAACTGCAGTATACAACAATACAGTAGCCAGTAAAACTACAGTATATAACAATACAGTAGTTGGAAAAATACAATATATAACGATACAGTAGTTGATAAAACTACAGTATACAACAAGACAGTAGCTAATAAAATTACAGTATACAACAATACAGTAGTACAAGTATTTCTAACATACTCTGTGTATCCTTTCACAGTCTATTGTTGGGACTGCATAACATGTTGAGGTTGAAGTATTCCCTCAACATCCTGATGAATCCTTTGATTATCGGGACACTTATGAAACACCGTTCAGTATTAATATTCTACAGGTGGAGGAGTTAGTATAAATATTCACTAACTCCGGCTCTACGCACGGGAGTTATTCCACCCGGTATTTTCCCTTATAAGGAATTCAAATATCAGTATTGACGGAGGCCTCAGCAATTGCCTGGGAGAGGAAACACAGATATGTGTCTTTCCTATTTCCTTTCTAGCTTATTATCCTAAGCTATTAAATATAATAGTAAGTATTACTATTTTTAAGTATGCATTTATATCAATGATATAAACAACTGAATACTCATTCCACCATTTCTTTCCTTACAGGAGGAGCCAATGGTGAAGTGTGCAGTTGTGTTCTGCAACCGCAAGAGTAAGGACTTTTGTGGGCATACGATGTGCAGGTCTCATGCCCCCTGCTGCATCGTATCTGGATCCCTGAGGTACTGGAACCCGAAGGGTTGCTCCAACTGCTCGACCTTGCTGACCGACGGCTTTGGGGAAGAGATCCCTGACACCATGGAGTCAAGGGATACAGCAAGGGAAACCCTTCGACGGTGGGTAAGAGGGTTCCAGAAGAACTCTCTGGGACCTTACCTACCTAACGAATCTCTAAGGTGCCTTCTGTTCTCTAAGGCTCAATCCAGTGCGGTTGTGCCCAAGATACACGTCCAGCCTCCCTTCATCAAACTGACAGTGGACGCGGACATCAACAAGGCACTGCAAGGCATGGACATCCACCAAGAACGATGTCGGAGGTGTCCACCGACACTGAACAGGACCTACTGCAAGAAGGCCCTGAAAAAGAAGTGGTTCAACTACCCACGGAGGAAGAAGGATCCGTTTCGATGGTGACTTAAGACCCTCGGTTCACTGTGACAGCATATCAACCTGTGCCATCAACCTCTTCAGCCCCAACTCCCCAACCGGCTATGGAGGCCGGTAGGAGCGAAGCGCTCCTAGAGTTGATCCAGCAGATGTTGGCAGTGTCCCAGAAGGAACAAGAGGAGATTAAACAAGATCTCAAAGAGACGAAGAGAGAGGTAAAGGAAGAGAAACGCTCCAGCACTTCCAGGGGCTCTACTAAGCCCCTTAGAGTATCTGACCTCCCTCACTGCTCCGAAACCAACCCCTGGAGGTATATGGAGCACATGCCCATGATGAATGGGAAGCTTTATATCTCAGAGAAGTTGGGGGCCAAACCCCTTGAAGATCTCCAATTCTGGCAGAGCCTTTCAGCATACCCAGATTGCTACACGAGACTGCGAGATGAACCAGCATCCCGCGAGGAGACGGTACCTAAGGAAGTCATTATCTTCGAGCATGACAAGGCACAGGCTATCCTAACCAAGACCCTGAAAGGAGCCAGATATACCAACTCCAAAGTCTCAGCATTGAGCAAGAGGCACCCAACCTACATTGCTCCTTCCTCCAGAGCTTTCCCCTTTTCGGTGAAAGCCGTTGACTGTGTCATGAGAGCAGTCGATAAGGGCAAACCGTGCCCAGTCCTAGAGGAATGCAAACTATTATCTCTAGCCATGCCTACCTGCAACTAGAAGTGGAAAGAAGTACATCTAACCTTCGTCTCTAAGTTGGATCCAGAGATAGCAGGCCAGCAATTCAACGAGAACCTTCTAAAGTTGCAAGAACATCTTTTGAGAAGGGAACAGGAGACAAAAGAAAGACTTGCCGCTTCTTTGTCTCATCAGAACTGCCTGGAAATGTGTGCAGGCCTAACCAATGCCCCAGACATGTACATGGTCTTAGCCAAGTCCCACATGGGTACCCTTGTGAAAGACTTATATGCCTTCGTCAGGTCAAGGAGGACCTGTAGAGAGCATGTGTTTGCCACAGCAACAGTAAAACATGAACCCAGGAAGCTGATCACATCATGCATCTGGGGCAAAGACCTTTTCCCACAAGATATGGTTCAAGAAGTTATTGCTAAAGCTGCCACGGAGAATAGGAACTTTTTCCAAAAGTGGGGCATGTCTTCTAAGAGGAAATCATCCTCAGACAGTGGTCCTCAACCTAAGAATAAGAAGGCAAAGAAACCACGTAGACCTGCACAACTTCCGAACGTGACCATGGCCACAGTGCCTCAAAGGGTAACCCAGCTGCAAACCACCTTTCAGATGGTCCCTCAGCAGCTGGTGGCCCAATCACCTGTTTTCAACCCAGGTTTTGAGAGGCAAACGACTACCTTTCGGCCCTACAAAGGTAGAGGCCCAAAAAGAGGCTCCTCAGAAACCCCTCAAGGGGTACAGGAGGATGGGGTCACGGAAGCAAGTCCTCAGGAACCTCTAAGCAATGAGAGGTTCCAGGTAGGAGGCAGACTTCCACTTTCAGGATCGTTGGACCTTCGATCCCTGGGACCACAGCCTAATCACGAATGAACTCGGCTGGAAATGGAACAAAATTCCACCCCCTTTTCCATAATTCTTCCAACACTCCACCCCCTTGTTGGAAGAATATACCTCAATACTCTTGAACAAGAAGGTAATAAGGAAAGTGAAGTCCATCAAATTCCAGGGAAGGCTGTTCTGTGTTCCCAAGAAAGACTTGGACAAGCTCAGAGTCATTCTAGACTTGTCTCCACTCAACAAGTTCATCGAGAACAACAAGTTCTGGATACTTACTTTACAACACCTAAGGACCCTTTTACCCAAAGGGGTGTACACAGTCTTAATAGACCTGGCAGATGCTTACTGTCACCTACCAGTCAGTCGCCCCCTCTCCTCCTACCTAGGATTCAGGATACAAAAGACAAAGTATGTCTTCACAGCCATGGCCTTTTGGCTAAACATAGCCCCAAGGATATTCACAAAACTTGTGGATACAATCGTCCAACAATTACGCTCGGAAGGAATTCAGGTAGTAGCATACCTGGACGATTGGCTGGTGTTGGCATCATCCAAGACAACTTTTCTACAAGTGGCCGGAAAGGTGATCCAGTTTTTGGAGCACCTAGGCTTCAAGATCAACCGCAAGAAGTCTCGCCTTTCTCCAGCTCAGAAGTTTCAATGGTTTGGAATCCATTGGAACTTACAGTCACACCATCTCTGCATTCCACTGAAGAAGAGGAGAGAGATAGTGGGATCTGTCAAGAGACTAATCAAACACGAGGATTTCAAGACGCCAACAGGAAAAAGTATTGGGCTCTCTCCAGTTCGCAGCAGTGACAGACCCAGTGCTAAAAGCACAGTTAAAGGATGTGTCAGGAGTCTGGAGAAGATACGCATCAAACGCTCGAAGAGATCAACAAAGGTTCACACCGACCCGATTGCGCATGCTATCAAGACCGTGGTCAACAGCCAAGAGCCTAGCACGTACAATTCCCTTACAACAACCTCAACCATCAGTGGTAATACACACAGAGGCCTCCCTGTAAAGATGGGGAGGCCATTCGCAAGAAAGGAAAGTGCAGGGGAATTGGTCACACCAGTTCAAAACCTTTCACATCAACATCTTGGAGGCTATGGCAGTCATCCTAACGTTGAAGAAACTATCCCCTCGCAGGTCAGTCCACATCAGACTGGTCTTGGATAACGACATGATAGTAAGATGTCTAAATCGACAAGGCTCGAGATCACCTCACATCAATCACGTGATGTTAGCCATCTTCTACCTGGCAAGGAAGAGAAGATGGCACTTGTCAGCAGTTCACCTGCAAAGGTTCTGCAATGTGACGGTGGATGCTCTCTCCAGGTGAAAGCCGATAGAGACAGAATGGTCCCTAGACGCAGACTCATTCTCCTTCGTCTCAGAAAAAGTCCCAGAACTGCAGATCGGCTTCTTCACAACGAGCGACAACAAGAAACTACCTTGTTATGTAGCCCCTTACGAGGACCTTCAAGCAGAAGCGATAGACGCCCTGTTTCTAAACTGGAACAGATGAAATCGAATCTACCTGTTCCCACCAACCAATCTCCTGCTAAAAGTCCTCGACAAACTAAGATCCTTCAGAGGAACAGCTGCAGTAGAGGCCCCCAAATGGCCCAGAAGCAATTGGTTCCCTCTAGTTCTAGAATTGAAATTGAAGCTGCTTCCTCTGCCGAACCCAGTTTTATCCCAACTGGTTCAGAAGTTGACTGTTTACGCTTCATCCTTGAGAACCAACAACCTACATCTCATGATTTTCTCGCCCTAGCAGCGAAGAAAAGGTTTGGGATCTCAAAGGACAAGATCGAATTCATTGAAGAATACAAGTCAAGTTCAACTAGGAGACAATATGAATCGTCTTGGAAGAAGTGGGTTTCCTTTGTGAAAGCAAGAAAACCGACAGAAATATCAATAGACTTCTGGCTCTCCTTCTTCATCCACCTACATGAACAGGGCCTTGCTTCCTCTTCTGTACGCCTTTCAGGTGGACCTTTCGGGTGAAATCTTCAATAAGATACCAAAAGCATGTGCTAGATTCAAACCGGCAACCCCTCTAAAGCCCATAACATGGTCATTGGACAAAGTCTTGCACTATGCTTCGAATATGAACAATGAGGATTGCACCCAAAAGGATCTAACACAGAAAGTGATATTTCTGTATGATATAGCCTCAGGGGCTAGATTTAGTGAAATAGTAGACTTATCCAGAAATGAAGGCCATATTCAGTTCTTGGAAACAGGAGAACTGAATCTCTCCCCTGATCCTACCTTTCAAACCAAAAACGAGCTGCCCACCAAAAGGTCGGGTCCTTGGAGAATCTGCCCTCTGAAAGAAGATGCCTCTCTATGCCTAGTAGAGTGTCTCAAGGTCTATCTTCGAAGAACTTCAGACTTCAAGGAGGGACAGCTCTTCCGAGGCGAAACCTCAGGATCAAACTTATCTCTATGACAACTGAGGGCGAAACTCATCTACTTTATTCGCAGAACGGATCCTGACAGCACACCCGCAGGTCACGATCCAAGGAAAGTTGCTTCTTCGTTGAATTTCTTTCAACACATGGACTTTGAGAGGCTCCGCTCATATACAGGGTGGAAATCATCCAGAGTCTTCCACAAACATTATGCGAAGCAAGTGCACGAGATAAAACAGGTTTTATGACATTATCTGCCGCCACGGCAGGTAATGTCATAAAACCTGTCGTCTAGTGCTGTGACGAACAGTGAACTGTTCTGGGACTCAACAGTGTATCGGGTGAATAGGTGTTAACACCTTCTAGTGTTAACCTTCTAGTGAAAATCACTATGGTGATTAATAGACTGTTCTATACAGGTGCAGAATCTAACTAATAACAACAGTGTCGTGTGAACATTTGAACACAGTGTTGAGGCATATCCAGCATCTGAGTGAAACTAGACAAGTTTAGCTTCACATTCATTGAGTGGCATTTTTAAAAAAAGAATTAATATATATCTATATCTATATCTATATCTATATCTATATCTATATCTATATCTATATCTATATCTCTATATATATCTATATCTCTATATATATCTATATCTCTATATATATCTATATCTCTATATATATCTATATCTCTATATATATCTATATCTCTATATATATCTATATCTCTATATATATCTATATCTCTATATATGTATATCTATCTATATATATCTATATATATCTATATATATATATCTATATATATATCTATATATATATATATATATATATATATATATATATATATATATATATATATATATATATATATATATATATATATATATATATTCTTCCCTTACAAGTCAGAAATATATATAACCATGATGTTTATATGTGTAAAGTTAGATTCCTTCTCATGATACATAATCAATTTATTTTGATTATGAAAATAAAGAGAAAAAAATGTATCTGCGTCTTCTTTTATCCTCAGTACATCAATAAAAGAATCCAGAGTTTTTCTATTTCCTTAAATAGACACCTTGATGGTACCGATTTCCAAAGTACGAATAGGTAATCTCTAGAAAGTTTCCCTTGCGTCCTTATGGAAATACAAACTTTGAATCCTTATAGTCGAAGTCGACATTTTCCCTGAAGGGAGCAGGAAGCCCTAAGCTAGTTCCAAGCTTAGTGGATATGACAAATAACAGTAATGTCATATATATAAGGGTCTAGGACACCATAAAAGGAACTAATTCAAAGTAAAGGCACTTATACAAACCCACAGATATAGTACTTTCAAGTTGATTATCTGGTAAGCTTCCATCAGGGCGACATGGCCGAGCAAAATCTATTTTTGGGTGAGATAGCCATGTCGTCTTGATGGACCCACCATTCTTTCTTAAATAACCCCACCCGAAACTACTCTATCTGCGGCTATTCCTGCTTAAATGCAACTAGGAATGATGGGCCGTAGTAGTACGGAGAGGAGGTCCACCAGGTACCTTGATAACGGCTCCCCTTTCGTTCGCCACTCTTCCCCCTCAAAGAGTGAAATCTATTCGGGGTGAAGGTTGCTATGATTCGTATAAAAAAATACGTCCTCTGATTTTATGCGATATCCTTAAAGATATATTAAGGATACTCTCGCCAGGAGTTAGAATTCTGGAGGTCTATGGTTAATTCTCTGGGAGCATCACTGTAGTAAATATCCCTTGGAAAGCTACCTAAAGGAACCTTCCATTAGGACAACATGGCTATCTCACCCAAAAATAGATTTTTCATTTTGCTCAAAATCAGTTGTATATATATAAATGAACATAATATATAAATGTATATATATATATATATATATATATATATATATATATATATATATATATATATATATATATATATATATATATATATATATATATACCGTAAATTCGACAAAAAAAAGGTGCAAAGCTTGCTCTTACCTCAATATGAGAATGGTATGACAGCTCTGGTTTAAACTCGACCACTGTGTAAACTATGTGTTCCTGGTCGTTTGGGATTACCTCAAACATGACTGGGATCCTATTAGCAATTTTTTCATCAGGAAATAGACCCTTTTCAGGCATGACAAAGGCGTCTTGCTCTGTGAGAAAAGATGGATTATCGATTAATGTGTAGTTTATCACACTCCATCAGGTAGCTGACAACCTGATTACATTCTTCTTTTCAACACACTTCACACTCGCCTCGCTTTTAAATATGATAGCCTATAGGAGCGCCGTATGTTGAACTAATTACTAAAATAATTCTTCATGATACAGAATTTCAAATGAACTTATCTTTGGCGTTTCTTCAAAACTAAATTCTCTCTTAATCTCTATAAAAATACAACGAACTTCAAATCTTAAAAGTATATAGCAACATGAATTATGTAGTGTAAATATTCTCTCTCTCTCTCTCTCTCTCTCTCTCTCTCTCTCTCTCTCTCTCTCTCTCTCTCTCTCTCTGAAATTACCATGTTCTTTAATACTCACGAGAGAAATAAAAGTTCATTTCTGTGTCTCCATTCTCGCAAATGTTCCATTTTTCACACTTGATGCCATCCACATTATAGTCAGGTCCATCGTACCTCTAGAACACATTAAATCGAATGAAAACAGTATACTCAAATGAAAAGAGAAATTAAAAGTAAGAGTTCAGCTCAATATTTACTTTCCCTTAAAAATTTCTAGTCTGTCACACAAACTGAAATCTTCGACCTTTGATCTGCAATGGCGGAACTCGAAGTTCTAATTTGATTCATCTTGAGAAATGGATATGATATGAAGACAGGTAGCAATGCTAATGAATAAATTAATAGAATAGCTAGTAAAGAACAAATGAGATGCTAGACATATAAAATACAAATAATTGTATAAATTGAACAATATAAAGAAGGTTGCTATGAAATATCATAACCATGAAACACCCAGTAGGAAAATCACTTTATACTGCCTGACCGACGTTAGGCTGAAGAAATTTTATTGATTAAACTGACCCCAAACCGACCATACGCTTTCTTTCCTCTTTCCTCCAATCTCGATGATATTGAAGCAATTCTCTATTGTGGCAGAATCATTCCAACATATATATAAAAAAGAGGATGAAATAAAAAACATATTCCCATTTTTTTTATACGCTCTTTTTACGTATACACTCTGCGGCCTGATCACATCGTTTACCTCTCCACGTAAGATCAAAAGCATCGATCCCTTCCCCAACAGATTGGCCAATACTGTGGATTTGGAAAAGTGGTTCGAGAGAGAAGGGTTGGAATTCAATTACTTTTAAACGTTGGAGATTTCCAGCGCTGACACCTGAAAAGCAGGCAATACAAGACTCGATCATTTACAGTTAAATTCACGTTGGGTAACGCGAGATGAATAAATAGGGAAAGAAGAGTAGTTGATGACCATCTTGGTTTCTAGTTATTCCATTTCATGAGTAAAGCATTGCTCGATAAACATAAGACTTACTATCAACAGAAACTAGAACTTAGAATGTTTATTGAGAAAGAGAGAGAGAGAGAGAGAGAGAGAGAGAGAGAGAGAGAGAGAGAGAGAGAGAGAGAGAGAGAGAGAGAGAGAGAGAGAGAGATATTATCTATCATTATAATCCCAATAAGTGCAATGCTGGCGTAATTTTAGGAGGTATCAATAAACAAACAGAGAATCTTCTTTTAATACAGAGGGGGATAGGACTGGTAAGGTAGTGTCCCTAGGGGTGCTAGAGTAGATGGAAAGAAGCAAAGATGATCCCATAGAGAGCAAGAAAAAATAGAACATTTCTCCAAGAAGGCGATATCATAAGCATCAGGGAAAAGGGGAGCAACAGAAGAGTCAAA
>NC_090725.1:22372803-22390303 GCF_036898095.1 Palaemon carinicauda | reverse complement strand
TAAAAAGGTGACTAGCGCAGATACTGCATTGCTGTTGAGAAGAAAAAAATTAGATAAATGGAAAAGGTGTCTTCTAAAATTAACGCCACTGAGGCAGCCATTGTCTTTGATGATATATATATATATATATATATATATATATATATATATATATATATACATATATATATATATATATATATATATATATATATATATATATCAATATATATACATATATATATATATATACATCATCTCTTCCTACGCCTATTGACGCAAAGGGCCTTGGTTAGATTTTGCCAGTCGTCCTTATCTGGAGCTTTTAATTCAATACTTCTCCATTCATCATCTTGTACTTCGCGCTTAATAGTCATCAGCCATGTCTTCCAACTCTTCTAGTGCCTTGTGGAGCCCAGCTGAACATTTGGTGAACTAATCTCTCTTGGGGAGTGCGGAGAGCATGCCCAAACCATCTCCATCTACCCCTCATCATGATTTCATCCACATATGGCACTCGAGCAATCTCCCTTCTGTGGCTCGGTTTAAAATCCCCAGCCGACCAATCAGAGAGGCCGATGCTTTGCTATCCGTGTAGACACATCAGGATTATGTATGTAATTGACGGATAGGTTTGTTTAAATCAAATGGTTGTTACAGACTAATACACACACAAACAAAGCCACATCAACACCTTCTAAAAACATAACAGAAACCTCACACGTCTCGAACTGTCAACCTAACTACGCCAAGACTTCTCGCTGCTGGGAAGAAGAACCCTGGTGACTGGTACAACACAGGAACATACTCTACTGGGGTCTAAGCGATGTCCGGCAGGGCTGCCGATTAGGACTATGGTCTACCCCAAAGCTAAAGCAAAGGCAATCCTGCTTATCCATACAGATGGGGAAAAGCGCGTTAATAGTAGAAGATTTTTAATAAAGCAAACTTAATTTTATGAATTAGGATTTAGGACTAAAATCTTCACATACACTTACGGTGGCTCGATGCACTCCGTATCGGTTTCTTCAATATACCGACCTTCCCCTGGAAAATAATGGTATGTAGTGACGTCACCACTATTGTGAACTTCCACGGCGCTTGTCTCCTCCGTATATCCATGGTCATCCAGCTTGTGATAAGAGTGTTTGACGTAGTTGGTTCGATTCTGTTAAAGATTAATGGATTTTTAGGATTACTATGTATTTTGTTTGACTGAAAACAAAACTCTAGTCTGCATATTCACATACACAGTATACAGTATATGCATATATATATATATATATATATATATATATATATATATATATATATATATATATATATATATACAGTATATATATACATATATATATAAACATATAAATGCATATATATATATATATAAATATAATATACATATATATATATGCATGTATATATATGTATATATATGTATATATATATATATATATATACACACATATATACACATATATAAATATATAACTATATATATATATATATATATATATATATATATATATATAGTTTCATGTATATAGATACGTTTGTATATATATATATATATATATATATATATATATATATATGTGTGTGTGTGTGTGTATGTATATATATGTATACATGTACATACATATATATACACACGTATATGGATGGATGCACTGTATATGTGTTAGTGTGAATATCTAGATGTCTAGTAACTGGAACCATTTGTTGAGAAAGTATCACCAAGGATCTAAAGATACATGTCCTTCTAGGTAAGATTGCTCTTCTCTTATATGTATGAGATTAGAACCGAAATGAAGAAGAAAAAAAAAAAGACGACAAGTTCATAAAACTTTGTGTCACATAAGGCTTCCCTAATTTTCTTTTTAAATGAAACAATACACGTCTAAGAAAAGGATATTCAAAAGATTTCTCTTCATTGAATAACTTCATAAAGGCTCTAGAGGTAATTAGTCAGATTTTTTTATTTCCATGTACTTTCATCACTGATCATACGTTAGGCACCGTAAAATAAGAGACATTTTTCATACCCCGCTAGATGAATTTTAGTGAAAACAAGAGACGGATTCAACTATTTCGCTGAAGAAGCCAGAATTTTAAACCTCCAATATTGAACATGGACATTTTTCTTTAGGTGATTCCAATATTGCCTAGGTTTCCAGACGTCAAAGGGTTTACAAAAGGAAAAAAAAAGTTCAAGAATCACAGAAACATGTTTTTGCGTTAGTTATTTTCTGGAAGAGTGGCGTAACTGTGATGCCCAGACATAATGCTGTTGCGTAAACATATTGAGAACACGAGAGATCAGTCCCTGATAAACAGCTTTCCCTCATTGAAAGTTTATACTTCATTTAATTTTTTTTTTTTTACATTAGAATGAAAAAATGGGAGTCATTCTACAAAGTAATGATAGAAATATGTGCAGTAAAACTCACTTTACTTTGAATTATACTTCGTGGTAATAAACGATTTAAATCTGGACACAAGACTTTTAACAAGATAATAGAAAGTTCATTTTGAGATACACAATGAAGAGAATAACTATACCAGATAAAGGAAAAAGACTTGCAAAATAAATATACACCATATATATACACACACACTCTCTCTCTCTCTCTCTCTCTCTCTCTCTCTCTCTCTCTCTCTCTCTCTCTCTCTCTCTCACAAACACACACATATATATACATATTATTTATATATATATATATATATATATATATATATATATATATATATATATATATAAATTAGATGTGCATATATACATACACACATATATATATATATTATATATATATATATATTATGTATATATATATATATATATATACATAAATATATATATATATATATATATATATATACATATATATATATACAGTATATATATATATATATATATATATATATATATATATATATATATATATATATATATATATATATAGTAGGGAATGACTAGTGAAGGGAAATCACAGTAAGTATATCTCAAATGTGTGTGTGAGAGAGAGAGAGAGAGAGAGAGAGAGAGAGAGAGAGAGATCTGGGATTTACTGTATATCAAGTAAGGTACAAAGCTTAAATTGACTCTAGATAATACAGGGTGACTTGTGACTGATGAACATATCTCAAGAAGAAATTAGTATAATATATAGTAGAATCAACATAGGAAAATACGAGGAATAAAATTAAGAATATACGATATAGGAGGTGAATATTTCAGAAATGGCTGGAAATATACTCGTGAACAAACGAACACAAAATTTGTATGAAAAGGAGGTGGGATGAGCACGTTTTGAGAAAATGGAAACTTTTTGGATTATAGTGACAGGTAATGGAGAGTTTCTAAAATTCATTGATGGTGCTACGAATGCTAACAGAAAGTAGTTCGGTGTAAAAGGGTATGGATAGGGAATAAAAACAATAAAAGAGTTTAGTAAAGTAAAAAAGAGATTATTACCTGAGCCAGCGAAGTTGGAAGGAGGTTATGTTTTACCCCCTGTTTGTGTGGTTGTGTGTGTGTTTGTTAGTGAACACCCTCCTAGCCACCCTTTTAATCATAGAGTAATGGAACTTGCATAGATTAATTGTTATGTATAAAGCAGGAAATGATTAAATTTTGGAAGGTCAAGGTTAAAGGTTAAGGTCATGGTCAACCAAAATGTCCAATTCACGTAATCAGTCATAAGTTTGGACATCGCTGTCACAGAGACCTAAAACTTGGTTTTGGACGGATAGAGGGAAAATGAAGGTATTAGCACACAAAAGAATGGATAGGGTAGTCAAGTTTGAATCAATAAAGATAACGATACTTAATAACAAACGCAGAGGGGAGAATGTAAACAAAATGTGTGAATAAAATATTTTACAGGAATGTAAATGTAGAGAAAAAGGATAATAAATAAATGGATCTCAGATCAAAACATATAGGTGGAGAGAAGCTGTCAGATGTATATGTAGTCCTATGTCAATGTAGTGAATATCTTGAAGATTTGTTTAATGTGGACGATAGAAAAGAGTCAGGTCTGAATGATTCAAGACTTGAAAGGATGAGCTAAATGCCCTGTACGCACATCCAAGTAGATCATGATTTTCCCGACCTGTTTTTTTTTTTTTTTTTTTTTTTTTTTTTTTTTTCAACCAGGCTCAACTGCTACTCGGCGATATTTTATCGGCTACTTTAGTTAGCCGAATTGAACCGTGGATCCAACACGATCATCCAAATCTGTTATCCAGATTGAAGCAGATTATTCCCCGAGTGCCAGATCGAGTTTGACTGGGGGATCTACTCGGCTTTGTGAACATGTTATACGTCTGAGAATGTCAATAGAAAGAACCTATTTTCAGAGGATGAAAAGGCCTAAAATATATCGGTGAGAGAGGAATAATTGTTTCATTGTTTAGATGTAAAATAATAAAGGTAACTGTATGAAACAAAGAGGCGTAATTACTACTTAGTATGATAGGGAAGGTGTATGGTAGGATTTTTTTAGAAAGTATGCCAGATGGTAGCGGAAAAAGGTTCAAGGATTTAATACTTATGAAACAGTTATGTAAATAGTTCGATATTAAAGGAATATATTGCATATGAAATGTATGAACTTACAGCTTATGATAGGACTGATAGAGAAGCAATGGAGAGGGTGTTCAGAATACATGGTAAAGATAAAATTTACGGATAACTATTAGTATTTTACTAATCGAAGGGAAGAGTGTGTTTGAATCTGAAACATGAGTATACTGATTCCATGGCTACTCAACATTTGTATGAATGAAATGCTGTGAGTGAACAACGAAAGGATGATTGGTGTAGGCCAGTTATGGGATAAGAGGATGGTTTGGAATAGGATGTGAAACAGTTCATGTTTGCATATGATAATGTAATGAAACTGCAGAAGATGGTAAAAAAGAAAATTGAAAGTACATGTGAGCAGTAGTATGGTATGAAGGTAATTTATACTACAGGAGGATGGAAGAATGAATGAATGTTTGGTATTGATGGTAGAAGAACAAAGTGGAAGACTTCTTCAAGTCTTTGCGAGTAAGTATAACACTTGATGGCAAGATAAGATAAGGCGAATCGCACACACACCTATATTGTTCAAAGATTTCGCTCAGTACAGAGGCTCTTAGACTCAGGGCCATAGCCCCCAAAAGGCGATTCACAAAATATGAGAAGCAAGAAAGGTAGCACTGAAAAGAAACTTGATTTTTCCCTGATAGTTGCGAACATTCATGCCATTTAGGGCACATGCCACAGCACTGGGGTCGGAAAGTCCATTAAACTCTGAGGTATGTCTGTTGGAGAACCCAGAGGTTACAGTATTTTATAAAATCTAAGAACTTTGATAGAAATATGGAAAAAAAGGAATCGGAAAAGGAGTTCATGGAGAAGGGATGCTGGTGGGATCTCTTAGTAATGGTTAGAGTGAATTATATGTGGAGACCGAGTTGAGAACGCATGAATGAAATGTCCACTCAATTTTTTTATATAGAAGTGAAGTATGTATTTCAAATGCTTATAGAAAAATACATAATATATGTAGTAGAGGAAGAATTGAAGGGGGGAGGGGGAGGGGAGGGGGGTGGGCATGCTAAAACGAGAACATGGGAGAAAAAGTTATTCAAGAGAATTTTGAAGTGGTCTGGTCACCTGGAAATAACTGGCTATAATAGATTAGTTAATGGAGTGGGTGATTAGTTACTGTTATGAGGTAAGTTACTGTTACTGTTTAGCCATGTTCTTTGGAACATGGCTAAACGTAGAGAGAGAGAGAGAGAGAGAGAGAGAGAGAGAGAGAGAGAGAGAGAGAGAGAGAGAGAGAGAGAGAGAGAGAGAATTTTGTATAACTTACGTAATAGACCTCCGTCATTTCCAGCATCAGAGTGAAGTCAGCACTTAGATATTCAAAGTAATCCGGAAAGATTTCGTTACCATTCAGTGACTCATCTCGAGGGTCGCAAATGCCGCTGACCGAATTGAGGGCAAGTAAAAGTAGGCCTACGATCAGGAGGGGCCTTTTTGTGCGCTTCCTGAAAGGTTACAAAAAGAAAGTATGGTATAAAAATACTGGATGATTTTAAAATATGGGGGACATAGCACATAGGGAATATTTTCAGAAATGAAACTATATACTTCAGAGGCAAACTATCTATCTTAACAGTCATATGATAGAAAGGTAAGTATTAATTTTTTGTGGAGTAACAATCGTATTATTTTTCATAATGGATATAAAGGCATCTGGAATCGTACGTACAACAGAATGTCTTCATATAATAAAATGAACGAAAACAGTAAGTAGCTAACAGAAACTAATGAAAAACTCCAGTTAGAATAAAACTAACTGATAGAATAGAGCAATACGCCAGGGAAATAGCCGCAAAGGGTTGTGATAAACAAAATATCTGTAAAAATATGGATTATATAGACATCGTCTTGCATAAAAATAAAAATTTCCACCCGCCATGTTACCTGTATTACAAATAATCACATAAATGCCTCAATCATTTAAAACAAGACATTATTGGAAAGGTGAATAACAACGATTCACTAAAGTCAAGAATTTTACAATGATTAAACTAAGGCGGATATTTTCATCTTCTCAAGATCTCAAACTAGATGAAACAAGGACTGATTCTCAATGAATCAATATATTTAAACAAAGAGATCAACAACACCAGATGAATATATACAAAGATTATACTGCGCTTTAAGGTTACCAGGAAATATTTTATAATAATTAATCCTTATTCAGCAATTTTTCCAGATCAATATTACGATGTTCTTTTGAACAAAAGTGAGTTTTTAGGCACTTAGCCATCGAATAATAATTCTATAAAAAGCCTTTATTTCAATATACGACGGCAATCAATTTTCCCTAATAAAATCTTGTTTTTCTATGCCCATAACGAGTCTAGGATTAAGGAATTCAATTACTGAACCTACTTGTTTAAGTGGCGGACAAACAACTCCCTGAATTATCTTTGTGATTAATAGGTAATCCAGGTTATTAGACATTTTAATTATATTAATCCTGAATTTTAGCTGGTGGGAGTTAAGTTTTTATTGTATTCATTAGTTCAGAAAATCTACATCAATATTGAAAATTGAGATATATAATTCTATAATCTTATAAGCTTGGTAACTATCAAAACCCCCAAAGGCAAAACTACACACTATATGTTTTATGACCACAGGATAGAATGTAGAGTGGAAAACCAGAAGCTTACTATACTTAGATCATTGATCGGATCAGAAGATTATTTCCGAAAGTAACTAAAGCTGAGAATATTTCCGAATTATACCCATTAGATAACAATAATTGATAGATTTTATTTAAAAAAAGGACTAACTTTAAACAACATGTTTTAAAGAAACCTTGTTTCATCAACAAACAAAATATTCTACTTGTTACTTAGACAATATTCTTTTCCGGAAACCTGGAGCAAAAGAAAGTACTCATATACGACACAGCTCCTAAATCCCATAACAAGGATACCAGCCCAACACGCACCAGCAGTTAAGGGACTATAGCAACCATCATAGATTGGCTAGGGTTGCAGATTCATCAGGGTTCCATAGGTCCCATTAGTATGACTAAACTTCCAGCATAAAGGCCTGATTTTCCACTGCCATGGTATATTATTGCACACCCGGAGGAGAAGTGATGTGGTAACATCTTGAATTTTCTGGCTTCTATTGTAACCAGCCACATGAGATATACGAAGTCTTCTATACTATCATGAAGTTGGTAAGTAATATAATCGCAAGCGGGAAAGGTCATATTAATAACCGCTAAATTATCGAAATTTTATCATACATATTTTGCGAAAACACTCTCGGTTATTTGATATCAGCAATAGAAATTATGATAACATCGTTTGTATGCTATTGCTTTAACGGTACATTCTTTGGTCCTTTCATATTTCACGATAAAAAACTATCATCAATATCATTTGTTTAAGCAATTGGTGGTATTAAATATATATTTAACCAGTATATTTCATGAATATTAAAGGTAGGATCCTCTTTGTTATGTAAAAAAATTGTATATTTTTGGAAGATATGACTGGTATGGATACTCAGAATTTTGAGAAATCTTTAATAAAATGCATAGGAATAAGAAATTTAATTAAACGTAAGATTTTGTCCAACATATTACGATAGGAGTCAGCAGCCGAAGACCTGATAGAAGAGTAATACTCGAAAAAATGGAAGAATTTGAAACGATGAATTCTGCCTTCCAAGTTAACACCTATATCCCAAAGATTCATTTGAAAAATAAATTTTTAATGTTTTGTATCATACATCTAAAAGAAAACATTGTATTCTAAGAACTCTCTAAAATTAATTTCGATTTATATAGCTGCCAGTACAGCTTCTTTTTCAACAACTTAATATAATTAAATGCTAAAGACAGGCTGGATAAAGTACCACAACACTTAGCATAAAGGAAAACCTTTACCCAGTCCAGTCATATTAGGCATATTTTGGTCAAAGAAAAAATATAAAAGCTGAAAATTGGTTAATGACCTCTTTAGACACTTAGATATAACATGTGAAAAGTCCCCATCAATCATCCTTGAGCTTCGTCAGCCATCTTGGTAAAGGGCTGCCAAATTTCAATTTTCGCTATTCCCATGAAAATGGTTGGTCTGACGGAAAAAAAAAACTTGTTGAAGACATAATTAGATAAAATGTAATTCTCTTCAAAACATTCAATGCTTATTTTCGCTATGAAGATTCATTTGAATTACATCCCCGATTTGTTTATCCTTATACAAATTTATGGTGATCCTGAAGTGATAGATTCACTTCCCTAATTTTTGCATATTTTCACAAATTTGATAAGGCTGAAATAGTCAAACAAGGAAATTATAGTAAAATACAAATGCAAATAATAGGATTTCAACGATCGAAGGTATGTATATGCAACTAAACAATTCTTCATATTACGCAATGTTAACACGGAAAAAGGTAAAATTTTAAAAAACATAATGCCTAAAATTACGAAATCCAACGTTTGAAAAAAATAAAAAGTAATACATCGTAATTATAAGAATTATTATTATAGTTATGGTTAAACACACACACACACACACACACACACACATATATATATATATATATATATATATATATATATATAAGTATATATATATATATATATATATATATATAAGTATATATATATATATATATATATATATATATATATATATAAGTATATATATATATATATATATATATATATATACATATATATATATATGCATATATATATTAATATATACATATATATATATATATATATATATATATATATATAAATATATATATACATACTGTATATATATATATATATATATATATATATATATATATATGTATACATATATGTACGTGTATATATATATATATAGATACAAATATATACATATATATAGATGCATACATATACATATATATATATATCTATATAACATATATAAAATCAAATATAATCCTAATCCAGATGAGACTTAGAAATATGAACAAACAACCGTCAACATGACTGGGTCACTGAAGAATCATTGCAAAAACATTCTAGCCAATGATTCAGAATCTGGTTTTCAGAGATAATCTCATTTCCTTCTTAATCTATCCCCTTGATTATATATATTTCACGGTCGTTTTCCGCCATCAAAATTGCATCTGCAGAACATGCAAATTGCAGGGAAAGGAGAGGATGCTTCAAATGGGTTGAAATTGCGAAATGAATTTGCATCGCATTTGGTAGAAAAGAGTTCTATTGATGGTATTATCTCCAATTTTCGATTGGATCTTTTAGTATTTGAGGATTTTTAACGAGGCTCTCAAAATGTATAAACCGGATCTTTTCGGAAATCAGATTATTAATATAAAAAAACAAATAATAAATTAAATCATCTTTACCTGAATGAATACATAAAAAATATGAGAAAAACAAGACAATTCATTTCTTTATGAGAAATAATTTTTCACTTTTTTTTTTTAAATTTAATAAGTGCTTAGCTGCAGCTAATATTATTTCATAAGCACTTCGGAAACTCCTGTTTCATTAAGTAAATGATTGAGTAAATAGTTTTGCGATTGATTAAATAATTATGACCCCGTGACTTAATTATGGCCCCTAGAGTTCAGATTTAATTAATTGACATAATGCTAATTAACTGTTTAAAGTTACGATAGATATTTATATTGCTTAAAATAGAATTCCTGGAAATTTCTAACTTATACATAATGAGGTAGTGTATGTCAAGGATTTTAGATTCGTCTAACGATATTGGATAAAAACATTTCATATAGCATGACTGAAAAATATCTTATGTAAACAAAATGCTCTCTCTAAAACAATAAAAATCCGCATTTCCCATGTAAAATAAAAGGTACATGTTCAAAGTATCTTCTAACCCAGCCACTGAGGGGGGGGGGGGGGGGGGGGGGGGGCAAGCCAGCATCAACTTGGTGCCGGTCCCAAGCCCGGGTAAATGGGGAGGGTTGGCGGCAGGAGAGGCATCCGGCCATTAAAAATTAGCCAAAACCAATATGGCCAGTGGAGATTGTGAGATTAACCGATGATGAAGTGTGGGACAGAGGTAGACGGAGAACACGGGCCAGAAACATCGACCCCACATAAAAGTGGGAAAAGATGCAGACAAAGAAGATGTTCAAA
This sequence comes from Palaemon carinicauda, assembly GCF_036898095.1. Classification (NCBI taxonomy): domain Eukaryota; kingdom Metazoa; phylum Arthropoda; class Malacostraca; order Decapoda; family Palaemonidae; genus Palaemon; species Palaemon carinicauda. The sequence continues at coordinate 22,379,618 of NC_090725.1, read as the reverse complement.
GTATCTTCCATCTTCCAACAAACGCCCTCATTAACAAGCTTTGATTTCAACTGCGTTATCGAAGGGAGAAGACAGAAAGCTCCTTAACATTTGAAGGCGTTTAATTGCTTGTTTACTTGAACCACTACGAGAACTCTTAATTTCGTTTCAACACATCCTCTGAGCAGCGGTTCTTTTCCATTATGCTTAAGAAAGTTCGTAGGCGGGTGCTCTTGGCCTTTTAACTTTATAATGGACAAACTTTAGAGTTAGTAACTTTTCTTTTGATACAATGGGAAGATGCAGAAGTTGAAGACGCAACCGAAGGAATTAACTGTAAAATTCTATGTCGTTGAATGCTCAAGATGGTGAAATATTCTTGAAGGATCCCACCAGATTGCTTAGTCGGCACTACAATTTATGAATAAAATAGTTTTAATGAGGCTGGTAATATCTTGATTTTTAGGTTATTTAGTGCCTTAATTGATGTAAGATAGGGAGTTGTGAATATTCCTTTTCTTAAGTTATATGCATTTTTCACTTTGAAGGATTGTTCCAGAAGATTTTAAGCATTTGGTTCTCGGAAAGTTTATCTCTCTCTCTCTCTCTCTCTCTCTCTCTCTCTCTCTCTCTCTCTCTCTCTCTCTCTCTCTCTCTCTCTCTCTCTCTCTCTCTCAAGGTTATTAAACTCCTGCCACCCCTTCGTTCTGGTTGGGAATTTGCACAGTTGACGCCATGCACAAAGAACTCTTAAGGCTTGGTTTTATGTAATGGGTGTCAATAAAGTCTAAAATTTAATAAACATATTACAAAAGCCACTGAATAGATATCTTAATCAGAAATTTTGTATGTCTTCAGAAATTATCAAGTTTGTAATAACATTACCTTTGTGTATTTCAGGTACCCTACTGATGGAAGAGGTATTTTTAAAGGAACCCTTGAAATTGGCTACTCCCCCAAATAGGCACAATGTGTCTCATGATTTATTGGAACAAAATCGGGTACGCAGACTCCCCAACACTACAGAACTGAGCGTAGAAGGGATCTACCGTCACATCCATCAGTTCATGAATAACACAAGAAATTTAGTGAGACAAGGTCAGTGTTGGATAAAGGGAGAAGTGGACGACCAAGAACATCTGAGGAAAACATCGACCGGGTAAGGCCAAGCCTTTGATTGTTTCCATACGAATTCCATCCTTTTTGCTGCCAAACACTTGGAGTTACCACGGTTAACATTGCACTAAGTTCTATACAAGAACTTGCACTTAACTAGCTATGACTAATTTCTGAGGATGAAAATGTTCTTCAACGGAATTCGTTTTAGTGATGAGGCAACCTTTCATGTTTCACCCAGCTTAAAACATAATGCGAGATTCTGGAGATCAGAACACCATTACGTGACTAAGGAGCTTCACCGAGAGAGTTCAAAGGTGAATGTGTGGTGTGGGGTCAAATGTAATCAAATCGTTAGTCCATTTTCCTTCAACGAAACATCAATTACTGCAGATGTTTACCTTGACCATATAACCAAAACTAAACCACCTCCAATCAACCTTAACCTTCATTTTCCAAAAATATGGGGAACAGCGACGCTGGGGACTACATGTCCGTGGGTTCCTAAATCAAAAATTTTCGGATTGATGGATTAGAAGAGATGGCCAATTTTCTGCCCTCCACACCCCATAGATCAGATATACCTCCCCTGGACTTCTTTCTATGAGGTTATGTTAAAGATATCATGTATAGAACAAAGATACGGGACATCACTGATCTTAAGCAAATAATCACTATGTCATTGTCATTATTAATGAGGATATGGTACAGCAAATAAAACAAGAAACCAAGTACTGGCTTGAGGTGCTTCGTGTAACTAATTGTGCGTAAATGGAGGTGCATTAAATGAACAAAAGAATCTTCAATATATACTCTTCATTTTGTAATAATTATCGCCTATTTGTCTCTTCATTTAATTTTTGTATTTCTTTTAGATTGGTAAGGAGAACTCATGGTTGACAACTTAAGATAACAATCCAATTACAAAACAAGGATGCAAGGATAAAGTACCAATTGTATCTTAAAATACATTTTGATGGGAAACTTACATGTATCAGAGACTTGTGGACAACCTTTATATTTGAACTTTTCCTATTTCCTTTCACACACAAAATTGACTTTACCATTTAATTTTCAAAACGTTTCTCATAGGGAAGAATAAACACTAGATTATTGTAAAGTAATGAATAATCAGAAAATTCCAAGGATATGGAATCGATGACAAGTATGGAAGTAAATGAGATAATAGGAAAACAAGAGTACATAGCATGTATGTATACATACTAAATTATAAGGTGCAAATCTGTTAACGAAGTATGCGGCAAGGGCCAAAAAAATTTTATTTGGCAAAAGAGTTTCAAGTTTACAACGATGTAAATATTTCAGATTCCGATTTTAAACTTCGGAGAAACTAATGGGATTGGAGAAGGCAAAGGAAAAATAAAGGCCATAAAATTATCGAGGTATTTGAATACCAGACGAAAAAGCAGCTAGTTCTGAAACACCCACACTTACGCCGGCCCAGATTTCCCCTTAATGTTGTAATGAGAGAGAGAGAGAGAGAGAGAGAGAGAGAGAGAGAGAGAGAGAGAGAGAGAGAGGACTCGTGACACCATAAACAAGACACATATGTCAAGGTAAACATGTTTTGTTTTTTTAGTCTGGAACATCATTAATGAATATCAAGTTAGTTGAATCAATACTTTTGAATGTTCATTCTGCCTTCCTAAAAACTTCAAATCATCTGGGGTTATATATTCTCAGTAGAGCCATTTAGGCCAGCTGTGCAGCGCTGGTCGAGATTAGCATTTTTAGCTTAAAGTTAGCGACCCAACACTCGTTTGCCTCAGGCGTTTCCATTCCGTGGCACATTACCGAGACGTGGAAACAAATAGATAACGCAATAACGAGAAATACAACAAAGGATTCTCCAGATATCCAGGCTTATTTTGCCAGACATAAATTCACCTTGAGATTTACGGTAGGGAAAAATGTGTATAGGAAGTGTATCTGAATTTAAATTTTTATTTTTTTCGTATGATGAAGTCTATAATCCTTTTTTGGATATTAATGGAATTCTTACATTCCCAGTTTTTTTTTCTGTTTTTTTAGAAGATCGACGGTAATGGAAGGGCTATGCGTACCTGAAAAGGTTACTTAGTAAGTAAAGAATGTTTGCCCAAATAAAACTCTGAAAAGACAAAGCATTCTTAGAAGAATATATTCAGGATTTACCTATGATAATGTTGATGATAATGATAATTATGATAATAACGATAATGATATCAAGTGATTGCACTGTATTTATTATTTAATATATTTTTTTATAATTATTTATTCTTGTATTACAAATGAAAGTTAATACTTACATAGAAAATTGTGCTTTCGTCTGTGACGGAGCCGAGTGAGGGTTGTGAACTCAAAGGCAGGATGCAATTGACTGAGTTATATTGTTATAGAACACTCTCCTTTATATACAAAACCTCAAGGCAACAGGACATAACAAGTTAACAAGACAGACAATATTACAGAGGAAACAGCAGACATGAATTTTCATGTTCGTTTAGTGCGAGGGAAGAGCGAAGATACAAGAATGATATATGCAAAAGGAATTATGTACAATTGTGTGACACACGGTTGGTACATGGCTCCCCCCCTAAAAATGACATACTGTACATGTTAAATAGGGCGCCCTGATCTGGAGAGGCGAACTGTAGGCGGGTCATCTGGCAGAAGATAAGCAGGTTTTAGACGATCAATGGAGACCCAGTCTTCTTTGCCCCGAATGTTTAGTAGGAATGCTTTCGGACTGCGTCGGATCACAAGGAAAGGGCCCGTGTAAGGGGGCGTTAGTGGTGGCTTGCTAGTGTCGTTGCGCAGGAAGACGTGCGTTGCAGAGTGCAAGTCCGTTGGTATATGATGCTTCGCTGGGGGCTTGTAAGTCTGGCGGCACGGAGTAAATTTTCCCACGACGTGACGTATGCGCTGGAGATCGTCGGAGGAGGTTGTAGAAGGAAAAAATTCGGCAGGGACGACCAACGGGTCGCCATACACCATTTCAGCTGCCGAGACGTCAAGGGCGTCTTTAGGAGTGGTCCTTAGTCCCAGGAGGACCCAGGGAAGCTGAGTAAACCAGTTGCAATCCTTGCAGCGGGACATCAAAGCTGCTTTGAGGGTGCGATGAAAACGTTCAACCATTCCATTGGCAGCGGGGTTGTAGGCCGTTGTCTGATGTAGGGTGATGCCCAGGAGATTTGCTAATGACGTCCACAATTGAGAGGTGAATGTGGTTCCCCTGTCAGAAGTAATATGCTCAGGGATACCGAATCTTGAAATCCATCCAGAGAGTAAGGCAGATGTACATGAGGCGGACGTTGCAGTTTCCATGGGAATGGCTTCAGGCCAACGAGTGGAGCGGTCGATGACGGTAAACAGGTAACGATGTACTTGTGATGTGGGTAGGGGGCCTACAACGTCGACGTGAATGTGTGCGAAACGACGCTGAGGTTGAGGAAAGGTGCCCACTCCTGAATCCGTGTGTCGATGTACTTTGGAAGTTTGGCAAGAAGTACAGGCGCGGACCCAATCCTTAGCATCCTTAGAAATGCCGTGCCAAATGAATTTTGCCTTCAGCAGCTGTGCAGTAGAACGGCACGAGGGATGTGAAAGGCCGTGAATGAAATCAAACACCTGTCGGCGCATGGGAGCAGGAATCCAAGGTCGCGGTCTACCAGTACTGACGTCACAGAGGAGGGTGGTGTTGGAGTCTTCGAGGGGAAAGTCTTCCCAACGGAGGGACGTGCAGGATGTCCTATAAGCTTGATACTCTGGATCCTGTCGTTGGGCTTCAGCCAGGGCGATGTAATCCAATCCCAGTTGAACGGCAGCCAACGTGTTTCTTGACAGGGCATCGGCAACGGGATTCATTTTCCCAGGGACGTATTGGAGGGTGCAATTGTATTCAGCCACCGCAGAGAGATGTCGGCGTTGACGGGCGGACCAGGCATCAGACTGTCGAATGAAGGCGTGCACCAGAGGCATGTGGTCTGTGCGAATGACGAAGGGCGTACCTTCTAAGAAATGGCGAAAGTGACGGACAGCCAAGTGCACCGCCAGCAATTCTCGATCGAAGGTAGAATAACCTGATTCTGCCTTGGACAGTTTTCTGCTGAAGAAGGCCAATGGGCGGGGCGAGCCTTTGACCACCTGCTCGAGTGCTGCACCAATAGCGACGTCGCTGGCATCGGTGGAGAGAAGGAGAGGGGCGTGTGGGATAGGAAAAGTGAGAGCCGCAGCAGTTGATAGGGCCTTCTTTGCATTGCAGAAGGCTGCTTCTTGAAGGGGACCCCACTTCAGGTCCTTTGGCTTGCCCTTGAGGGAGGCGTAGAGGGGAGCAAGAGTGGCGGCAATGGCTGGCAGAAAACAGTGATAATAGTTGATCATGCCTAAGAATTCCTGCAGAGCTTTGACGGTCGAGGGCGCGGGGAAGTTCTGAATGGCTGCTACCTTCTCAGGAAGGGGATGGACTCCTTCAGGAGTGATACGGTGCCCTAAGAACGCCACTTCGATGGCGCCAAAGGTACACTTGTCGTACCGGACTACAAGGCCGTTTTGTTGCAGGCGGTCGAGCACGATGCGCAGGTGACGGAGGGATTCCTCTTTTGAGGAGGAGAACACAAGTATGTCGTCCACATAACATACACAGAAAGGGAGGTCCCCTAAGATGCCATCCATGAGACGTTGAAACGTTGCCCCAGCATTACGAAGGCCAAAACAGGAGTAATTGAAGGTGTATGTACCAAACGGAGTGGTGATGGCGGTCTTGGGGATGTCTTCTGGGTTCATAGGCACCTGATAATACCCCTTCAGGAGGTCGAGCGTAGAGAAAACCTTCGCTTTGTGCAGGTAGGAGGTCACGTCGGCAATGTTTGGGAGGGGGTAGTGATCCGGTTCTGTTTGCATGTTCAGGCGCCTGTAATCCCCGCACGGACGGAGGGAGCCGTCTTTCTTCAGAACAATGTGTAAGGGTGACGACCATGGGCTGGAGGCCTTATGGCAAAGCCCCATTTCCTCCATTTCGGCGAACGTCTGTTTGGCGGCTGCCAATCGTTCCGGTGCCAGACGTCTGAATTTTGCGAAGACTGGGGGTCCCGTCGTCTTGATATGGTGATAAATACCGTGCTTGGTAGGAACCGTGGGCGTTTGGCGAAGTTCTGGACGGAAAACTTCCGGGTACGACGTGAGGAGGTAGGCGTAGGCATCCGTGGGTGCGCTGATGTGGAGAGCGAGGTTAGAGGGGGCGGGTTGAAGAGGTGTCGACAAGTACGAGTCTGCGTTGACCAATCGTTGGTGGGCGACATCGACCAAAAGGTGGAAATGAGAGAGGAAATCCGCACCGAGGATTGGCATTGTGACGTCAGCAATGAGAAACTTCCAATTGAATTTACCGTTTCCGAACGATAATGTGAGGTTTTCGTAACCGTAGGTAGGTATCGCAGATCCGTTGGCAGCTACCAAGCGAACGTCGGCAGATGTAGACAGACTACGTCGTGCCTTGAAGAGTTTCCTTGGCAAAAGAGAACGACAAGCACCCGTGTCTACCAAAAATCGCACGCCCGTTCCTGCATCCTGTAAAAAGAAAAGATTAGAAACATGGGAGGCCACCGCCACAAGCGATGGCCAACTTACACGTTTTTTGGCCACTGACAATCCTTGGCACATTTCTTCGCGGTTGCCTCGAATCTGAAGTGGTAGTAGCAAAACTGCGGTGGATGGGAGGT
>NC_090725.1:22360303-22362803 GCF_036898095.1 Palaemon carinicauda | reverse complement strand
GTGTGTGTGTGTACGTATACATACACATACACACACAAATATATATATATATATATATATATATATATATATATATATATATATATATATATATATATATATATTAAAACGATTTGAGAAAAAATCTTTCAAATAAATTATTAGCTTAAGTCAGGTGAATCCTTCAACGACAAAATATAATGAAAATACCCAGGATTTTCTGATTTCATTCCTGTCGCAACCATCCAATCTAAACTTCCGTGAATTTCAGCATTCGCTCGAGATAAAATATCACAGAATAGGAAGTTGAGGATAACACTTTGCCAATATCTCAATACAAATTTTTCAGTAAAATATGAAAAAAGCGAAGATTTTACGCAGAGTTTTCTTATTTTGCATAAGTTTATTTTGGCAGCATTATTTATGAGCTTTATTTAAAAAATAAATAAAAGAAAGAAAAAAAAAGACATCGCACTAGTTTTGATTCTTCGGAATTGTTTGTTTTCAGCGCTCCTGCCTATGACAAATTTTGTCGGCCACGTTGAAGTGTGAAATTATGATGAACTTTATTTTGTTTTCTATAATGTTTTTCCTCTGTCCCATCATTGGACGGATTTAAAATTCAGAATATTTTTCCAATCTTATGAAAAACACACAATTCCAGGAATCTTCCATAAACGTTTTTGTATTTTTTCGTAATTTGAATTTTTAAGTCATATCGAAAGCTTTTATTAGGTTACTGACACAGTTCAGCAACGAAAAGTCCTGAAAACTTAAAACCTAAACTACTCTATATAAAGAACACAACTGCAGCAAACGAATTTTAATTATAATTCCCTTGAGAATGAGATCTTTAATTCTCGGCTCTGGGTGATTCTATGTTTACAGTATTTACTTGTTGCGGAATGATATTAGAACCTTAACTGAAACTTAAGTAGATGCTTATAAATCGATTGCTATAAAATTCAGCTGTAAATAATCTTCCAATAGAAAGGATAGAAAAATAAAGAAAAAACGAAACGAAAATAAATGAGGCTGAAATTTTCAGGTGAAATTTTGATTGTATGGAAGTAGAACTGAAAAACACTTAGCTCTGCTCACAGTTAAAAACCAGTAATTCCTTATCATGAAATTGAGCCTTATATTTAATACCAGGTAAATTCACAAATAAATGGAATTATGATATTCGGACAATGCACGTTACGCTGTAGTCTTTATAGAGAAACAACGAAGTGAGGATTGAAGGAGCTTTGTATATTCGTATATCATAGGGAGGTGAGACATTACAACGGTGTTAAGATAATTATTGGAATCTCGACCTTCATGTTTGTAATTGAATGTTCAGAGTTTGATAGATATAGAGCCCATTTATATCTACAATGATTCGGGAAACTCCCAGCCTATATTGCAATTGTTGTTAATATTTTATTAAATCGAAACAATTTCTTTCCAAAGAGTTGGTATGGAAGATTAAATATTGAAAAACTTGGATGAATTTACAATACGATTTTCAACTGGATTGGAAAGCCATCGTTCAAACTGGGGCTAAGGTAAACTGAATAGCAATCTAATTCATACCACCATATGTGTTAAAATTATCTTTTTTATTCGACCTTTTGGAAAAAGGTGTTCGGTGGCCTAAATGTCCATATTTCATTCTGGGCATGGCAAGGGAAGGTTCATTATGGCTATGACAAAGGAAGTTTCATTAAGGCAATGGCAAAGGAATTTTCATTATTGCCATGGCAAAGGAAGGATTATTCTAGCCATGGGAAAGAAAGGTTCATTATGACCATGGCAAAGGAAGGTTCATTATGGGCATGGCAAAGTAAGGCTCATTATGGCCATAGCAAAGAAAGTTTCATTATGGCCATGCCAAAGGAAGGTTCATTAAGGCAATGGCAAAGAAATTTTCATTATCGTCATGGCAAAGGAAGAATTATTCTAGCCATGGTAAAGGAGGTACATATCTAATGTGCATAACCATCTACTTCTGGTACCACGAGGTATTACAGCAAGTGTTACTTCTCGTGTGTCTCATTAATGGCTTAATAAGGCTAAGAAAAATAAGTGGCTGGAAAGAGTAGGATGAATATCTTTAGTGATTTTGTTTTTCTTTTATCTCTCTGCTTACAATATCACTTGATGATAGACTTGTAAATATTCAAATACCTGAAAAGGGAATTCATATACGATAAGAATAACTATCACACCCAGATGAGAAAAGACAAAAGGTCACAATAAGCTCAGTTAAATTACAGGAAAACCATTGATTATACAGTAATTTAGGAATTAATAAATTCTTCCTCGAAATTGGGCAAAAAGAGTTCAAGAATATTTGAGTAGCGACATATTTACACAGCTTTTGAAAATAATATTTCAATAAACGGCTTTGTGAAAAATAGTTGAAAATATATATCCAAACACAATGAAAAATTGAGAACGTGAGGCTTATTCCTTGACGATTATTTCATTGAAAAAATCATGAAAGACATATGATTAAGTTTGAAAAGAAAAAGGT
>NC_090725.1:22347803-22355303 GCF_036898095.1 Palaemon carinicauda | reverse complement strand
ATATTATATATTGCGTAAATAGTTAATCAACATAAATGATAGTAGAATTTGAAACATGAAAAACTATTGTTTCAAAATTTACCGCAAGATTACGCATAAAAGTAACCTAATAGGAATGGTGGAAGTAACTTTAATAAATATGTTACACTGCTACTTTTCTCCTTTTATAGTCAAATAAACACATAATAAATCTCACACCAGTAAAAATTCTCCAAAATATATACAAACATGGAAAAAGTGTCAAATCTTGGAATAATAAAAAAAAAAGGTTTAGAACGCGATATCAAAATTGCTCTTTACAATAATAACGTGATTTCATATAATGATATATTCTTTAACAAATAGCTGATTAAATGATGTTTTTTATGATATACATAATATATAAAGTGTTAATATACTATGTAAGTAAATAATAGCAGAAAAAAATGTTAATAAGGTAATTGAAGAGGCTGCGTGATTCTACTTTTAACGTTTAGTAGTTAATTTTGGTGCAATTTCATGGCTAAATCGATAAAAAATATTTTTTTTTACACAATGAAAAATCCCCCGAAATAAATAAAAATATGGAAAAATATAGTCAAATGTTGCAACAATGAAAAGGTAAAGAAGTTGTTGCTAAAGCGTTATTTATAAGAACAATAAGATTTTATGTAAAATTAATATATATATATATATATATATATATATATATATATATATATATATATATATATATATAAAGGGCTAGGATTTAATCCCAGTATGGGATAGAAATTTTTGTATATATATATATATATATATGCTCATGTATATATATATATATATATATATATATATATATACATATATATATACTGTATATATATACACATATATACATATATATATATATATATATATATATACATGTGCATATATATATATATATATATATATATATATATATATATATATATATGTATACACAAATTTCTATCACATACTGGGATGAAATCCTAGCCCTTTCAAATGAAAGGCAAGGTCGCTACCAAGTGCTATCTGCACTTCAGGATATAACTGGTGATACATCAGTCTCACACCAGGGAGTTTTCCCTAACTTCGCAGCCCACCAGGCGACACAATTGATGGCTTTTGATTCGAATTACTACTAATGAGTCAATATGGAAGAAAATCAACATAAAGCTGAATAAATAACCTTTCTAATGATATGCAACTTTATGTAATAAACCATGCAAGTTAATAATAGTAGAAATCTATATTAGAAAAATGTAGATATTGATATTAATGGGGAATACAGTTTAAGATTTCCAGATGACAAAGTTATGTTTTGTGAATCATAAGAGGAATTGCAAATGATGACGTATAATTTGAACAGAGAAAGCAGAAATATAGGACTGAAAATGAATGTGAGTAAAACTAAGATGATGTCCAATGACAATGCAGAGAGAACAAATAAGGGTTATGAACATACTCTACAGATTGTTAAAGAATATACATACTTAGACAGCAAGTGTTTCCCCACTATATGAGACCGGAATGTAAAGAAGGATAAGATTGGGATGGAGAGATTTTAGTAAACAAAATGACATTATGATAGTAAAATGCCACTTTCTCTAGATAGAACAGTATTTAATCAGATGGTCCTACCATTATTAACTTATGTATCAGAAACTTGGAGCCTCCCTAAACCTTTTGAATATAAGGTAGTTACAACCTAAAGAGCCATGGAAAAAATAATGGTGAGAATAACACTAAGATACATGGATAAGAGATCAAACTAAAGTAGAGGATATTCTAACAACATGTAAGAAAAAGAAATAGACATGGGCAGGACAATAGTGGGAATAAAAGATAAAACAATAGATAGACATCAAGCATAACAGAATTGGTCCTTAGAGATTACAAAAGAAGCACGAGGAAGGAAGAGAAGACGACGGGTTCTCAAACTTGGAAAGTTTGCTGGGGGGGGGGGGGGGGGGTGACAAAGATAGAAGCAACATAAACAGAAGGAAGTCTGAGGACTTTGTTCTTAAGTGGAATAACAACGGCTGATGATGATGATAATGTTTGTATATATAAGTAAATATATATATATATATATATATATATAAAACACAACAATAACAACAACAACAAACGGGGTCGTTTGTAGTCCACTGCATGACAAAGGCTTCAGTCATGTCCTTATTCACGTCTGAGGTTTGGTTATTTCCTCACCATGGTGGCCACTGCAAACTGGTGATGGTGAAAAACTTTAGTCTAATCGCTCAGAGCAAACCAACCTAGTATTGGTGACTCTGATTAGTACAGTTTTGGTGATCATTGTGATACACAACCCTTTCACCATGTATATATATATATATATATATATATATATAAATATATATATATATATACATATATATATATATATATATATATATATATATTTATGTATATATATACATTTATATATATACATTTATATATATATATATAATTTGGTGTACCGAATACTTTTCATCTGATATTTTATCTATATAATTTCAAGATTCCTTTCAGTAAATCACGAATTATTTGCCAAAAAAATATTTTTTTTCCTCTAAGCAATGGTTGCTTAAAAGAATTTTTGATCAGCATCTTGGAATTTCTTGGAATTTGATCATAATGTCATTGATTTCCCTCATTACGGTTTCCTGTAAAGCAGCAGTACAAATTTAATTCTCTTGAGTTGCCATAAAGGTTTCTATATGTTTGGGTTTCATTTTATTTTTGATTGCTCTAATTCAGAAGTAATTTTATTTAGAAAAGGGAAAATCTGGCTGCAGAATCAAGAGCGAGTCATTAAGGACAATGGAAACTCAAAAATCCGGACAATCAAACTGTCGAAAAGGTAGGAAATCATAATCCATCATAATTCTAAAAGTGTCAAAACTTCTGATGAAAAAACACGATTGCTCCAAATACTTCTCATGTTGAAGAACCTTTTTTTTTATGAAATAAAATATCAATAGGATGACTTTGCTTCTTGCATTGTAGGTCCTCAAGACACGGAAGAAATCTATCTTGATCACCAAAATTGCTTCTTTCATGTTGTGGCTATAACGCTAAACCTTGAGGTGGCCTATGTGGTAACGTCCCTGACTGGTGTACGCTAGGCTGGGGTTCGAGTCCCGCTCAAACTTATTAAATCCTTTGGTTGCTGCAACCTCATCATCCTTGTGAGCTAGGGATGCATGGTTGGGGTAGCCTATAGGTCTACCTGCTGAGTCATCTTCAGCCATTGCCTGACACTCCTTGATCCTAGCTTGGGTGGAGAGGGGGCTTAGGCGCTGATCATATGTATATATGGTCAGTCTACAGCGCATTGTCCTGCATGCTAGGACAATGTCAATGTCCCTAGCTTTTGCCATTCATGAACGCCCTTTAAACTCACGATATTTAAGAACATACAGCAGGAACATTCATGAAAATTATTTTTTGGCTTGTGGGGCAACTAGCCTTATTTGCTCTTTTAGTTCAGTGTAAGATTCTTCAAATTGCCTGAGGCCAAAGAGAATCTCGAACCATATTAATAGTGTGATTATTAAATCCGCACTCTAAAGGTTGATTCACAATCTCGGTTCGGTCTAGGTACTGTTCTGGGGTGTTCACCTGTTCGGTTCTCTCTCGGTCCGATTAGTGTCTTGGCAAAATTATAGATATAGGTAAATAAGCATAACTGTATAGGAATATTGATCAGTGAAACTAGGAAGTGTATTTACGGTCTAGTCCGGTCTCCCTCTGGTCAAAATATCTTTTGAAGGAATCTTGACCGGAGTGAGACTGGAGCGAGAGCGGACCGGAGCGCCAGTGGAAATACTCCTATTAAAATATTGTAGTAATATTTGACCGGACCGTGACTGTAGCGAGAGCGGAGCGTAACTGAACCTACAGTGCGAATCAACCCTTATACCATATATAAAGATTTGCAACTATGGCTATTTATATTGAGTATATATATATTTCCTTATTTTCTTTCCTCACTGGGCTATTTTTCCTTGTTGGAGCCCTTGGGCTTATAGTATCTTGCTTTTCGAACTAGGGTTGTAGCTTTGCTGCTGCTAATAATAATAATAATAATAATAATAATAATAATAATAATATCATAAAGAAGTCTCTTTCGTAAAGAAGCAGAAGGCCTTGAATTTATGGGTAGAAGATAAGACGAACAAACAGATCCCACATATTACCATGGCAGGTCTTGAGATTAGGATCCAGCGAAGAAATAAAACCGTGTACATGAAGTAATGAATAGATGGATAAATTCAAGAGGAAATACAATTCGAACGATATAGAAACTATCGAGGAATCGTCATGCATAGACAAAGAGGCCGCCGGCATGTGTTCAACTTATGTGACAAAAAAATCGTATCAGAACCTACATCAAGAAAATTGCCAACCAGGCGATCGGATTCAAAACATGGAAAGATCGGCTGACCTTGTTTCTGTATGGCAATGTGGCAAGTCACATGATCAAATCAGGCGTTCTTTATTGCTCCAAGTACCTTCGCGCCTTGAAGGATGCATTACTCCCGAAGGAAGACTGTAAAGGTTTAAAGGTTAAAAGTCCGCTCATGAATGGCAGAGGCCAGGGACAGTGACATTGCCTTATCGAGCAGTACAATACCCTAGAGACTGACCATATTTACATATGATCAGTGCCCAAGCTCCCTCTCCACCCAAGCTAGGACCAAGGAGGGCCAGGCAATGGCTGCTGATGACTCAGCAGATAGACCTACAGGCTTCCCCAAACCCACCATCCTTAGCTCACAGGGATGGTGAGAGTACAGCGACCAAAGAAACTAACGAGTTTGAGCGGTACTCGAACCCCAGTCTAGCGTTCACCAGTCAGGAACGTTACCACATTGGCTATCACAACCCCGGAGAAGGAAGATTTAGCATTCAAGGCGGTTTTCAATCAATAATGTTCCTGGATATTTTCAGGACATCGGTATCGATTATTAAAACAGTTATGTCGAATTTGTGCCACCTAACAGAAAGTTTTATATATATATATATATATATATATATATATATATATATATATATATATATATATATATATACACACACACACACACACACACACACACATATATATATATATATATATATATATATATATATATATATATATTTACATATTTAGACGTTTTTCATATTCAAATAAGCCATATATTTTCTAGTACCTTGATGTCTGGATTCTCTCTTATACTTCAGGATCAGAGACCCAAGGGTGAATCACTCAAAGACAATAGCTTCTAGCCGGCCGGGGAACAACAACAACAACAAAAACAACTACAACAACAACAATGCAGCCATTTTTAGTCCACTGCAGGACAAAGACCTCAGACATATTCTTATTCATGTCTGGAATTTGTCCAGTTTTCATCACCAGATTGGCCAAGTCCAGACTGATGATGGTGGAAGACTTTTGTCTGATCACTCACACCAAAGCAACCTAGTATGGCAGGCACTGGCTAGTACTGCTTTGATGGTCATGGCGATACACAACCCTTTCACCAGGTTAAGGTATCGGTTCACGGGAAGGGATAATTATAGGGACCCAGATATACTTACTTTACTTTGACGTCTGTTTTTCCGCTTCCATACAGCAGGGGAACCCCACTCTCTACAGGACCTCCACTGTCGTTTTACCTTGTTCGTTCAGAGTATTTTAATGTTTCATATCGCGTATTGTTCATCTATTGTTAAATCGTCAATGTTGTATGACTGATGAAACAAGAAAGTCTTCAGTATCCTCTTAAAAGCCTTAATGTCATACACACACACACACACACACCTATATATATATATATATATATATATATATATATATATATATATATATATATATATATGTATATATATGTGTGTGTGTGTGTGTGTGTGTGTTTATGTGTGTGTTTGTATAGTAATTGGCCTGGCTATTATTTATACAATCCAATATCACTCAAATTTGAAAGCATCAATCAAATCAGCGACATACTTTGAAATTCATGCTTTGTATAATTCCCTATTAAATAGTTCATCTTTAGTTCTACCGAAGGGTTTGTATTTATGAATTCGGGCCACACAGACCGGTGCTGGGTCATAGGGGCCTTTCAGCACCCAATTGTGCCGCTGGGGGAGATGGTTGGTAATCTTTGCTATTGCACAATGAGGGAAAAGATTTTAAGTGTTGGGCTGCTGCAAGACGGAAGAAAGGAAGTGAGGACGGAGGTATTGTAGAAGGTTAAAAGGGAATTATAGCCTGGGGTCAAAGGGACCCTTTTTTTATGTCTACAGCGCAATGCCGTTTTGATGAAGGGTAAAGAAACTAAATGTCATGCAACTTCAAATTCAGATACTGTATTATATTCACGAAGTGATTATTTGGCCTAACATTTCTTTATCCCTAAACAATGGACCAACTTGTCTAATCTATATTTGATAACTGACAATTAAAATAGTGACAATGCAGATAATGTTGTCCTTATCCATCATTTCCTTGTAATAAGACCCATGGGTGTAAAGCTTATCTTTCAGCGCGGCCCTTAATTGAAACATCAGATTGTGTAATTATATTTGGAAACTCAAACTTTCTTTAAGGAAAGGAATTATGCAGCACTGAAAAATGCATTTATCTGGCTATGTCAATCGTTTAAATAATTTCGCCTTTTATTATCACTTTCAATGTCGCCGCTGAAATTTCTCAATGAAAATAATATTAGGTTTCCTAATACTTAATAAAACACCGTACCAAGACTACCAATAATTAGAAAACCTATGATATATAAAATTTAATTGTAAATTGTCTGACTATCACTTTTAAAGCCTTTCCACGCACTTTAATCTTAGACGTCGAAGATATTTTCGTTGTAAGTTATGGGAAGACAAAGAATATGAATACGAGTATATCAATATAAATCCATAAAGTCAGTAAAGTTATAATTATGAGGAGGTTATGAGCAGATGAATTTTGTATCTGTATATGTAGGTGTCCGTCCATGACAATAATCCGAACAAAAGAGAAAGGGAAAGGAAAAAAAGCCTCAGGGCGTAGTAAAAAGAGCTAATGGGTTTGGTACGCTATATTTTCTACAAACAGTCGTTCATTTATTTCTCTTTATCCCGACTTCTCCCCTTTTTCTCAGCAGGCATATACTCGATTTTGTTAAAACCCACTATAGAATCCATTTTTTCCTCTTGGATGGATAGAGAGATTTTTCAATTGACTTCATATTTCATAAAACCGAATGACCAATAGAAGAAACGATGATGACAAGTCGGTATCCCACGACATTGTTATTTACTGAAAAATTCCAGACCCAGCTGGAGTCAGGAAAAAATAATAAAGAATAAGAGAAGGAGAGGCTACGGTCGTTGTATTTACCCTAAAGTTGTTGACATCTAGCATGTGTTCGGATGCCTGACTGTTAACTTAAGTTCAATTTTATGCTGATATTTACAGAATTACTCTAGATATTTTGAAGTACGTCTCCTCAGAGTAGAGATTTA
>NC_090725.1:22320303-22335303 GCF_036898095.1 Palaemon carinicauda | reverse complement strand
TCTTTAGCTATGGCGAGCATCTCTTCTATGAGAAGGACACTCTAAAATCAAACCATCGTTCTCTAATCCTGTGGAGTGCTATAGCCTCTGTACCATGGTTTTCCACTGTCCCGGGACAGAGTTCTCTTGCTTGAGGGTACACTCGGATGCAATATTCTATTTAAGTTCGCTTCCTCTTGGTTTTTGACGTTTCTATAGTTTATATATGAAAGATCTATCTATGATGTTGTAACTGCTCTTAAAATATTCTATTTCAATTGTTCATAGTTTTTCTTGTAATTTATATATTACCTTATTTCCTTTTCTCACTGGGCTACTTTCCTTGTTGGAGCCCTTGGGCTTATAGCTTCCTGCTTTTTCAACTACGGTTGTAGCTTAGCAAATAATAATATAGGAAAAGGATGCTCAGTTATTTATTTTTGTTAGGGATGAAGTGAAGGAATAATTAATAATCATTAAAGTATCTCCTCAGAAAAATATAAAAAGTGCCAAAATTAATCTGTTGGGGTTGGGCAGCATTAATCTCGAGGTTAATAGATTGAGTTGCGAAGGCAAAAACTACCGTTATATTATAACAGAAGCAAAAATGAATTAATGAAATAGCTTGTACTACTTTTGACGAACTAGTTTAAGTTTTAGGTAAAGTCTATTGAAAGTGTGCTTCCCTATTCTGTACATACTGGTGCTTCCACTATTGAGATCTTTATCATCATTATTATAATCGTTAAGTAAGCTACAACCCTAGTTTGAAAATTAGGTTGCTATAAGCCCAAGGGCTTCAATAAGGAAAATTAGCCCAGTTAGGAAAGGAAATAACGAAATAGATAAACAAGAGAAGTAATAAACAATTAAGATAACATATTTTAAGAATATTTATATCACTAAGATGGATATTTCATAAATAAATCACGAAAAGAGAAATGTCAGCCTGTTCAACATAAAAGCATTTGCTGCAAGGAAACTGGAGAACCCAGTCACACATAAATATGTTAATGGGAAAAGCAGCAGTGATCAAAAAGCTTCTTCAGCGACACGAAAACAGGAATTTGACATTTTACGCCATAACCTTACAAAAGATTTTTTTTTCTTAAATAAATCAATAGCGTTGAAGTAATTTACAAGCACAGTAAACTACTCCTGATTAGTATCATAACCAGAAGCAATTATATGTGCGAAAATGCTTTTAATTTGTACTAAATCTACTTCAGATGTATTTCCTTATTCAATTTTGTAGTAAGGAAACGTATTCCACCGTCAAATTTACCTTTTGACTTAAATTAGAGGTGCGTTGCCAGTCAGCAAGTATTTCATAACTGTTGAAATTTTTCTTTCCTTGCTCGAGTCTCACTCAGTTCTAGTTTCATTAGGAAACTCTGCAATTTAACAACAAAGTCAGTAACAACAATACCAGCTCCGTTAAAATTAGGTGTGTAAATAGGCCCACAAGCTAGGCAAGATAAATAACCAACTCTATTCATCCTTTCAGATTTTATATTTGGATTTGAATGTACTGGTTATGCTTAGGAAGTGCTAAGAATGTAATCCCCGATTTTTTGATAAAATTTATGATCATCTTCGCATTCGTTTGTGCTTGCAGTGTATTGACATGCATTGTAATTAACGTAAAGATCGACTTTAATGTTGTACCAAATTTTCTATTACCTTCAAAACCAATTAACATATTTTCCTATTAATCTAATATACTAAAAGATGAGTTTCCCAATAACACCCAGATTTATAGAAAGGTAAGAAAGAGGACATTAAGTCAGGAGAAAGATACTGTCTTTGATTTTTAGTTGCAACTAAAATATTATGAATTAATTGTGAATGGAAATTAACACGCTCAAGTCCCATATATATACACACAATTACACACACACACACACATACACACACACGCACACACACATATATATATAAGTATGTATATATAAATACATATAACATAACATAGCATTATGCATATAAATGATATACAAATATCCATTCATACATACATACACACACACACACACATATATATATATATATATATATACTGTATATATATACACACACACATATATATATATATATATATATATATATATATATATATATATATATTTATATATATATATGTATAAAAATTACAATTATATGATTATGGCTCTCTGGTCTAGGCACTAAAAATATATTATACTATGGCTCGTGACTGGGAACCAAACATATAATACTATATATTGTGACGGGCCGAGAGAAGGTTGTGACTCAAAGGCAAGTTGAAAACAACTGAGTGACTTTCTTATAGAACACTCTCCTTTATATACAAAAGTTCAAGGCAACAAGAATTTTCATGTTAAAAAAACAGACAATGTTACAGAGGAGAAACAAGACATGTTTTTTCAGGTTCTTTTTAGTGCGAGGGGAGAGCGAAGATACAAGCACAAGATGAACTATGTAGGAACGTACAACACACGGTTGGTACATGGCTCCCCCCCTAAAAATGACACACTGTACATGTTAAATAGGGCGCCCTTATCTAGACAGGCGAACTGTAGGCGGGTCATCTGGCAGGAGATAAGCAGGTTTTAGACGATCAATGGAGACCCAGTCTTCTTTGCCACGAATGTTTAGTGGGAATACTTTCGGACTGCGTCGGATCACAAGGAAAGGGCCCGTGTAAGGGGGCATTAGCGGTGGCTTGCTAGTGTCGTTGTGCAGGAAGACGTGCGTTGCAGAGTGCAAGTCTGTTGGTATGTGATGCTTCGCAGGGGGCTTGTAAGTCTGGCGGCATGGAGTAAATTTTCCCACGACGTCACGTATGCGCTGGAGATCGTTGGAGGAGGTTGTAGAAGGAAAAAATTCGGCAGGGACGACCAACGGATTGCCATACACCATTTCAGCTGCCAAGACGTCGAGGGCGTCATTAAGAGTGGTCCTTAGTCCCAGGAGGACCCAGGGAACCTGAGTAAACCAGTTGGAATCCTTGCAGTGGGACATTCAACCATTCCATTGGCAGCGGGGCTGTAGGTCGTTGTGTGATGTAGGGTGATTCCCAGGAGATTCGCTAATGATGTCCACAATTGAGAGGTGAAAGTGGTACCCCTGTCAGAAGTAATATGATCAGGGATACTGAATCTTGCAATCCATCCTGAGAGTAAGGCAGATATACATGAGGCGGACGTTGCAGTTTCCATGGGAATGGCTTCAGGCCAGCGAGTGGAGCGGTCGATGACGGTAAACAGGTAACGATGTCCTTGTGATGTGGGTAGGGTACCTACAACGTCGACGTGAATGTGTGCGAAACGATGCTGAGGTTGAGGAAAGGTGCCCACTCCTGAATCCGTGTGTCGATGTACTTTGGAAGTTTGGCAAGAAGTACAGGCGTGGACCCAATCCTTAGCATCCTTAGAAATGCCGTGCCAAATGAACTTCGTCTTTAGCAGCTGTTCAGTAGAACGGCACGAGGGATGTGAAAGGCCGTGAATGAAATCAAACACCTGCCGGCGCATGGGAGCAGGGATCCAAGGTCGCGGTCTACCAGTACTAACGTCGCAGAGGAGGGTGGTGTTGGAGTCTTCGAGGGGAAAGTCTTCCCAACGGAGGGACGTGCAGGATGTCCTACATGCTTGATACTCTGGATCCTGTCATTGGGCTTCAGCCAGGGCGTTGTAATCCAATCCCAGTTGAACGGCAGCCAACGTGTTTCTTGACAGGGCATCGGCAACGGGATTCATTTTCCCAGGGACGTATTGAAGGGTGCAATTGTATTCAGCCACGGGCGGAGAGATGTCGGCGTTGACGGGCGGACCAGGCGTCAGACTGTCGAGTGAAGGTGCGCACCAGAGGCATGTGGTCTGTGCGAATGACGAAGGGCGTACCTTCTAAGAAATGGCGAAAGTGACGGACAACCAAGTGCCAGCAATTCGCGATCGAAGGTAGAATAACCCGATTCTGCCTTGGACAGTTTTCTGCTGAAGAAGGCCAATGGGCGGGGCGAGCCGTTGACCACCTGCTCGAGTACTGCACCAATAGCGACGTCGCTGGCATCGGTGGAGAGAAGGAGAGGGGCATGTGGGATAGGAAAAGTGAGAGCCGCAGCAGTTGATAGGGCCTTCTTTGCATTGCAGAAGGCTGCTTCTTGGAGGGAACCCCACTTCAGGTCCTTTGGCTTGCCCTTGAGGGAGGCGTAGAGGGGAGCAAGAGTGGCGGCAATGGCTGGCAGAAAACGGTGATAATAGTTGATCCTGCCCAAAAATTCCTGCAGAGCTTTGACGGTCGAGGGCACGGGGAAGTCCAGAACGGCTGCTACCTTCTCAGGGAGGGGATGGACTCCTTCGGGAGTGATGTGGTGCCCTAAGAACGACACTTCGTTGGCGCCAAATGTACACTTGTCGTACCGGACTACAAGGCCGTTTTGTTGCAGGCGGTCGAGCACGATGCGCAGGTGACGGAGGTGTTCCTCTTTTGAGGAGGAGAACACAAGTATGTCGTCCACATAACATACACAGAAGGGGAGGTCCCCTAAGATGCCATCCATGAGACGTTGGAATGTGGCCCCAGCATTACGAAGGCCAAAACAGGAGTAATTGAAGGTGTATGTACCAAACGGAGTGGTGATGGCGGTCTTGGGGATGTCTTCTGGCTTCATAGGCACCTGATAATACCCCTTCAGGAGGTCGAGCGTAGAGAAAACCTTCGCTTTTTGCAGGTACGAGGTCATGTCGGCAATGTTTGGGAGGGGGTAGTGATCCGGTTCTGTTTGCATGTTCAGGCGCCTGTAATCCCAGCACGGACGGAGGGAGCCGTCTTTCTTCAGAACAATGTGTAAGGGTGACGACCATGGGCTAGAGGCCTTTTGGCAAAGGCCCATTTCCTCCATTTTGGCGAACGTTTGTTTGGCGGCTGCCAATCGTTCCGGTGCCAGACGTCTGAATTTTGTGAAGACTGGGGGTCTCGTCATCTCTATATGGTGATAAATACCGTGCTTGGCAGGAACCGTGGGCGTTTGGCGAAGTTGTGGACGGAAAACTTCCGGGTACGACATGAGGAGGTGGGCGTAGGCATCCGTGGGTGCGCTGATGTGGAGAGCGAGGCTGGAGGGGGCGGATTGAAGAGGTGTCGACAAGTATGAGTCTGCGTTGACCAATCATCGGTGGGCGACATCGACCAGAAGGTGGAAATGAGAGAGGAAATCCACACCGAGGATTGGCAATGTGATGTCAGCAACGAGAAACTTCCAGTTAAATTTACCATTTCCGAACGATAATGTGAGGTTCTCGTAACCATTGGTGGGTATCGCAGATCCGTTGGCAGCTACCAAGTGGACGTCGGCAGACGTAGACAGACTACGTCGTGTCCTGAAGAGTTCCCTTGGCAAAAGAGAACGACAATCACCCGTGTCTACCAAAAATCGCACGCCCGTTCCTGCATCATGTAAAAAGAAAAGATTAGAAACACGGGAGGCCACCGCCACGAGCGATGACCTACTTACACTTTTTTTGGCTACTGACAATCCTTGGCACATTTCTTCGCGGTTGCCCCGAATCTGAAGTGATAGTAGCAAAACTGCGGCGAATGGGAGGTTGTAAGTGGCTGAAGAAGTCGTTGGTTGGGGCGCGAGCGAGTGGCGGGTGGTGGGTGGCTTTGTCGCCGCTTCGGCACGTCACAGGGTAAGCATGTATGTCCTACGGCCTTCACATCAGCTTCGGGTGACGTTGAATAGGCGTCCTCTTCGTCAGGGGTGGAGGCGTCGATGGAGGTCTTGAAGTGGCTGTCCCTAAGGGCGTCGGCTTTGGTCATCAAGTCTTTTATGGGTAAACTATCGACATCGGGTATGGCAGCGAGTATAGGTCCGGGGAAACGGCGTATCCAAAGGGCATGAAAAAGGTTCACCTCACGAGGAGAGCCGTCTGCGGCAGGTTGCAGGCGAACGATACTGGTCATTTCCCTGAGGGAGAGCGAAGGCCTTTGGTCCCCCAAGAGTTGTTGCGAGAGCTGAAAAAGAGCTGAAACCAAGCAAACGCCTCTCCGCTGGCGAATGATGAAAGTTTCGATGGGGGAGTCGCAGCAATAACTTCCGTAGAATCCTCCATGGTACCAACGATGGAGGGGCTAGGTGGGGGGGGGGGGGGGTGGTGGAAAGCGGGAGGAGCAAGTCAACTTCCGGGGTCACCAATGTGACGGGCTGAGAGAAGGTTGTGACTCAAAGGGATGTTGAAAACAACTGAGTGAGTTTACTATAGAACACTCTCCTTTATATACTAAAGTTCAAGGCATCAAGAATTTTCACGTTCAAAAACAGACAATGTTACAGAGGAGAAACAAGACATGTTTTTCAGGTTCTTTTTAGTGCGAGGGGAGAGCGAAGATACAAGCACAAAATGAACTATGTACGAACGTGCGACACACGGTTGGTACAATATACTACGACTAGCAAGTTAATTAACCTCTCGAATTCCAAATTCTCTTGTTTGCTTTTACATCAAAACTGTTACACTTTAAAATATCAATACACGAATTCTGAGACAGTTAAATAACTCCTAGACAGCAATATATAAAGCACTGAATATCCAAAGGTCTCTTAATCACACTCAAAACCAAACTGGGTAATTACTCTTGAGTATTGTTTAAAATTTACCGTGGTTCTTAACAGGATACAAATGGAATCTGATTCTAGAAAATCGTGATTGGAATAATACACTCTTTACTAAAACAAATATATTCTATATAAATTACAAAACTTTGGAAGAGTTTAAATAATAAAAAAATAAGTCACTCGAAAAAAATTAAGACTGAAAAAACTTAGATTGAGACAAAAATGTTACGATGTGAAAGTTATATATTAACTTGACTTGAACTATTATATCTGAATAAACCTTAGAATAAGAAAAGGAATAATACAATGTAAATCAATCAAAAGCTTGAAATTTGATATGAATAATAAAATATTCATGTTTGACACTTAAATGAAAAATAGATAACCAGAACACAATACCAATCTCTAATCTTCCAGCCGGGCCGATTAGAAAAAACTTTATCCAATGACAACACTCACCCTAATACAACGAATTCAAAATTACCGTTTTGTCTTACGTATCTTTTCAACACACGATTTGTTTTGGGGCACAGTCACTTAGGAGAGGACACACTAAACACTTTCAAAAACATTACATTGGGTTGCGAGAGTGAGAGAGGTGATTGATTGATTGATTTAAAGTTTTCAGGCATTCTGACATCTGAGGTCATTAACACCGATATCATTTAGTTTATATAAAAAATAAAAGAATATTCAATTAAAACCATAAAAATTGGATGTCATTACAGAAGTTAAATAGTTTTCAGAAGACCTGCTTCTGAAATAAATCTAAAAATGCCACTCGCATAGTAGGACACAACTTGTCCAAGAATCTTGGCAAGGATGAACCTGCCATCCTCACCTCGAGACTCAAACAGATAACAATTTCTTAATTTATTATAATTGGGGTATTCGGTCAACAAATGCCTCACTGTTAAAGGTACTAAACACTCGTCACAATACGGTTGGTGTAGGCCTTTCAGCAGAAACTCGTGTGTCAACCGAGTGTGACCAATATGGAGACGACAAGGAGACGTCTCCCATTTTCGGGGCATCATGTTATACCTCCAAGGATATATGATATTTGTTATTTCTTTCATTTTATTGCCATCTAGACTATCCCAGTGCTGTTGCCATTTATTGCAAAACAATTTCTTGATGTTAGGTAGGAAATCATTATAGGGAATGGGATACCTTCTTGGCAGCAACTCGGATGCAGCATTCTTCGGCAGTGAATCTACCTTATCATTCCCAGACACACCTAAATGTGGTGGAACCCCCAAAAATCGAACCATTATACCTCTCAGTCCAATAATAAAAAGCCATTCTAAAATCTTTAAAACTAGAGGGTTACTAGAATTAAAAACTTCTAAAGCTTAAAGGACACTCCTTGCATCACTAAAAATTGTAAAATTACCCTCCTTTTCGAACGATATTTTCTCAATAGCGGTTAGTATGCCATACAGTTCGGTAGTAAATATGGAAGCTGTTAGAGGAAGTGCAACTCTACAATTAAAACTATTACTATGTTCTCCAAATCCAACGCCAGCACCAGATTTGGAGTCATCAGTATATATAAAAGTCGATCCCCTATGTTCTACAACATGTTCCATAAAAAGAGACCTAGATTTTAAGCCAGTCATATTCTTCTTAATTCCAATAAAGTATTTACAAAAAGATACCTCTGGTAATTTCCATGGAGGCGTTGATGATACCCTAGAGGGGAGCACCTTAATTCTAATTATATCAAGACTGTTTAATAATTGTTTCACCCGAAAGCCATAGGTTGAGGAGATTTTGGGTGCAACTCAAAGTATGTTGAGGGCCTTACAAGGCCTGCAGTCTGAAAGGCTAAAGAATTAGGGAGTCTTTGCAATCTAAACCAATACTGAATAATAGAAGACATTCGGTAAAAGTATAGAGGTAACTTTCCAGCATCAACAAGGAGACTTGGGATAGGTGAGGTTTTAAATACTCCTGTGGACAATCTAATACCAGCATGATGTATTGAATCTAATATGTTTAAACGGTTTGGGGTGGCTGAGGAGTATATTTCACATCCATAACTAATTTTGGAAATAAATCAAGGCCTTGTATAATTTTAAAATAGTATTGCGGTCTGCCCCACTTGATGTATGGGACAATACTTTTAAAATATTCAGAGCCTCGAGACATTTAGCTTTTAATGCTTTTAAGTGAGAAACTCATGTAAGCCTACAATCAAATATCAAACCAAAAAATTTAGCTTCACTTACATATGGGATCCGTTGACCTTTAATGTATTTATCCGGGTCTGCATGTACTCCCCGGATACGAAAAAAATGGACAATTGTAGTTTTACTTGTCGAGAACTTACATCCATTCATATTGGCCCACTGGATAATTTTGTCAATAGAGAGTTGTATTTTTCTCTCAACCATTGCCATTCTAACTCCAGCAAATGATATTGAGAGATCATCCACAAATAATGTTGAGTGAACATCCCAGGGAATGACTGAGGATATCCCATTAATTGCTAGTGCAAACAGGGTTACACTTACCACACTACCCTGAGGAACTCCTTCTTCCTGACATTTACTCTCTGATAGAGTTTCCCCCACTCTCACTTGAAAAACTCTATGTGAAAGAAATGACTGAATAAATAGTGGTATCTATCCTTTTAATCCTAATTCATGAATTGTTTTAAGTATGCCATATGTCCAAGTGATATCATATGCCTTTTCAAGGTCAAAAAGACTGTCACATGGTGCTGTTTGGAACAAAGGCTTCACAAATAGAGGACTCAAGTCGTATCAACACATCAGTTATTGAGTGTATTTCTCTGAATCCACATTGAATGGGTGATAAAATACCCTTCTTTTCAAGGTACCACATCAGCCTTGCATTGACCATCTTCACCGTGATTTTACACAGACAAGATGTCAATGCAATAGGTCGGTAGTTTGCTGCTAAAAACTTGTCCTTACCGGGTTTTAAAATGGCTAAAATAATGGCTAGTTCCCAAACGCTTGGGTATATATGATCATACCATACTCTATTAATAATGCTTAAAATAAATAACTTTGTATCAAAATGTACATGTTTAATCATTGCATATGGAATTCCACCAGGTCCAGGGGCTGTATCGTTACAAGTAGCAAGTGCGGAATCAAGTTCTCTTTCAGTAGAAGGAGAATGATAAGATTCTTCCCTTCCTGTTGTAAAATTTAAAATTTTCTTTTCTTCAATACTCCTATACTGGTGACCAGGAGCGGCTACACATATGCATGATACATTTGAAAAATGATCAGCCAGGGCATTGCTAACATCATTTGCTTCTGTCACATACTGACCGTTCACTTTCAACACCGGTGTTGGGTTTGGGGTAAATTTTCCTGCATTTTTTTTTATTTTCTTCCATACAGAAGATGGTGGTGTTCTACTGTTAGTGGAGGAAACAAAAGACACCCAAGACTGGCGTCTAACTTCTTTCATGGCTCGACGGAACTGTACTCTACACTTTTTGTATGTTATCAAATTTTCATCAGTACGGCGTCTACGCAATCTAGTCAGAGATTTTCTGGTAACTCTGTGCAAGGCTGTTATTTCTGAAGACCACCACAGGACTGGCCGTTGTTTGAATAATCCTGTGGTTTTTGGAATCAAATTGATTCCTGCTGTATGGAGAGTTCCATTCAGTAGGGCTATATGGCATTATCAATACTTTCAAACTGTCTTGCACTCCCCTCGATTTCACTTAGCTCACGAAATTTAATCCAGTCTGCCTTGTCAAGATTCCATCGTGGCGATCTTTGTAAAGGCGGACCCCTTGTTGGTGTTTATAATGATTGGTGCATGATCACTAGTATGCCAATCATCTAATGTCCTCCAATCGAAATGAAAAAGGCAGTTAGAGCTTGCAATTCAAAGGTCAATGCATGACAAGGTACCTGTCTGAACACGGAATTGCATGGGCTCTCCTGTATTAAGAAGTCCGACATCCTCATTCTCCACACTTTCTGAGATAATATTGCCCCTTCTTGTGTTTGCCAAAACATCACCCCATATAAGATGTCTACCATTCATATCTCCCAGTAAGAGAAAAGGTTGAGGGAGTTGTTGAATGACCTCTACTAAATCAGTGAGAGAGGTGAGGAGATGGCAATCTTAAGGCTGGTGGTCTCTATCTCTATCTATCTGTAAACCTGGTGACCCTTTCTATATAAAACCTAAATGCTACTTCCAGAAGATTCCAAGGGATTTGGGAAGCGTGGGGGCCAAGCAAGGCGTCAAAGTTGCCAAGTATCGCTCTCACGAACGCTGTACTCACGCCATGCCAGACGGCTCTCTCAGTCAGCTAGCTCCGCCCACCCTTTGTCCTTCGCAACGTTTCTATAGCACATTGTACAGAAGTTTCTAAAGCAAATGTTACCGAGCATTCTCTCTCAAACATAATGAAATACCTCATCATATATAAAAGACCATTACCTGAGCCCTTGTTCATATTATGTATGATCAAATAACATTCTCAAACAGTTACGTAAGACTTCGTAATAAGAATACGTGAAATAAAAAGTTAATTCTTAAAAATAACGTAAATTTACACATACTAACTTGAATAGAGAATACAATGAAATTCATGACGAAAGTCTTACGTAATTTACATATAAATCTTAAATCTACACAAGAGAAGCTAATTTTACTGGCTGTGTATCATCTTTTCAATACACAAATGAAATGTAAATAGAATCATGAATAAACTATTGTATTTACTTTACACTAGACCAGCTTTGTGAGAATATATATATATATATATATATATATATGCAGAAGAACCACAGTATCACGAAACTAGTCAGGACTTAAGTGTATATTTTGTATTTTCATTTTCCCTGTGGTTCTTCTGCATTTGAGCATCACGTTTTCCTGTGATGTTTACGCATATATATATATATATATATATATACATATATATATATATACATATATATATATATATATATACATATATATACACATATATATACTGTAAATATGATATATCATTATACATATAAATGATATACAAGCATCCATCCATCCATAAATACACACACATATATATATATATATATATACATATATATATACATATATAAATATATATATATATATGTATATATATATATATATATATATATCTATATATATACATATATATATATAGATATATATATATGTATATATATATATATATATATCTACACACATGTCCTAATCCTTGTATGCAAAATATGTTTTATATAGTGAGTTTACTGAACTGTTTAAGAGTACTATAAGTGTCATAAATTGGAGGACACAATCACTGAACTCTGTCATAAGTGACGTGTCCCTAGAATCATAAGGTGATGTGTTTGACAGTATATTTCCATCACAGTGGAGAATTCCAAAAAACCTAACAATTCAGCATGTTGTTGGAGTAACATTGCATCTTACTTGGAGAGGGTTAGTCAGTACCAGTTGAATGATCAGTAGACAAGGTACTCACCTGAGAGTATTGGCTGTACACAGTGTATTCACGAACCTTTTTGTAATAAATTGAAAAAAACCCGTGTTCTGATGTCTCATTATCCGCTGACATGGGAAATATTGGTGTCAGGTTTACAAATACGTCTGTTTGTATATGCTGCGATCGAAGTTGTTCTTTAAGCTGGCTAAATCAAAGTTCAAGATTCCTAGATACGCGAGAACTAATATAGCAGACGCTGCTACTGCGGGAGATGAAAATGAAGGAACAGTAAGTTATGGTAATGCTGATGAAGAATATAGACAAGAACTAGGAATGCAGGACTTAGGAAATAAGTTAGATAACCTTGCTGAGTTTATGAAAAGATTCTTGGTTGAACGAGAAGAGGAGCAGTCCGCAACCACAGCATATCTGACGTACATAAACGGAGTTCAAACACAGGCAAGTGAAAGTACACATGCACAGCCGAGTGAAGATAACATCATAGTTCGAAAACTGCCAGAACTCCAGGCAAGTGTTGAGCCTTTTGATGATCAACAGCCTAACGAAGAGTTTCAATATATCGAAGTGTTTTTGAGAGACTTTTAAGTAGCCACATATGGGTGGTCAGAAAGAGAAAAAACAATTCACGTAATTAGGTTGCTGAAAGATACTCCGGCAATGGAGGTAATGTGTTGATCACAAGACAGTTTAGGAAGATAAACTGAAATAAAACGATGTTTAATTGAGAAATATACCTTACCTGGTGCTAGAAAAGGGAACATAAAAGAAAATTACAAACCCAAAATTCAGAAAGGTGAATCCGTTCTTAGTTTTGCAACTGGCATTTTTCGGGATTGTGATTTGTTTGCTCCCCGGAGTGCCAATCTCCCAGAAGGTATTGAAAAAGCAACTGCCCGTAAACACATTCACAGGTTAGTAAACCCGTATTTATGTGGTTATTTGTTCGATAACAATCGCTCGTTAGCAGACATAGTGATAGCGATACAAAACATTCTAGACAGTTTGCCAGAAGAAAAAGTGACAGAGAATAACTGCCCTGAATTCGAGAAGGTGGTAGCCATGAGAGGCACTCCCCAACTCCCAAAGCAGGAGAGTGGAGAACACAGTCAGCAAGTGAGAAGAGTCTTCAGATGTTGGCAGTGTGGGGGAGAGGGGCACCAGCGAGTGGAGTGCCCCACCCAAGGATCCCCCCGCTGTTACACTTGTAGGCCTACGGTCATTTATCTCGAGAGTGTCCAGCAAAACACAGTGAAGGCAGGCGCGCTGTGGCACACACACCACGCCCCGCCCAACATCTGAAGAAAAGAAAACAGAGGAAGGGGGAAACGAGGGAGATCGATAACAACCCGTCCCCCAGCATGACATCAGAAGCAGCAGCCGAGTTAGCGGTGAGTGACACTACGACGGACTTGGTAGAGCAGGCACTAGGACCTCCATCGGTACCCCCCACCTCACCCCCGTAGTACTAGGGACAGGAGCAGGGGCCAGCGGCATTGCAAGCAAGATTGTTGGCACGTGCCCCATATATGCTAATGGGCGGCTAGGAATGTTAGCAGTCAGGATTGACCTACCAGATAAGTTCATTCGAGCGCTGATCAACACAGGAGCCAGCGTTTTGCTGATTGAAAAAAAGATTTTCCTCAAACCCACTACAGTCAGCGGCATCCATCATGCTCGACACGCCAGGAGGATATAAACTACAGTGATACCTCTACATACGATCTTAATTCGTTCCAGAAACTGCTTCGTATGTTAAAACAATCGTATGTTGGAGCAAATATTCCTATAAGAATACATGGTAATTTATTTAATTCGTTCCTCAGCTTAAAAACCCATAATAAATCCTTAATAAATGGCCACGCATAATTACACATTACATTAATACAGTATAATAAATACATACAAACCAAAAAAAGAATAATAATAATGAAATAATAAATAAAAAAGGGTTTTAATGTAACACTTTAGCTTAGCGACAGATTTTTTAAAGAAACTATCGAGTGAAAGTTGCTTAGTACGGCTTTTGAGGATTTTTCTAAAATGCGTTAAGCAAACATCATCGAACTGCACAACAGCACGGCAAACCTGAAGTTTCTGTGGGTGATGCTTGTCGATGAAATCAACCACGTGTTGATGATATGCCAACATCTGTTTTATTTCCGCCTTACCTAAGATTTGGCCTACCTCCTCGATCTCCTCCGACTCACTCAACTGCACTTGGAACTCATCATGCTGCATGATTTGCAGCTCCTTGAGTTCCTCGGTGGTGAGCTCTTCATGATGCTCATCGACGAGTTTGGTGATGTCATCTTCATCCACCTCCAGACCCATGGACTTACCAAGGGATACAATCTCTTCGACGTCTTCCTCGGCGGCAACCACAGGTTCATTCTCGGGTCCAAAACCTTCAAAATCTCTGGGAGCAACAGCATCAGGCCAAAGCTTCTTCCAAGCAGAATTCAGGGTCCGACGAGTTACTCCCTCCCAAGCTTGATCAATGATCTTTAAGCAGTGCACGATATTAAAGTGGCTCCTCCAAAATTCACGCAAAGTTAAGTTAGTGCTTTGCGTGACATTAAAGCACTGCTTAAATAAGTGCTTGGTGTACAGCTTCTTAAAATTAGAGATGACTTGCTGGTCCATGGGCTGGAGGATAGGGGTGGTATTCGGTGGAAGATACAACACCTTGATGAATTTATATTCGTCGATGATATCATCTCCGAGTCGGGGGGGGGGGGGGTGAGTGGGTGCATTGTCCAAACAAAGCAAGCACTTCAAAGGCAAATTCCTCTCCTGAAGATACTTTTTGACAGCAGGGCCGAAAACTACGTTTACCCATTCCACAAAGATATGCCTAGAAACCCAAGCCTTAGAATTAGAACGCCATAGAACATGTAGCAGGTCTTTATTAATTCTATGTGCTTTAAATGCCCTAGGGTTTTCGGAATGGTAA
>NC_090725.1:22312803-22315303 GCF_036898095.1 Palaemon carinicauda | reverse complement strand
TCTGTTCCCTAGTTTAGAATATGGGTTTTACAAAGGCATTAGTGAATGTGATACCCTTCCTACGATTTCTAATGCTGTAGACAAATCTCTTGATTGTGGTTAGGAAGTTCGTATAATTGAAAGTAATTTTAGTGCTAACTTTAACTGCATTGATCATGAGTCCCTTGATTTCAAACCTAAACAGCTGGGAGTAGGTGGATTTGTTCTAAGAATAATTCTTGATTTTTTAAGGAATAGATTGCAGCCTTGTTGATGGGCATATTAGTGTGTATAGGAATGTAATATCTGCTGTTCTTCAGGGCAGTGATCTCGTCCCATTACGTTTCCTACTACACGATACTCATATTTGGTTTGGTCCAGCGAGTTATTGGATACTTGACTGGGCAGACAACACTAAATTGGATCCCTCTCTCCTGTGTACGGCTCATCTCTTCTTTGCTTTCACATACACCGAATAATCTAGCCTCTTCTTGCCATTCTTCTCTGTCCTAATACACATGACAACACTGAGACTACCAAACAATTCTTCGCTCAATTGGTTAGTAACTGCACTGTACTTGTTAAGTGGCTACTTTCCTCTTGGTGACGGTATAAGAGACTCTTTAGCTATGGTAAGCAAATCTTTTAGGAGAAGGATATTCCAATATTAAACCATTGTTCTCTAGTCTTGGTTAGTGCCATAGCCTCTGAATCATGATATTCCACTGTCTTGGGTTAGAGTTTTCTTGCTGGAGGGTACACTCGGGCACTCTATTCTTTCTTGTTTCTCTTCTTCTTGTTTTTTCTTTTTAAGTTTTATAGTTTATATCCTATGATAGATTTAGTTTAATGTTGTTAATCTTCTTACAATATCCTTCTTAATTCCTTTAAAATTTCAGCTGTGACTCTTGATTGCAAACTTAATTTTGGAATATACATTCGGTCTGTTTCTTCTTCAGTTGCACATAAATGTCTGAATAAGAAATTCTTCAGATTTTCGGTGATCAATTCATCCTAAAGAAATGTTTTAATTCCTTTATTCTGTCTTGTTTCGAATATTGTTCTCCTATTTGATCTGCAGATGCTATCTCATCTTAATTTGTTACATAACAAATTGCTGTCTAATAATTTCTTTTTCCTGATCTAGATATTAATCTCTGGAATCATTTCGCTCGTTGTACATGTTGTATAAGATTATTAATAATTCTGACAGTCCTTTGCATTGAGGTCTTCTCAGAGTATATGGTGGTAATTATGCAGATAATTATAACAATCTTCTCCTTTCCATCATAGGGATCAACACAACACAGTATTTCAGAAGTTTTATTCCAGCTGTGACCAGGTTGTGGAATGACCTTCCTAATAAGACAGTTCAATCAGTTGAACTTGAGAAGTTCAAACTAGCCGTGAATGTTTATAATATGAACATGTTGACATGATTTTCTTTACATTGCTTGTATATGACAGATCTATCTTAATGTTACTGATCTTGAGATACTTTATATTATTTACTATTACTTCTCATAGGTAATTTATTCATTTCCTTATTTTCTGGGCTATCTTCCTTATTCGACCCCTTTTGCTTGAAGCATCCTACGATTCCAACTAAGGTTGGCTGGGCTAATAATAATAATAATAATAATAATAATAATAATAATAATAATAATAATGGAGATGATAATGATAATACCACATACCAAACGTATACGACAAAACAGATTATCTCAAGAGCTTCAATGTTTTTTTTCTTTTTTTTTCTTTTATTCATATTCAACATCCATACTTCAATTCTATAAAGAAGAGTTTGTTCAACAAATCCTTTCTTACATTCCCACTTTGGCTTCCATAGAGTACTCAAGTTTTTTCTCATAATTTTTACTCATCCTACTATCTCTCTTGCTTCTCATTTTTTTTTGCAGGTCTTACTCTCATCTTACCATCATTTGCTTGATTAAATCCTAGATACTTTTATGAATATCCCATTTCCCTTCTTTCGCCATTTACACTGATATTTGATATTCATTACTGCATTTTTTCTTGTTCCCCTTTACTCTAACTATTCGTGCTCACATTTTGTTCATTTTCAGATATTTTCAAACTCTCTTACTGGTGTCGGCAATTTTTCTATATTGCACCTAATCAGAACAGCATTACCTGCAAATGTCATCTTTTCTACATTCCAATTACAACTTATTTTCTTTACCCTTCAATTTTGCCTCTATATCCTCTGCTCTTTCTCTAAATCATTGCGTTGCTACTTTTCCTCTATATCCTCTGCTCTTTCTCGAAATCATTGCGTTGCTACATTTATAAAGATAGTGAGCAGCCACATTTTTCTCTCAGACCAACTTCCCACCAATCTTTTATTTCCTAGTAACCTCCCATTCATTCCATACATGTTCAATGCCATCAACATTGATTCCATCATAAGCTTTAACCAGACCCTTGTATGCTATTTAAAATATTCCCCTTTACTGTCATATTTTTAACCTGACTGTGTCACAACCAACACTTGATCCAA
>NC_090725.1:22305303-22310303 GCF_036898095.1 Palaemon carinicauda | reverse complement strand
TTTTGGAGGATATTGATATAGGAATTGAAGATGTTCAAGAATGGTGGATGCGAAATGCAGCAGTAATGAGAAGGCATGGGAAGGAGCTGCTAGGAGAGACATCTGGTATCATATGGGAAGAAAAGGAGAGTTGGTGGTGGAGTGAAGAAATTGAGAAAGTTGTAAAAGATAAGAAGGAGGCAAAGAAGAGATGGGAAGAGTCACATTCAGGGGGAGACAGAGAGAGGTTCAAAGAGAAAAACAAGGTGGTGGAGAAGGTAGTAGCCCAAGCTAAAGCTAAGGCATATGATGATGTGTATAATGAGCTGGGGACAAAGGAAGGATTAAACAAGATGATCAAGCTATCGAAGACTAGAAATAAGAACACCAAAGATATTACACACATCAAACAAATAAAAGATCAAGATGGTGTAGTACTTAGAAAGGAGGAAGACATTGTAAAGAGATGGAAAGAATATTTTGAACGGCTGTTGAATGAAGAAAATGATAGATTATTAAGAGAGGATGGACTGGTGAATTTTGGCATGGTAATAAGTTTTTCTAGGCAAGAGGTAATAAATGCACTGAGGAAGATGAAGAATGGGAAGGCAACTGGACCAGACATGATTCCTGTGGAGGAATGGAAAGCCTTAGGAGATGAAGGAGTGGATATACTGTACGATCTCATGATAAAGTTTTGAGCAGGAAAAGATACCAAATGAGTGGCGTGGGAGTATAATGATCCCAATCTTCAAAGGGAAAGGGGATGTCCAAGAGTGTGGGAATTACAGAGGTATCAAATTGATGTCCCACACTTTGAAGATACTGGAAAGGATGATAGATGCCAGACTAAGAGAAGAAGTAGAAATAGGTAAAGAGCAGATGGGATTCATGAGGGGGAGGGGAACAACAGATGGTGTATTTTGTCTGAGGCAACTAATGGAGAAATTCCGGGAAAAGCAAAGAGACCTGCACGTGGTATTCATTGACCTTGAAAAGGCTTATGACCGAGTCCCAAGACAAGAGGTATGGAGGAGTCTAAGGGAGAGCAGGGTGCCAGAGAAGTACGTTCGACTGATACAAGAGATGTACCGTAATGTATTTACTAGAGTGAGGAGCAGTGCTGGGGAGACAGAGGGTTTTGAGGTGAGAGTAGGATTACACCAAGGGTCAGCTCTGAACCCATTTATCTTTAACATAGTGATGGACGTTTTAATAGAAGAGGTAAGGGAGGCAGTACCATGGAACATATTGTATGCAGATGATATTGTTCTGTGCGCAGAGAGCAGGGAAGATCTGGAAATGAAATTGGAAAGGTGGAGGCAAGTACTGGAGGAAAGAGGAATGAGAATAAGTAGATCTAAGACAGAATATATGTGTACCACCAGTGAGGGGGATGATAGAGAAAGTATTCATCTTAGAGGAGAGCAGATAAAGAGAGTTGATAAGTTTAAGTATTTGGGATCCTTTGTTAACGCTGGAGGAGGTATGGAAGATGAAGTTAAACATCGGGTGCAGGCAGGCTGGAACAACTGGAGAGCAGCCTCAGGAGTTCTTTGTGACAAAAGAATACCCCTGAGGTTGAAAGGAAAATTTCATAAGACAGTGGTAAGAACAGCAATGCTGTATGGAACGGAAACAGCAAGCATGAGGAAGACAGAGGAGAAGAAGATGGACGTGGCAGAAATGAGAATGCTTAGGGGGATGTCTGGGGTGACAAGAGAGGATCGGATAAAAAATGACTACATAAGGGGGTCGACAAAGGTGGTGGAAATATCAAAGAAAGTGCAGGAAGGGAGGCTGAGATGGTATGGACACCAGATGAGGAGAGATGAGGACCACGTTGGGAGACATACTATGGAGATGGAGGTTCAAGGAAGAAGAAGAAGAGGGAGACCAAGAAAGAGATGGAGGGACTGTGTGAGAGGAGACTTACAGGAGAAGGGGATTGATGAGGCAGAAGCGCAGAATAGAAAAAGATGGAAACGGCTCATCCGCAACGGCGACCCCATATAAAAATGGGAACCAGCTGGGAAGAAGAAGATATATGTATATATATATATATATATATATATATATATATATATATATATACTGTATATGCACACACACACATATATATATACATACATATATATACATATATACATACATATATATTATATATACATGCATTCATATATATATATATATATATATATATATATATATATATATATATATTTACTTATATACATATATATATATATATATATATTTATATATAATGTACAGTATATATATAAATATATATACATATATCTAAATATATCTATGTATATGTATATATATCTATACATATATATATATATATATATATATATTTATATATATATATATATATTTATTTATATATATATATGCATATATATATATATATATATATTTATATGTATATATATATTTATATGTATGTATATATATATATATATATATATATATATATATATATATACACATGCATAATGCATGTATTAAACATGAGCATAATGGGAATGTAATCAGATATAAATTTAGAGGTTATCTTTGTAAAATGAAATTTCAATATTCAGTATTTGAATAGGAAAATAAGGTCCATGCATCTCATACAAACTTTATGTAATAAAATCTTTTCGATTCCCTGGCTTATTGATATATATAGTCCTTTTTTTTTTTTTTTTTTTTTTTTTTTACAAATCATGGTGCCAAAATTATGCATTTAAAATATAAAATCATTTTCCGAAAAAAATTTGTTTAATCATTCTTATCCTCACACAATGATGTTATTATTCATGCTTTGTCTTATCTTCAACATATAATGAACAATGACGGTTTCAACAATAACATCCCTGGTTGACAATACACACAGCGGTGTGGTTATCTCGTCTCCCTTTGCAATGAAACTCAGCGCTGCGAGGCTAATTTGATAGCTTGAAATTCAATAAAAAAATTTTGATAATCTGATAAGAATTGGCATATAAAAAACCAGCATTCCTGATATAGCAAAAAGAAATATAAATTTTTCTCTTTTACATATATTACCTCATGAAATTCTTTCCCATTCAGTAATTAAAGAATAAATGTAACTTACATTTCAAATATGTGAATTACTTTAATGCAAGAAAATATTTCCTTAACACTTACTTGTATGACTAACAGCAAGAAATTACAAAGTGGTCTGAGATGTAAAATTTAGGATCTTGAAGGATATTGCTACACATGTATTATGATCTCCAGGCTCCCAGGCCAAGTGCTGAAAAGAAAGAATAACGAATTTATAGGTATAGTAATTTTTAGAAAAAGTAATGATAAAACATAGTAGTGAATGCTATCAACAATATTATTCATTACATATTTTATATAAATCAAGCTAAACCAACAATAATAAACTTAGCCTATAAAAACAAAGAACAAGAATGTTTCTAATATAATAATAATACAATCCTATCTAACACAAAAAAAAAAAAATAAATAAATAAACCTATCAACGGCAAAACATTTAAATATGAACGTAGCTAATACCAAAATAGAAATTTAACCCAGTGCCTTTTTTTTTTTTTTAATAATAACCGGGATAATATTTATATAATATAAACCTAGCTGATAAAAAGGAAGATCATAAATATAGCTGATACAAAAATAAAAATAAAAGCTTAGTTAATACAAAAATTACAAATCTAGTTATTGAAACATATATATATATATATATATATATATATATATATATATATATATATATATTTATATATATATATATGTATATATATATGTATGTATATATATGTATATATATATATATATATATATATATATATATATATATATATATATATATATATAGCTAATACAAATTAAAATATAACCTTAGTAAATAGAATAAATATAAACCAAGCTAACCGAAAATAGGAATATAATTCCAGAAAGTAGAAAACTAGAAATATAAACCTAGTTATCACAATAATAAAGAATATAAACCTAGTTAGTAGAAACTATATAAACCCGGTAAATACAAAACAAAATATAAATATAGTTGACAGAAAAAATATAAAATAAAAATGAAAATATAACAATATAAATTTGGATAAAAAAATATAAACCCAGCTAATACAATAATAACAGTGTAAACCTGGTAAATAAAAAAATATAAGTCTAATAAATACAAAATATAATATAATTAATATAAAAATGTAAATATAAACCAAGCTAGTACAAAAAATGAACATAGGAACCTAGCCAATACGTAATGAAAATATAGACCTAGCTAATACAAACATAAAAATATAAACCAAGGTAATAAAACCATAAATATATAAACCAAGCTCGTACATAATAACAATAGGAACCTAGTTAATACAAATATAAGAATCTAAACCTAGTTAATGCAAAAACCAAAATATAAAAACAGCTAATACAAAATAGAATTATATAACTTTCGTTGAAAAAATATAAACCTAGATATTGCAAAATGAAAATAGAAATCTAGTTAATAAAAAAATATAAAAACAAATGTAGCTTATACAATAATAGAAATATGAACCTAGCTGATAGGAACAGAAAATATAAACCTAGCTGATAGGAACAGAAAATATAAACCTAGCTGATAGGAACAGAAAATATAAACAATCGCTAATACAACATGAAAATAGACACCTATTTGCAAGAATAATTTAAGTTATGTAAAATGAAATGAATATATAACAAAGCTAACGAGAAACTATAATTGTAAACCTTGTTAATACAAAATAGAAATATAAACCTAGTTAATAAAACCAATATAAACTTAACATTGATGAAATAGACATGCAGGCCTAGCTAATGCAATGATAGCAATATAAACCTAGTAAATAGTTAATCCAAATATAATTCAACTACTACAAAAAAAAAAAAAATCAAGCTCACTAAATAGAAGAAAAAATGAATGATAAAAATATAGCTACTATATAATGAAAATACAAGCTCGTTGATAAAGAAAATACAAGCTGGCCAATACAAAATAATCTTAG
>NC_090725.1:22280303-22300303 GCF_036898095.1 Palaemon carinicauda | reverse complement strand
TTGTTTTGTTTCATTGTTGGTGTCGGCTACCCCCCAAAATTGGGGGAAGTGCCTTGGTATATAGATAGATATATATATATATATATATATATATATATATATATATATATATATATATATATATATACATATACATATACAGTATATATACATATATATAAATACATATATATATATATGTATGTAGATATATATATCTATATATCTATATGTATATATAAGAGTGTATACATTTCAAGAGCTTCACTCTTTTGGCAATTAAAACTATACAAGTATAAATGAAGAATGAATATACGGAATATAAGCACAAACCAAATCATTGTTCACCAAAAACTACAGACAATTATCCGGCGTTACCAATAGCAAAAGTTGTTTTCTAGACAGCCTCCAGTTTCCCCAATTAATGTCCTATCTAATGAGAAACGACTAACTTCATCTAATTGGTGGGTCAACATTTGCTCGCGTGTTAACGAACAGAATCTCATTTAAGAAGGAAAATCAAATTATTTCCTCTTATCGAGCAAAAGTCATTGAGAGTAAAAATTGGTAGGCTTAATGGATTCATTATCAGTAGCTACTGTTTATGGAATCTCCATGGAATTCATTCTCTTCATTTTTTAATTGCTGTTTTATTCATAATGTAATTGCTGTGTTTTTCTATAATGTGAACCGCAGATCTTCGAAGAATGTAATGGACATACGATTTTTCATTGGTAAGCTATTCTGATGTAAAAATGAATAATAATTTTCATAAAATAGTTTCTTTCATCTCTAGAATTATTCTGTAAGCGGATCTATACAAATAAAAGAATTATGTCAAAAGGATTTCTTATGTAAAAGTGTTAACCTGATGCAGTTTTAATCTTACTTAAAATTCTAACAATTAAAAAAAAAAAAGTTCTTGGGACATAATAGTTCGTTATATGCTGAATACTAAAAAGAGTTTCAAATACATTCAGCTTTAACGCCAGCTATATCATAGAGTAAATGGGGAAGAACACAATGGAGTATTGCCGTTATCATTTTTTTCTGTTAT
This sequence comes from Palaemon carinicauda, assembly GCF_036898095.1. Taxonomy (NCBI): domain Eukaryota; kingdom Metazoa; phylum Arthropoda; class Malacostraca; order Decapoda; family Palaemonidae; genus Palaemon; species Palaemon carinicauda. The sequence continues at coordinate 22,299,267 of NC_090725.1, read as the reverse complement.
CTTTACTAGTTTCTTCAAATGACTAAACGGCTCCGAGAAGAAAATGACAGTACATTTATCTCCGGTTGATTGCGAGATCTCTCTTTCTGTTGGGGAAAAATGTGAGTAAAAAGAAAGTGCAAAATAAAAGATGTATTATGAGAAAAAACATTTGAATACAGTACAGTAAAGACCACAGTTACAGGTATACTAATTCAGCTGAGTTTTCCTTGAGAAAAAATAAGAGGCATCGTGACATCACGAGTACATATTTCACAGGGTTATGAGGCCCCGGGGAAAATCATGGCGTTTATTTTTACATCCATCTTCATATCTTTCTCATTGTTTTCCCATTATCTCTTCAAGCAGATAACAGATAATGCCCCTGTGACGTATCTAAGCCAAACAATACTAAAGTATTTTGCTTTGTTAATCTACGTTATCAGATGAATAAATTTCGATTTTCTTTATCTATGTCAGAAGAATGCCCTGAAACTATGCGATAACAAGCATCTATACTCTTCGAACACCCATCAGAGAGAGAGAGAGAGAGAGAGAGAGAGAGAGAGAGAGAGAGAGAGAGAGAGAGAGAGAGAGAGAGAGCAAACAGAATATTGATTCTTGCTACAAGTTTTAAGTCCTGGGCAGACATTTACAACTTCAAAGACTTGTAACTTGGATAAATGAAGGTAATAATAGCATTTATATTAACAATGTATTTACAGTTTCATACTAATTTATTGACAGATTTAATAGCAATGCATAAGTATTGATCATAACTCATAAATTAACGGAGAAATGTAAATGACATCTATTTTAATGTGAAATTTACGACATATTTCTGTATTTTTATTATCTTTTTCTCTGTGCAGGGAATAAAATGATAAATCCAATTTATCATTTAGAAATATAAGTTGGTAAAATAAATACAACAAATATGAAAGAAAACAAACATAAAGGATTTTTGGTAAATTCCTGCACTACAGCAATGTCCACTTCAATCTTGGAATTCTCCCTTCCATTTGCATATATCGCGCTAACTTTTCCTTTTTTGACAGTGTTTTGATAATTTTTATGGCTGCATATTCCCGTCTCTTTATGTCCACTTTATGCGTTACATTAAATCTTATTCCCTTTCGAACGTTTCAAGTCTCGTTCGTAGCATTTCACGTAACGGACATTGCCCCTAAAAGTCGAGACGTTACACAACTCATTAAATCAAGTTGCGATTCCATTACAATCTCAAACGCGTATAAAGTAACAACGAGGTAATAGACAAGTGAAATTATGAATGTGTTTATCATTGATTGCAAGAGATGCAAAGGGGTTAGCTTGCACAAAGAATCTGTGGAGCCAAAAATAAGTACAGTGATAAAATCAAAAGTGTAAACTCAAAAAAGCTGTTTATGATGAATAAGTTTAGACGGGCAATATATTATACAAATAACGAGGCTAATTTGATGAGGCTATAAAATGGAATGTATGTAATTTATGGCTAATGGAAACAATTAAATGAATAAATAAATAAGCACATAAATCAGTAAATGAATGAATATATAAGTAAAGTAGATAAACAGATGAATTAATAAATAAAATATCTAATGAATGAGAGTGAGTTCAACATTACATTGTAGCAAATATTCAAAATCACATATAGAGGTTATGGCAAAAGCTATGATTTCATAACATTTGTTACAAAATCACAATCTGATGTAAGGCTGGCTACTAATGTTCGAAGTGGTGAGAGACAGCACACACAGTTATAGACATTCCAATATTTTCGGATTAATCAATTCGTTTTGATTCTCTGGCTCTGGCATCTGAACAATTATGGTTATTAATGAAAGAAATATGTTTTTCTAAAGTTCCAAAATTATACAAAGATTTTAAGTAATGTCTCAAATTTTGAAAACATTCACTAGGTTCATAAATACTTTACCGATATTGCACATCGTGTTATATACTCAAAATGTGTACATTGAACGCACGAAATAATATAAAAATATATTACATCTTTTGAAGAACAGCAACCAAATAAAGTACATTCCATATGGAAATCCAGAAGAGAAGGGAGCCCCCATTCTCTTTTTGCCATTTGTAATAAAAAGGGACATTTCAAGTTGCCAAGTCTTGGTCACTTGACGACACGCAGTTAATTTAGGGATGTCCGTTCCCAGGACCAAGTTCCTGAGCACTAGCAAGAAACCGGAAGAAATATTGTTTTAACTCACTTTTTTATTTTTTTGTTTTTTCTAAAGTGGTTAAGTTTTACGACAGAATAATCAGAATGGCGATAAAACATATGTATGGTAAATTTTGAGATATGGGAGCAAAAGCACGTTCCTTACGAATAAAAAAAATATTCGTGGAAAAAAAGTAAAACAGATAAGAATTTGAGAATTGTTGTATTTTGTTCCTGAAAAAATTCTGTATAAGAAAGAGTTTATAGTTTTTTCAATGTGACCCAGAAATTTTTTCGTAAATATGTATAAAAAAAAAGAAAAAAAAGTGTGAAAACTGGCGCAAGAAAATATATATACATTTTTTTTTAAATCGCTGTAGCGCTTGTATTTTTAATGACGAAATGTTTAGATTTGCTTTTATAAAATTTGGAAAAGTACGAAATTCATGTGGTATATTCAAACAGGGTCTACGACAATCAAAACAATTCAATAGGTTGAGTTGAAGTTAGTCGTGAAAATAAATTTTCCTTGACATATCATCATTTGTATTCCGTGTGGAACATAAATAAAACCAGAATAATTATATATATTATTTTGCCAAATAGCTCATCCATTTGCCTATCTTCCATTATAAAGTAATTGAAGAGCAAATAATTTTGCGGAAGTAAATATTCACAATGTCTACAGGAATTTTGATTTTGAGTACTAGGTCTAGGGATAATAAAAATATTTTTACGACCTATCTTTACGTGCTTATTATTTCTAATACAAACATTTAATATGCCCATCGTGTAGGGGTAGAGGGAGTAGTCATACCCTAGTGGGAGGGGGGTGGGTGAGTTAGCGTGTGTGCATATCTATCCAAATATATAGCCATAACTTTTTACGGGTTACATACACTAGTAACAACATAGATACGTGAGCAAACTAAAGTAGAGGATATTCTAACAACATGTAAGAAAAAGAAATGGACATGGGCAGTACATATAATGAAAATGAAAGATAATAGATGGACATTAAGAATAACAGAATGGGTCCCAAGAGATCGGAAAAAATGAAAGGGAAGGATGAGAAGACGATAGATTAATGAACTAACGAAGCTTGCAGGGTTGGACTGGCACAGATAGACCACAAATAGACGCAAGTGGAAGGACATGTCTATGGCCATTGTTCTGCAGTGAACTATAACTGTTGATATATATATATATATGTATATATACATATATATATATATATATATATATATATATATATATATATATATATACATATATATACATATATAAATATATATATATATATATATATATATATATATATATATATATATATATATAAGCATATATGTAAATATATATATATATATATATATATATATATATATATATATATATATATACATACATATATATATATATATATATATATATATATATATATATATATATTATATATATATATATGTGTGTATTATGTATGTATGTATCTACATCTATCTATCTATCTATCTATCTATCTAACATATATATATATATATAGATTATATATATATATATATATATATATATATATATATATATATATATATATTTATGTATGTATATATATGAATATATTATTATTATTATTATTATTATTATTATTATTATTATTATTACTTGCTAAGCTACCACCCTAGTTGGAAAAGCAGGATGCTATAAGCCCATGGGCTCCAACAGGGAAAATAGCCCAATGAGGAAAGGAAACAAGGAAAAATAGAATATTTTAAGAAGAGTAACAACATTCGGTGATGAAGTGTTGGACAGAGGTCGATGGGGAACGCTGGCCGGAAACATCGACCCCACATAAAAGTGGGAAAGATATGCAGACAAAGAAGAAGAAAAGTAACAACATTAAAATGAATATTTCCTATATAAACCACGAAAACTTTAACAGAATAAGAGGAAGAGAAGTAAGATAGAATAGTCTGCCTAAGTGTACCATCAAGGAAGAGAACTCTAACCCAAGACAGTGGAAGGCCATGGTACAGAGGCTATGGCACTACCCAAGATTAGAGAACAATGGTTTGATTTCGGAGTGTCCTTCACCTAGAAGAGCTGCTTACCATAGCTAAAGAGTCTCCTCCACCTTACCAAGAGGAAAGTGGCCACTGAACAATCACAGTGCAGTAGTTAACCCCTTGAGAGAAGAAGACATATGTATGTATATATATATATATATATATATATATATATGTATATATATATGTATATATATGTCTATAAATATATATATACATGTATATATATACATATATATATATAAATATATATATATATATATTTATATATATATATATATATATATATATATATATATATATATATATATATTATTATTACGGCTGACGAATCACGCAAATTCCACGAGCTCCAAAACTCATCTTATTATATTACATAAGTCTGTTACTCTTGAAAAATATGCCGGAGCTCTGAGAATAATACGCAACTCCCAGATGGCAGTATATGCGAACACTGAATATCCAAAGGTCTCTTATGTTAATCTCAAAATAAAACTGGGAGATTATTTGATATGAACTATGTGAAAACCAACCTCTTACTTCGGTTTTTAGTCAGGGATTACGAGCAAAACACTGATAGAAAATATTGGTGATCTAAATAATACACACTTTACAAAAATAAATATATTCTATAAAAATTTATCACTAATACAGAAGAATTAACACCAAAATTAAATCACTTGAAATGTTAAATCTGAACAAAGCTTGGATTAAGACAAGAAAATGTTACTCTATGAAAATTATACAATCGCTTGTTTCACTGGAAATTAATTATATAAAAATATTTAATTTTGATAATTAATGAAAAGCATTAGCACTTGAACTCTCTAATGATTAAACACTTAATGAAATTTACATATATGTTACTGTTTTGCTTACGTCTTTTGATTCATACGAGGTTGCTGAACAGTTAAGCAAAATAAATACACTTCACTGTCTAACCTAAATATCACAGGGCCAGTTACTAAAATTTATGTAAAAAAGTATTTACATTTAACACACTACATATGAATTAACATTCAATAGTTTCATCAACGTTTAAACACACTATACACGATATGTGTTGGATAAAAATCGCTAATCCCGTTTGACAGTAAAACACGATTCGCACTTGAGAGGAGAAAGGGCTGGTTGACGTTGGCTCTTACAAAGGAAAAGGCTAGAACTCTTCTGCTGCTTATGCATTCCTGGGGCTATATATATGGACTTAATTCATCTCGAGAATTCTGAAAGATTATTTTCGTGGCGTGAGAGGGGGGTGGGGAGGGGGGGCAAGGCTCTAGCGGCGTAAAGTTGCCAGCATGGTAAATTGTACAGGGGGATTATAACCCTGCTTGCGAGGTAACCTTTCTCAGCTAACTCCGTCCACCTCCCTCTTGTGACAATAAAAAAAAAGGAGTAAATCTAATTCGAGAATTTTCATGCACTGTCTAACCACGTGAAAACATAAAAAAACACGTAATACCTCAAGTTCATACCTCGTGTGGGTCATACAGCATACCTAAACTAGTTTACATAAGACTTTGTAGCAAAATAAGTTAAATAAAATGTTAATTCTTAAAACTAACGCAAATTTACATATACTGAATTGAATGAAAATATAATTAAATGAATGTCAAAATTCTTATGTAATTTACATCATTACTTACACCTACATGAGTGGAACTCACCTCATGAGCTGGCTATCTATCTCTTAAATACGCAAATGAAATACCTGTATAAAACATTTACTCTTATGCTAGACCAGCTTTGTAAGAAATATATATGTATATATATATGCACATATATATATATATATATATATATATATATATATATATATATATATATATATATATATATATATAAACACACTAATTATTAAGGTTGCAGCAGATTTATCGTATGACATCTAGTGGATACGACAAATATTCCATGAGCTATTAAGAAAATGTGTTTTGACCTCCAACATTTACATCATTTTGATGAAATGCTGGACTAGTTTGAGTACATGAGGTGAAATGATTTTTTGTCTTGGTTGTTGAAGAAAATCGAGTATCGCACCACCTGAGTTCTGGCTTGTCGTTACTTGTGTTGTTTTGCATGCTCTTTTTCTGGTTCTGGCTTTCCGTTTTCTCTGTGCTTTTCTGGTAACTCACCCCAATAACTTTTTGCTCTTCTTCATATCTTCCAGTCGTAAAGCAGATGATGAAGGCAGTATATCAAAGAAAAAGGAAGTTAGAGATTGTGAAATGTGTAGAGATGGGATGAACACTGACATACATTTGTCACATTTTCCAATTAGTTGTTCGACTGGCGCGATGATTATAAAGGATTGAGATCTTATCCTTTATCATGTGAAGGGATCTGCTCATGTGAAATTGACAGTGATTACAAAGCACAGAGAAATTGTTATTTTTTATTAGAAAAAGAACCGACAACATATCTTAGTGAGCCTTAGAATAATTCAGGCGAGGGCAAAAAGTATGTTAGACACTGAAAAATTGAAAATGGGGAAGGAAATGAAAATGTAAAGTATTTGACCAATAGGGTGTAATTCATGCAGTTTAAGGAGCATGCAAAATATCATAGGAGTAAACTTAAAGGTAAAGTTGTTAGTGGCAATGAAAAACAAGTGGGTATCCTAATGTGTCGGCTGATAGAATTAATGGGGGTCATTTTTTAGTGTATATCCTTTTAATGTGGATGAGATAGCTTTATTTTGGAAGGGTGTCATGAATCGTACCTACCTCACCAAGGAGGAGAAGACAGCGCAATATAAATCTGTCAAGGGGAGACTGACTTTGCTTCCTGGGGCTAATAATGCTGGTGACTACAAGTTGCAGCTCTTACTTGTGTATCTGGCTGAGAATCCAAGTACACTTTGAGAATTCGGAAAGGTAAAAGGCCTGTTATTAGGAGATTCAAGGAGAAGACTCGAGTAACATTCTATGTCTTTGAAGACTGGTTTGACAGCTCTTTTTGTGCAAGAAATTGGTATCTACTGTATTTCTAAAAGTTTGTTCTTTAAAGTATTGTTATTTCCGGACTATACCTATAGTCACCATGTGACCTAGGATAGCTTTAATGTAAATAACAAAGTAATTTACCTTTCACCCGAAACCATTCCCCTTTTGCAACCTACGGACCAACGTGCCATTACCTCTTTCAAGGCCTACTACTCTAGAAGAACTTTGGCCTTGACAGCAACTGAAAACAGCCAGGATTTGACTCTGAAGGATTCAACAACATTATTTTAGCTGTGAAGAACATTGCTAATGCTTAGGCAGTAGTGAAGTAGACAAACTTGAATACTTTAATAGTATGTGGAAAAATATGTCCCCAGTTTATAAAGGATTCCCATGGCTTTGAGGAGAAAATAGACTTTCCCTAAGAGAGAAGTCTGAGTAAGTAACTTGATTTGGAGGTGGGATCTTATGATATAACAGAACTACTGGTATCTCAAAGAGATAAGTTATCTGTTCAGAATTTCATTCATCTGGAGAAGCAGATAATTGACGAGTAGAGGGAAGACATGCGAATCCAAGAGCCTAAAAGATTTATAACCAAAAACATGCGAGAAGGTTTTGCATTGATACAGCAAGTTTTGCCAAAGTTTGATATTGAAGGCCTCAACGCTGAGAGGTACAATAAGATCTACCGAGGGTCATGGATTTACTGTAAATTTCCATACTAGACAAGAATGATACTTTAGTTATGTAGAGAGTCCTGCAACTGACCCTATAACCTCTGCCTCAGATTCTTCTTTACTTCCTCCGGCTATTTCCGTAATTTCGGATTTGCGTGCAGTAATATACTCGTCACCTTCTACAAGTTCGCCAGAATCCCTCCTCCTGTATATACAGCACCTTCTGCAGGTTCACTGCCCTTTCCAGCATAAGTAAGGATTTGTATTATTTTGATTTTACTCTCTTATATCATTCTATAGTTTTGTTTCCATGTCAAAATTCAACTTAATCCACACACAAACAAAGAAAACACACATATATACCTATATGAAAAGAGATCTGTGTGCGTTAATGTGCATATATGTACTCATGATTATGTGTATGGATGAATGAATGTTAGATGGATAACTAGTATCATAACTTATATCATGCTAAGTTTGATGATAGCTGTCAAATATAATGTTAGATAAAATGAGAAATTAAACATCTCAAATATATATATATATATATATATATATATATATATATATATATATATATATATATATATATATATATTTACGATCTATATGTCAAAAAATGAAATAGCATAATGGGGAAGATCCTTCCTCTCCATATACAAATAATAAGTTAAAAAAGAGCTAATGAGCATGAATTCTACATAACTTTTTAGTAGGGTAACAAAACCTGAGAGAGAGAGAGAGAGAGAGAGAGAGAGAGAGAGAGAGAGAGAGAGAGAGAGAGAGAGAGAGTTCAGGGTGTGATCATCTGGTAGTCATTCAAAGATGAGTAAGAAATAGGAAATCTATCCCAAAGTTCAGTGGTTTTATGTAAGTTAGTAGGCAGCTTTGAATGTGTTTTTCTGCCAGATGTCACAGTCTACTTAGCCATCGTAAATTTGACCAAAACTCTAACTTTGATTAATGTGAACCAATAGGCACGAAATTTTTCAATATATATATATATATATATATATATATATATATATATATATATATATATATATATTTATATATATACATACACATATATATATATATATATATAATATATATACACACACATATATATATATATATATATATATATATATATATATATATATATATATATATATATATATATACATATATGAAAAATAATTCATGCTATGTCAGACAGCATGTTCCTGACCCTTTAATTTACGAACAGTTTTCGGCATTATTTTTTAATGGTATTTTGATTACCGATACCTCAATGAGTTGAAAATTAGGGCCTTCTTTAGAAATATGTTGATGATACTATTACAGTAGCTTTGAAAGCAAACACTCATATTCCAGATTTTTAGGACTATTCTTTTCCTAGTCTCGTGCCCTTTGTTGGTATGGGAGAAATAGTAGGGAATTATACTTTTACTGCGTATCTATGATTAATTCTAACGCTACTATATCTCAAAAAGTCTGAAATAGGCCGAGGAACTTTAACCCTTATTTATTAAAACCAGTAAATGAAAAAGATAGAAGAGTTAAGGTAGGCTCCACTTTCAAGAGCTGATTTTTGCCAAATTTTTTTCTTTTTTTTTTCTTTGCTAAAAGACTTCCTTTGGCCTAACAGAAGGCCGTGATACATGTAGAATTCATCTCCAGCCTCTTTAATGCCCCCCATGGTCGTCAACACCCCCCTTATGTTCATAGTAAAAATAAGAAATATCATTAGTAATTGTGTAATTTTTATAGTATACCTCTCAAAAATTGGTCGAAGTCGTTTTCTAATATCAGTTTCATCGAAAAAAATTAGTTCAGGGGTTACTATGAGATTATCTCCCATTTCCCTGTGTCATCAGAAACAAATCACTTTTTCTCGTTTTTTTTTTTTTTCGGGAGAGGGGTGTATTTCTTTGCTTGTCCTGCTCTTTTCCTTAAATAATATAATTTTTAGATGTTTTAGGCTATCAAGTGACATAATACCTACAAACACACAGAAGATTTTGTCCCTTAATCGAAATTTTAATTTTTGCTGAATATTTATTTCTAGGTATTGCTCCATCATCGGCTTGGCTTTCACTAAAGTTATTGCTCGTTTTTTTCTTGCTGTGTGCTTATTTACTGTTCGATTTTGATAAAACTTTGTGTGCGTGTTCCAGGTGGATATACAAACATGCTTACAGACCGAATTTCAATTCATGACAGTAGTTTCTCACCGATCACCAAATAACATTTAGTACAATGGCAGTGATTTTCACATTTTTATTTTACCTGTAGGATGATAAAACTCACAGAGGATATGCCTTATTATAGTGCTAATAATGCCTGAAAATTTCATTAGCATGTCTTGATTAGTGTATTTTTGGGAAATATTTTTACGATTGGCACCCCTTCAAAGTGGAGCCTACCCTTATCGAAAATGAGCAATCATAAGGGTTCATAAAAAAGCATCAGTAATTTGCTATGATTAGTTTTTATACGTCATAATAAAACTGAAAATAAAATAAATGGCGCATTAAAAGTAAAGGTCAACTTAAAGAGGCACTAATATATTTATAATGATTCAGTATACAAAAATGTACCATCTGCTTAAGTTTTGCTTGTCAAAAGTAACTGGTGATCAATTCTAGCCACACTAGACATTAAGTGAATACAAACTGATTTAAGTATCTTTACACAATTTTAGCACTCGTGAGATGAATTAAAAAAAAAAAAAAAAAAAAAAAAAAAAAAAAAAAAAAAAAAAAAAAAGACGATTGCCTGAAGGTTTCGAGTATGAGGGTAAGGAAAAGGTATTGATTAAGAGTTTTCCAAAAGAGATAATCTCTTGTCCGTATGAGACTGTGGTTCTGCAGTCTGATTATGCGACGGGTCCGGTTAGGGTTGCCGTTGTGGAAGAAATTCCTGTGGAAGGAGTTGATTTGATATTAGCCAATGATATTGGTGGTAATAGGGTTTTAAGTAACCCACGGTTACTTAGTTATCCTCAGTTTTGTGCAAGCACAGAGAGCTTGGAAGGAGAATTTCCTGGTATTTTTCCTATGTGTGCTATCACACGATCAAGGCGGAAATTGGAAGCTAGTAGGGATTCTAAGATTGACTTCTCGAAGTGTTTTCTGGGAAAATTTGGTGATTGTTCTGAACAAGGTAAGGTTTTAGCTGTATCTAGAGAGAAATTCATAAAGGATCAAGAAAATGACCTAGAGCTAGCCGAGATAGCTGCAAAGGCTTTTTCAGATAAGGAAATTGAGAACATTCCAGTCGGGTATTATGTCGAAAATGGATTATTGATGAGAAAATTTAGATCCTCTAAGGCTGCTGCCGATGAAGAATGGAAAGTTAATTATCAAATAGTCGTTCCTCCAAATTACAGACCCTCTATTTTACATTTAGCACATCAGAATCCATTTAGTGGCCATTTCGGAGTCAATAAAACTTTTTGTAAATTAACTAAACACTTTTACTGGCCTGGGATTCATTCTGATGTTAAAGAGTTTTGTAAGACATGCCATGTGTGTCAAATGATCGGAAAACCGAACCAAAAGTTGACTAAAGCTCCCCTTGAACCCATACCAGCCATGGAAGAACCATTCCATAGGGTATTAGTGGACATTGTTGGTCCATTGCCAAAGTCAAAAGGTGGAAATCAGTATATACTTACAATCATGGACAGATCCACTAGGTATCCTGAGGCCATTCCGTTGCGGAATGTCTGCTCTAAGAATGTTGTAAATGGGATGTTACAATTTTTCACTCGGTTTGGATTGCCTAAAGAGGTTCAGTCGGACCAGGGTTCAAACTTCTTAAGCAATGTATTCAGACAGGCAATGCAGGAACTAGGTATCAGGCAGGTAACTTCATCAGCGTACCATCCTCAGAGCCAAGGGGCTGTAGAAAGGTATCATCAAACCTTAAAAACTATGTTGAAAAAATTTTGTTTGGAGAACAAAAGCGATTGGGATAAAGGTCTGCCCTTCCTTCTGTTTGCGTCCAGAGAAATCCCCAATGAGTCGTTAGGGTTTTCCCCTTTCGAGTTGGTATTTTGTCATCAGGTTAGAGGACCTTTAAAATTGATTAAAGACCAGTGGATTAATAATGTTGAAGATTCTAATTTGTTGGACTATGTTTCAGATTCCAGGGAAAGAATCAGGAAAACCTGGGACATAGCAAGAGATAACTTAATGGAAGCTCAGCAGAAGATGAAAAAATACTATGACTTGGGAGCCAAAAAGGTTGACTACAAACCAGGAAATGAGGTCTTGGTATTTCTTCCAGTAGCAGGTCAGCCATTACATGCTAAGTTTTCTGGGCCTTACATAATAGAAAAGAAGGTAGGAAATACGGATTATGTTGTTCTTACTCCAGATAGGAGAAGGAAAAAGAGGTTGTGCCATGTTAATATGTTAAAGCCATATTTTTCAAGGACGCCAAAGCCAGTCTTGTTGAATATAAAGTTAGATGATAATAGTAATCAAGAGAAACTTAAACTTGAGACTGAGATTGAAGACTGGCCTATTTCAAATTCAGAGGCTTTAAGGAATTTGAAGAATAAATTGGTTCATCTTGATGAAAGTAGAGGTCAGGAGTTGAGAGATTTATTCTACGATTATAAAGATGTATTTTCAGATGTTCCGGGCAGGACCTGCTCATTACAGCATGATGTTGATGTTGGCAATTCCAATCCTATTAAGCAACACCCATATCGCTTGAATCCGCAAAAGGCAGAGATTGTTGAACGGGAAGTAAAATATATGCTCGATCATAAATTAATTGAACATAGTAGTAGCCAGTGGAGTTCCCCTGTAGTACTTGTCAAAAAAAATGATGGTCAATACCGTTTATGTTTTGATTACAGGAAAGTAAATGCAGTCACCAGGACAGATTCATTCCCAATTCCTAGGGTGGATGACTGTATTGATCGTATAGGAAAGGCCAGATTTATCAGCAAGTTTGACATGTTGAAGGGTTACTGGCAGGTAGGTTTGACAGACAGAGCCAAAGAGATATCTGCTTTTGTTACACCCACTGGTTTATATTCCTGCAATGTCATGCCATTTGGAATGAAAAATTCGGGTAGTACTTTTCAGAGACTCATGAATATGATTACCAAAGACCTTGAAGGGTGCACTACGTATATAGATGATGTGGTAATTGTTAGTGATACGTGGGAAGAGCATATCAAAAGAATTGCTGCCTTTTTACAGAAACTCAGAGAAGCGGGTTTGGTAGTAAATTTAAATAAATGCGAATTTGGGAAAGCCATAGTAGTTTATTTGGGGCACGAAGTTGGTCATGGCAAAGTATCACCATAAGATTCAAATATTAAAGCAATTTTAGACTTTCCAGTCCCTAAAGATAAAAAGGGAGTAATGAGATATCTAGGTCTTGCCGGGTATTATAGGAAGTTTGTGGCTAATTTTGCAGATTTAGTTGCACCACTAACAAATTTGTTGAGGAAAAGGGTCGACTTTAAATGGGATAACCAGTGCCAGGAAGCTTTTGATAAAGTAAAATCTATTTTGACTACTTCCCCTATTCTGAAAGCACCAGATTTTTCTATTCCTTTCAAACTAGCAGTGGATGCCAGTGACATTGGTATTGGTGCGGTATTACTGCAGGAAGACGACACTGGGGTAGAGCATCCTATTGCTTATTACTCTAAGAAACTGAATGATTCTCAGAAGAAATACTCCACCATTGAGAAGGAAACTTTGGGTTTAATTTTGGCTTTACAACATTTTGAGGTATATACCAGTACCACCTCTTCATTAACCGTCTATACAGACCATAACCCATTAAAATATTTGAATCGTTTCAGGAACAATAATCAGAGATTAACAAGATGGAGTCTATTCTTACAACCCTACGATTTGAACATCCTACATATCAAAGGAAAGGAGAACGTCATTCCGGATGCATTATCAAGGATGTGACTTGATATATTTTTGACCTGATTTTGTTGGATGCAAAATATATATTACATATATATTTTTTCCTTTTTAGGGGGGAGGTGTAATATAAATAAATAATTCTGTTTTGAATAGTTCGGGAAAGAGATTGACTAGACAATTGTTCAAATGCCAGTTAACTACTTGTTCCCCATTTGTTGGCAGGAACGAAGGCTTCGGAGGTCACGTCACAGCAACGAGAGTTATGGTCGGCAGTGAGAAGGTGTCTGTCTTCAAGGAAGGTCACTGATACTTTTGGAAGATACGGTGTTGGATCCGGTGTTTCGCCGTTGAGTTTGGAGTAATCAATTCCGTTCCCATGTGATGGTTGTGGCTGTTTGAGAAGCAGCGTGGGCCCTCTCGAGTTACGTTGGTGTGGCCTGTTTAAATGTGGGAATTTCAGGAGTGTGGCTTCATTCCTGGATTGTAATTTCCAGGTGTATCTTCGTATCGGTGGCTGAAGAAGAACCTCTCACTCAAGAAATTGTTCTCGAATACTCTCTATTCACTCGGAGACCTCTAGAACTGCTTGTTTGAATGTCAGCTAAGTTTTGTTTTATTATATTTATTAATTATTTTTCCATGAATATTACCTGAGCTCTCAGATACCGGTCGTATCTGCAAGTGTTTGTTATTTAAGCATAATAAAATGCTTTGAAGTGTTGTTTTGTGTGTAATTCTCCGCCTCATAATTAAACCTGTTTTTAAATATGTGTTATGGTTGTTCATGATGTGGACATCGTAACATATTATATATATATATATATATATATATATATATATATATATATACATATATATACATACATATATATATATATATATATATATATATATATATATATATATATCCAGAAGAACCACGAGGAAAATAAAAATATGAAATATAAGATTAAGTCCTGACTAGTTTCGTGATACTTCTTCAGAGGACTGATTTATTGAGAGAGGTTTCTTTACATTTTAAAGGGACAGTAAACGTACGAACATACATATAGAGACTTACAGAACAATGACGCTCCCATACCAGCTATCTGAGATGTTATCAGGCGTTTACTGAGCGGAGATCAGACCAAATTAGACACCTGCCAAAAAGGGTAATTTCTAGTGACCCGTAAATTCTTGTTTTGACTTTCAATACAATTTCATATATTTCATATTTTTATTTTCCTTGTGGTTCTTCTGCATTTGAACATCACGTTTCCCTGTGACTTTTACGCATATATATATATATATATATATATATATATATATATATATATATATATATATATATATATATATATTCTGTATATATATATATATATATATATATATATATATATATATATATATATATATTAAGAAACGAGTAATTTGTTAGGCAGTGTGTAACAAAGGCCTTTAACTCTAGTTGAATAAAACTATCGACTAATTTATAGTTAGGTGTGTGTTTTAAGTATTTTACTTCTAGTGTTAGTGGAATTTACCTTCGTGTAATATGCCGTCGTGAATGTTACCAAGTGGAATTTACCGATATGGCATTTTCCTTAGTGAAATTTACGGTCACCAAATTATTTGATTTATCATAACAGAAACCTGGTAAATACTGACTAAGGTTGTTATTCACAAGACAAGATAGAATCCTAATCTATATTTCGGTCTCTGATCATTCTATGTTTTCTTCCTTTAGATAGATTCATTAACAAATTAAATATCCATTTCGTTTCATCAGTCTTTCAAATCTTTTAATTATAGTCCACTTTCTATCAGTTAATCAGCCAACTGCCTCCTTTAGAGCAAAATCTCTCTTCACCAACAATTTGTTGAAACTGGTATCGGATATCTGTTAACTCTTACGACAACTGTGAAGGAAGCATATCCAAGAAAACCTGCATCAATAAAATATGAGATTCCACAAGACTTATTATTAAAAGGTTTGTGTCGCAGTGCCAGAGTCAGTCTCATCACAGCTAAATTATTTAACAAAGAATAATATCTTGTCAATAGACCATTTACTTATAAAACAAACTTTCTAGGATAGATATGGGAATCGAACTACGGGAATAAACAATTCTGGGAATAAACAATACTGGGAATCAACTTATCGGGACTCAAAATACCGGGAATCAAATAACTGGAATAACAAAACCAGGATTCAATATATCTCTTACAAAGACCATAAGCACTGGTGTATTTTAGTTGGGAAATCAATACATTAGCTCCTCAAAGCTATGCTATCTAAGCTTGTGGACAATATTAATTTTTGGGTTGTGTACAACGGGTACAAATTGATTAACCAGAGGTGGCAACGATTAACCAGAAGTTAAATCCAGTCTATCTCTCTCTCTCTCTCTCTCTCTCTCTCTCTCTCTCTCTCTCTCTCTCTCTCTCTCTCTCTCTCTCTCTCTCTCTCTCCTGTTATTATTGTCAAACATAAATATTTCATGAGGTGAGGTTTCATTTCTATAATGATAATTGGAACCAACATTTTTTTTAAAACCAATCTGTCGTGGCCGCTGAGACGATTTCTGACCCACTGTATAGCGTACTCGTGTCAAAATAATTCGATCAATTCAAGGAAAAAAGAACACAGTATTTAGACACGATCCATCCAAACCGAGTGAAACTGATAAAGGGTAGCCGCTTTATGACCGATGTCCTTCCTTTTTGACTAATCTCACAGGATTAACCAGAGGTGGCAACGATTAACCAGAAGTTAAATCCAGTCTATCTCTTTCTCTCTCTCTCTCTCTCTCTCTCTCTCTCTCTCTCTCTCTCTCTCTCTCTCTCTCTCTCTCTCTCCTGTTATTATTGTCGAACATATATATTTCATGAGGTGAGGTTTCATTTCTATAATGATAATTGGAACCAACATTTTTTTTTTCTCGAAATTATAATCCCAGGTTATTTGCCAGTTTTATCCTATTGTTGTAATAAGACTGGCAGATGGTGAGTTTGAAATCTTGAAGGTCACAAGGGCTAATTTATCAGTCAGAGATCAGTGAGCCGTATTTAATCCCCAGAACGGTTGATCTTGGAGTATAAAATAGAGTGCTTAAGACTGCATAAGTTATCAAATTTGAACGATTGGAAACTTAACCAACTCGTGGAAACAGTATACAGTGTGTACAAATATTTCACATTAAAGATGAACAGCGGAGCAATTAAAAAGGCTTAAAAAGTCTTTTCTTTAAATAACTCTTTCAAGCTCATGATAAGCATGGTTTATGTTTAGGTGTCAGTTTTCGATATATATATATATATATATATATATATATATTTATATATATATATATATATATATATATATATATATATATATATATATATATATATATATATATATATATATAAGATGATGATGTTATTTAACGTAATCTTATCCCAGCAAGTACAGTTGTAAAGAAAGGGTGAGGGAAAATAGGATACTTATCCCTGTATTAGTGTTAATCTCTTAATCTGCCTTTATTGTTGTTTTCAAAGGTTTTCGACTTGTTTCTAAAGAAAGTTTCCTTCAAGGAAAAATGAACTAAGTGTTTACGTTCGGACACGATGAGTTCTGGCAAAGAGCTCTTTTCAGCGGCCACCACCGAATGGTTTGACTATACCTGGAGTTCCAAACGTAATCCAATGAAAATCACTTTATCAAACTCTCTCATCTAAGACGAATGAAATCAAAAGAAGCCAAAGCATTACAGCCAAATGTCTAAGCTAAGAGTAATATTCCCTAAGGTTAACAACCGACTGTCATGACCTATTTTCAGTGCATGTGGGTAATATTTTACTTAATGATTTTTCATACATTTTGGTGTACAAGTTTCTGATGCTTTTAACTTTCAAACTGTTTATTGTTAGAGATAACTGAAAAGTCATACAAACAATGATACAAGCATCAAATTTGACACACATTCTCTTCGTCTTAATAATCAAATCTGACAGTCTAACTAATTGAAAATCCAAGATGGCGCCAATTTTTAAGATGGCTACTAAATTAGACACCCAAAGTTGATGTTTTGCCTAGAAGTATTTGTAGTTGTCCGAGCTGTATGGTCTAGATACGGATTCCTATGTTTTCAAGGCTACTGAAATAGATTCTAATGTTTATTATGCCCCATTTTCTCCAAGAATTTACTGTTTATAAAGTAAGCAGATACATATGTTTTAAGATTTTATGACTCATATTTTTCTCAATGATTTTTCACTGATATACCTCGCTGTCTAGCGGGCTAAACTAGATAAGGGCATCATACAGAATATTCTTATGTGTGACAGCATACAGCTAGCTCCAAACTTTCAAGTGAATGAAGTTGATGATATTCTTGGAATAACTGTCAGACACTACCTAGGTACATTGGTGATGACACAGGTGTAAAACAGCTAGGAGTGTCAGCTAAATAGGAAATGTATGTTGACATTGTACTGCAACAACTTACTGGTAACTCAAATGATGCCTACTCTAGCTAACCACAAATTAGCTAGGCAGCCACACCTGAATTAACAGGAAAGGGCCAGCACGGGAGAGCCACACCAAGGATAACAGGGTTTTCGTTGTCTGGATGGTGTATAGCTTGCAAGGATTAATGATCAAACTAGCTGTAAGGCACAGTGCAAGAACCAAGTTGTTACCCATACAGGAAAGTGTCTGCATGTAAAGGGGGGTAGAAGGATAAACGCTCGGCACGGAACATCATACTGGCCATAGATGCTAGTTTTACTGGAAAATCGTGGTACACTGATTGTACCAAGTGTTTTCTATGTTAAGAGGTTCAGAAAGAAGATCTAAAGTACCCCCAGGTCAATCCTGCCAGAAAAGGTATCGATGGATATTTGAACTGGGCAAAGAATATTCTTGTTCCACTTGCTCAATACACTGCTAATCAAGTTAGACACTGCAATACCTGACAGAGGTAGTAGGATAGAAGAAACCTTGAGACATAAGATGGCACTATATCATGAGAGTTGCAGAAATGAAAAAGATCAACCTCTACAGGTAACAGTGATGAAGGCGGTAGAAGTAAGATCCCACGAAAGGTTCAAGAAGCTAATGCACAAAAATTGCGAGACCAAATGGTGATTAAAAAAAAGCAACGACAATACAAGTGAATAAGAGAATAGACGAATGTGCAGAAACAGTGATAAGAAACTTCTTGCAAAACTAAGTGCAGAAGATGTCATAACATAAGAA
>NC_090725.1:22262803-22272803 GCF_036898095.1 Palaemon carinicauda | reverse complement strand
AGACTATATGTGTTTGCATGGTATGGGTGATGTTTTCCGTGTCTATGAAAGATTTACAACAGCTTAGTAGGTTGAGCTGTTGCAAACCTTATTCTTGCCTTTTCTTCGAGGGAGGAATGTCCCCTTCTCAGCAGGAACTAACCTGTCCTTGCACGACTGGTGTTCCATTCACACTGCTCATGTTGTACGAGAATGGTTTGACGGGCAGGATAACCCTGCTTTTCTTGAATGGCCAAGCAAGAGCCTGGCACGAATGTGATAGAGCATTTGTAGGCCCAAATGACGAACACGTGGAAAATTCAACCCATCAATAATGGCTCACATCAACGTCCAGTGGGAAATATGGAGACCTGTTTCTTACAATGCTAGACAAACTAACTGAAGTATTTGAGAAAGTGGCCGAGTGGTTAGGGTATTAGTGCAATAAATGTATAACTTTAGTATAAGTTTAGTATAATACAAATTATACACATTTACTTAATTTTGTCTCTTTCTCCCGCTTAATGATTATATCAACCAATATTGTTTATTAAGAATAATTTACAAAAGTACAGGGTACTTTATAACTATGATATTCTTGGTATAATGTCTTTGTAAACAAACAGGATTAGTATAAACTTTTATGATAACTTAGGCCCCACGTGTTACCGTTGTATGTTTGACCTGTTCCATATGATATAGTTTCTTCATTCTAGAATTAGCCAATAAAGAACATAATTGTCATGAAATGTAAAAATGATATACTGATCAATTTAATAAGCTTGCATAACAACTGATTGATGTTGTTAATAACATTACATTTATAACTGAAGGACTCTCTAAACTGCTTCATGTAGAGAGATCGGTAACAGTGTTGGCAATTCTCCAACCTAAGTTTAAATGTATTCAAGGATACATTACGAATTACACAAACTCAGTTACATGTACATTAGCTACATCATATTCATAGGTATAACATTCATGCTCCCAACATCGATTTTACATTGAATAATGTGACTAGAGTCCTGTTTTTAGACGGCACAGTCCCACTTTTTTAACGCCTGTCCCACTTTTTCCAGTTATCAAAATGTCCCGTTTTTATTTTACTTTTGTGAGTTTTGTCCCGCTTCTTTCCGTTATCGAAATATCCCGCTTTTATTTTACTTTTGTGAGTTTTGCCCGTTTTTTTGTGCTATGAGAACACAACTGTCCCATTAATAAAATAGTAATGATAATTTATTTAATTTTTCCAATCCAGTGAAAAGTATGATTACTAAGGTTAACAGGGTGCATCTTATTCTATCTTGTGGTGAACTGCCTCAGAGCAAAGTGTGCCAGGAAAACCTGTCTTCAACATTATATACATTTATGTATATACATGACCCGTACAGACGGATAATGAGACGTCGGCATATAGGTTTTCTTCATTTATTACAAAAGGTTCGTTTGTAAGTACACAATACACAATCTACCCTCTCAGGTGGGGGACTTATCAACTCGAGTGCTTACCGGCAACTAACTACTGCCTTCATTCTCAAAATGCAAGGTTTGCAATACATGCTGACACAGGTTTTTGTGGAATACTCATGAATATTGAGTTTGTTTACCTTGCTATAAAACACACACACATATACATGAATCAGGACATTACTTCCCCCCAAGCTCCTCACTCCGGGAGGAGGTGCGCACTCGCCCTCACTAGTCAATGATATATGGAGGACACCTCAACCCGGAATAGGCATGGCATGTACTAAATAGAAATGCAACATAAAATATATATACATAGAAATCACCCCCCCAAAAAACAATATATCTTCCACAAAAGAATAAAAATGAAATGTTGCATGTAAAAATGTAAACAAAACAATATAAATAATTCCACTCACTTCTTCTTAAGACCTCTGCAACCAAAACACAAAATACCCAAAGTGAAAAAAAATATCATAACATCAGGTCTATATAACCTCCCTCTGGTTGCGGGCAATATGGGCTTCTTGAGCGGGACAGGGGTAGGAGTAGATATTCCTTCATCCCTCGATTTTACTTTTCCGGGTTTACGGCACAATTTCGCAACACATCTCACTACCACCGTTTCACCATTTATTTAAATCACTACAAAACTTGCACTTGCAACTTTCAACCGGTGGCCACTAGCCGTTTTCCGAGAAAATCGTTCATCTTCCCGCCCTTCTCTTATAACATTCTCTAACATTCTCTAACACCACCTATCTTCAAGGCTGAACTTCAATTCCGCAGCCACTTGCCATTCAGGAACCGCCCCGGCCCCAGCAACCAGGAATCATATAAATACATGAATAATACAGCATCTGCCAGACGGATCTCAATTGACCTATTTAACCTCTGATTGTTTTTAGGTTCACTCAACAATGTTATACGTATTTCCACACTCAGCAAAATTACCAAAACATTAAACGTATAAATTTAGCATCAACTTAACACATTGTTATCATCACGATTATTTAAAACACATCAAAAGAAGAAATGAGGTCTGTTCAAACATCAACAACAGCAAGGAAAAAAAAATTCTACTCATCAACTCGAGGGATGTCACATAGCCTATGCAGGGGTAAGGGGGAACACTTTTAAAAACTACCTCTTCAGGTACCTCATGTATGTGTGCCTGATGATGTTCAGACACTGCGCCATTAACAATGCTTTGTATCACAACTGTATTAGACTTAACCATCTTTACTCGGTAAGGACCCAAATACGCTGGCTCTAGTTTGTGTTTCCTAGGTTGTAATCGTTTCAAATACACACGATCGCCCACAAATACTTTTACCGGTGGGGTTTTGAGCCGACCATCATACTTTGAGCTGTGATTTTCATTAGCTCTTTTCAAAAACCTTTCAGTGGTGTTCATTACTCTCCTCAATAGATTTAATTAATATATACGGTATTGCTCAGTTGAATAATTTGGCAATTGTTGCGAATTAATGAGTACCGTATATGGTAACACAGGATCCTGTCCATACACTAAAAAGAAAGGCGTGTCCCTAAGCTAAGTGTTATATGCAATGTTCAAAGCTAGCTCAGCTGTAGGAAGCATGGCGTGCCAATGAAGGGGGTCATCAGCCACTAAGTAACGCAAAATTCGCACTACTTCCCTATTATGCGACTCTATATGCGGTCACTGAAAAGTGTTAAATTTTCATCAAGTCCGTAACCGATTTCACCACCTTATTTAAAAACTCAAGACCATTATCCCTTATCAAAATTTTCGGGCAACCAAATCTAATAATGAAAGAGCACAGTGCCTGGGCTAATGAATTTGCAGATTTATCCAACACTGAGTAAGTATGAGTGTACCGAGTATATGCATCCACAAATACACATATATACTTATGTTGTGTTGACCCAGTAGGAAATGGTCCTACATCCATATGCACTCTATGAAATTTAATGGGAACAATCGGCCACTTTCTGGCTTCCAGTACAGTGTTTTTATGTTCTTTGAAACAGTTACAAGCATGACAACCTTTTATAAAATTCTCTATAGATTTTTTCATTCCTAGCCAAAAGAAGGATTCACGTGCTCTCCTTAATGTCCTATCAATCCCTAAATGCCCTGCATACGGACTTGCATGTACAATGTGGATGGCTCGTTTAATTAAAGAGGGATGAAAAACTACCCGTGCACAACATTCCCCTCCCCTCTTCTTGTACGCACAATATAAAACATAATTTTCAATAAAAAAACTTCTCACGAGGCACATTCAGAAATGACGGATAACTCTCCAATTTCCCTTTTAATCACTGCTCGCACTCTTTCCATCCATTCCTCTCTTTTCTGTCCCTCTCGGATTTCTTTATGTCCCAACCTCCCAAGTCAATCATACCTGCATCATCAGGGCATTCATTCTGGACACCCCTGGTCATGTCCTCGGTCATCCACATATATTCCCATTCGCCATTCATATCTCTATCTCTCTCCCTCTCTCTCTCTCTCTCTCTCTCTCCTGATTAGACTCTCTCTCTCCCGTCTACTGAATGTGCATCGCGTGAACTCTCATCCCGTTCTCTATTTCCTCTATTATGATGGAGGTCTTCACTATTTTGGTTACATTTTTCGTTTCTCTTTTGTGCCCTAGTTGTTATTCCTATTACGGAACTTCTAGAGAGAGCATCAGCTACCTTTTTAGCCTTACCTTCTATGTGGTGAAAACCCTTTATATTAAACTCTAACAATCTCTCAATCTATCTCGCTTGACGAGAGGTCAAATCGACTGACCTAATAAAAAAATCACGTAAGGGGCGATAATCACTTTGAAACTCAATCGACTAACCTAATAAAAAATCACGTAAGGGGCGATGATTGCTTTGCAACTCAATCGACTGATCTAATAAAAAGAACCGATGCCTCTCTAGAACCCAAAGAATAGCCAAAGCTTCTTGATCGAATGTACTATAATTCTTTTCTGCCCCTTTTAATGCCCGGGAAGCAAAACAAATGGGTCTCTCTCTGCCTTTATCATCTCGTTGAGAAGCTATGCCACCAATAGCTACGCTACTCGTATCTGTTGTCATTAAAAACGGGCGATCAAATCTATGATATGCGAGTAATTCATTGCTAGTTAAGGCAGCTTTCAAATGGTTACAGGCCCTTTCTTCTTCCTCTCCGCAATTTATTACTTTTTGTTTCTTTAAAGCATCTAAGGGTCTCGCTATCTTTCCAAAACTTCTTATGAATTTACGGTAATACCCAGCGAGCCCAAGGAACGCAGCTACTTCCTTAGAGTTACGTGGCCTGGGGAAATCTATAATAGCCGCTACTTTACTGGGGGCGGGGTTGGATACCTTCTGGGGTTATTATATGACCTAAAAATTCGACCTGTTCACAGATAAATTTGCACTTTAACAAATTATTTTCATACCATAACGTCGCAATGTTTCTAAAACATTACGAATATTACTATTATGTTCTTCGGCAGATTTCCCTGTAATTATGATATCATCTAAATAAACAAGAACATTATGGCCAATTAAGGGCGACAAAACCACCATCATTAACTCTAGAAAAATGACTTGGAGAATTTTTAACACCGAAAGGAAGACAATTAAACTGAAATAATTCATCGTTAGCTATAAATGGCGTTTTACATTTACTGTATTCCTGAATGGGTATTTGATAGTATCCAGATTTTAAATCAACAGTTGTAATATATTTGCTATCCCGTACTTTCACAAGTAATTCTTGAATTGAGGGCAATGGGAATGCATTATCCTTAGTGATTACATTCAATTTCCTATAATCAACATATAATCTTACCGCGTCATCTTTTTTCCTAACAGCTACAATTGGAGAAGCCCAGGGGATTCACTCTTCTCGATTATCCCTTGTTCTCTTAATTCATTAATTTCCCTTTCTATCTCTCCCTGGAAATGAATGGGTACCTTATAAGGCCTTGACCTTATCGGCTCTGCCTGCACAGTTTCAATGCTAAAGGGAAATCGATCAATCCTCCCGGGTGGCTCATCTCCAATTGCAATTACATCGGAATAATTATTGACAATGTCACTAACTACATTCTGATATTCTGAGGGACATAATTTTCGCGCTTGCATACTCAAATTCTGAGTGTGTTCGTCTGTGCGGGCTGGAGTTGTGGCTCCCAACATCACATTGTAAGCAATTTCACATAACTCTAATTCACACTCAGAATCACTTCCTAAAACAACTCTTTTATTTGACAAATTAACTATCATTATATCAGCTCTGTTCTCTTTAATTTCTGTCAAGCCCTCTAATATCATATGGGCCCAATTGTCATGGGGTTTAACAACTACCTTGGTTCCTTCCGCAAGAGGGCGACACGGGGTCACAGATATGCTCACAAGGGTCTGGGGGGACAACACTTCTCCTCTCTCAGGCACAGCTGTTACCCTACTTAAATGTCTCTCCGAGCTAACATACACAGTTACTGTCTCATGACTTTCTATCGGCAAAATGTACCCTCCTGCTTTTAATGTTATTGTATCTTTTCCCCCCAAAATGCAAATTTTGTTATTAGATATAAAGTCTATTCCAAAGATGGCATCGATTCATAGAATTCCCAAGGTGGGCAAGACAAAAAAATCATGTGTAAACTTCACAGACCCCACCTTAAAGTGGACGATTGATGTATGGTTTATGTGTAGTTTATTTCCTCCTGGCGTGTCAAGAACAATGGATGCCGCTGGCTGTAGTGGATTTGAGTAGAATTTTTTTTCAATCAATGAAACACTGGCTCCTATGTCAATCAGCGCTCGGATGGATTTATCTTTCAGGTCGATCCTAACTGCTAACATTCCCAGCCGGCCATTACGAGATATGGGACACGGGCCGATGACCTCAGCTGCAATGCCGCGGTCCCCTGGTCCTCTCCCTAGTGCTACAGGGCTACCGATGGAGGTCCCAGTGCCTGCTCTGTCACGTCTGTCGTCACTGCTTGTGATGTCATGCGGGGGCGCAGCATCGAACTCCCTCGCCTCCCCCTTCCTCGGTTTCCTTTTCCTTGGACGTTGGGCAGGGGGAGGTGTGCTTGCGCCCCAGCCTGCCTGCCATGGGCGTTTTTTGCTGGACACTCTCGAGATAAATGACCGTAGGCCTGACAAGTGTAACAGCGGGGGGATCCTTGGGTGGGGCATTCCACTCATCGGTGCCCCTCTCCTCCACAGTGCCAACATCTGAAGACTGCTAATCTGCTGACTGCATTCCCCCTTACCACTCTTCGGGGGTCGACTTTCTCTCATGGTTGCCAACTTCTCGGAATTGGCCCCATTATTCCCAGTCCTTTTTTCTTCTGGCAAACTGTCTAAAATGTTTTGTATCACATTCACTACGTCTGCTAATGAGGGATTGTCATCAAACAAATAACCTCATAAATACAGGTTTAGTAATCTGCAAATATGTTTACGGGCAATGGCCTTTTTATCATCTTCTGGGAGATTGGCACTCCGGGTAGCAAACGAATCGCAATCCTTAAAAATGCGAGTCGTAAAACTAAGAACAGATTCACCTTCCCGTATTTTGGGTTTGTAATTTTCTTTTAGGTCTCCCTTTCTCACATAAGGCAAGGCATACTTCTCAATTAAACGTCGTTTTATTTTTGTATAACCTCTTAAACTTTCTAGTGGCCAACACACTACTTCCATTGCCAGAGCATCTTTCAGAAATCTAATTATTTGAATAGCTTTTTCTTTTTCTGACCACCCATATGTGGCTACTTTAAAATCTCTCAAAAACACTTCAATTCATTGAAACCCTTATTTAGATCTTTGATCATCGAAAGGCCTAACATTTGCTTGGAGTTCTGGCAACTTTCGAACTACGATTTGTGTATCTTCACTCGGCTGTGCATGTGTACTTTCACTTGTGTGCATTTGAACTTCGTTTATGTACATCGGATATACTGTGGTTGCACTCTGCTCCTGTTCTCGTTCCACCACCAATCTGTTAATTAACTCTTCCAACTGTTCTAACTTATTTTCCAATTCTTGCGTTCTAATTTCCTGTCTATATTCTTCATCGGGAACGCTATATCACACTGCTCCTTCATTCTCATCTTCTGCAGCAGCAGTGTCTGATATGTTAGTCCTTGTGTATCTCGGCATCTTGAACTTTTATTTCACCAGGTCAAAGAACAACTTCACTCACAGCATACACAAACAGACGTATTTTTATTACACCTGACACCAATATGACCCATGCAGACGGATAATGAGACGTTGGCATATGGGTTTGCTTCATTTATTACAAAAGGTTCGTTCATAAAAACACAATACACAATCTACCCTCTCAGGTGGGGGACTTATCAACTCAAGTGCTCACCGGCAACTAACTATTGCCTTCGTTCTCAAAATGCAAGGTTTGCAATACATGCTGACACATAGGTTTTTATGGAATACTCATGAATATTGAGTTCGTTTACCTTGCTATAAAACACACACACATATACATGAAATAGGACATACATACATATATATATATATATATATATATATATATATATATATATATATATACATACATATATATATATATATATATATATATATATATATATATATATATATATATATATATATATATATATACATACATATATATATATATATATATATATATATATATATATATATACATATATATATATATAAATATGCCCCCTGTGGCCGCGGGGGCATAAAACAATTAGAATAGCGCCAACGTTATCCCTGCGTGTCGTAAGAGGCGACTAAAAGGGACGGGACGAGGGGGCTGGGAACCCCCTCTCCTGAATTGAAATTCCTGTGAGACATCATCAAAGAGATGGAGCTGGGGGGAGAGTGACTGCTCCCCGCACTCTAGTTTTGGGGTGTTTGAATGTGCGTGGATGTAGTACGATAGAGAGTAAAAGATGTGAGATCGGAAGTATGTTTAGAAGTAAAAGGATGGATGTATTGGCCTTGTGTGAGACAAAGATGAAAGGAAAGGGTGAAGTGATGTTTGGTGAAATGTCTGGTAGAGTGTCTGGGATTGAAAGGGGAAGAGCGAGAGAGGGTGTGGCTTTATTGCTGAGTGAATGGATGACAGGTAAAGTAGTGGAATGGAAGGAGATATCATCTAGGTTAATGTGGGTAAGGGTTAGGCTGGGTAGGGAATGTTGGGCGTTTGTCAGTGCGTATGGGCCAGGTAGTGAGAAAAGTGAAGAAGAGCGGAATGAGTTCTGGAATGAATTAACTAGGTGTGTAGAAGGACTGGGTAAAAGGAATTATGTAGTTGTTATGAGTGACTTAAATGCTAGAGTGGGCGCTGGAGAGGTAGAAGGTGTCATTGGGAAGTATGGCGTACCAGGTGAAAATGAGAGTGGTGAGAGACTGGTAGATATGTGTGTTGAACAAGAGATGGTAATAAGTGCTAGCTTTTTTAAAAAGAAAAAACATGGGTAAGAGTGGCAAATGGAAGAGTAGTAGAAAGGGCATTAATGGATTATGTGTTGATAACTAAAAGAATGTTTGGAAGATTGAAAGACGTGCACGTGTTTAGGGGTATGGCTAACGGTATGTCTGATCATTTTTTGGTGGAAGGAAAATTAGTTGTAGCAAAAGAGTGGGGGAATAGAGTAGGTGGATGTAAAAGGGAGCTAGTGAGGGTTGAAGAGCTAATAAAACCGGGGGTAAAAAGTAAATAACAGGAAAGGTTGAAAATGGCATATGACGAGATGAGAGTAAGAGAAACTGGTAATTTAGAGGAGGAGTGGAAGTTAGCAAAAGAAAATTTTGTTGGGATTGCAAGTGATGTATGTGGCAAGAAGGTTGTTGGAGGCAGCATGAGGAAGGGCAGTGAATGGTGGAATGAAGGAGTGAAAGTAAAAGTGGAAGAGAAAAAGAGGGCTTTTGAAGAATGGCTGCAGAGTAATAGTATAGAGAAGTATGAAAAATATAGAGAGAAAAAGGTGGAAGTAAAGCGCAAGGTACGTGAGGCAAAGAGGGCAGCTGACCTGAGGTGGGGTCAGGGACTGGGTCAGTCATATGAAGAGAATAAGAAGAAGTTTTGGAAAGAAGTGAAGAGAGTAAGGAAGGCCGGCGCAAGAATTGAAGAGACAGTGAAAGATGGAAATGGAAGGTTGTTAAAAGGAGAGGAGGCAAGGAAAAGGTGGGCGGAATATTTTGAAAGTTTGCTGAATGTTGAGGATGATAGGGAGGCAGATATAATTGCTGTTCCAGGTGTTGAGGTGCCAGTGATGGGAGATGAGAATGAGAGAGAGATTACAATAGAGGAAGTGAGGAGAGCACTAGATGAAACGAGAGTAGGAAAAGCATCTGGTATGGATGGTGTGAAAGCTGAGATGTTGAAGGAAGGGGGTGTGACTGTACTTGAATGGTTGGTGAGATTGTTTAATGTGTGTTTTGTGTTGTCAATGGTACCAGTAGATTGGGTCTGTGCATGTATTGTACCACTATATAAGGGTAAGGGAGATGTGCATGAGTGTTGTAATTCAAGAGGTATTAGTTTGTTGAGTGTAGTTGGAAAAGTGTA
>NC_090725.1:22210303-22252803 GCF_036898095.1 Palaemon carinicauda | reverse complement strand
CTTGATACGACACATAGCAATCTTCACCCCGAATAGCGTTTTCGTTTCGAGGGGGAAAAGTGGCGAAAATAAAAGGGTAGTCGTTATCAAGGTCACCCTTCCTCTCCCACTATTACGAGTATCCAGATGGTGCTGTATCCAAGATGGCGCTTATTCCTTGTAGCATTGAGCATGGTGCTACAGATATAGTATTTTGGGGAGGGATCCTGCCAAGGTCTTTCCTATAGAAAAGGAGGGCGGGTCCATCAGGACGACATGGCTATCTCAACCAAAAATAGATTTTTCGCTTCGCTCAAAATCCGTTTTTTGGGCTCAAGCCATGTCGTCCTGATGGAAGTTTACCAGAAAATTACTAGCAAGTACCGTATCTGTGGATTTTATAGGTGCCTTAACCTTGGGACAAATTCTCCTATGGTCATCCAGACCATTGAGACATATGACGTTACCGTTATACGTCATTACTACTAATCATAGACGATGTTAGTGCTTCCTGGCCCCTGCAGGGAAGAGTCATACTAGACAGTAGGAAAAGGGTCTCAAGGTTTGCATATATTGTATGAACGAACATAGCATCAACTATATATACAAGAGTCTCACGATTTGTATATTGTGTTGGAATACAACATCAACTAAGTATACAAGAGTCTCACAGTTTGTATATTTGTGTTGGAACATTGCATCAGCTAGATATACGAGTCTCGTGGTTTGTATAATGTACTGGAACATAGCATCAACTAAATATACAAAAGTTTCACTCTTTGTATCTCGTGTTGGAGCAGAAGTATCAGCCATATATATTGTCCCACTATACAATCATATGAAGTTTAATTAGGTAACCAGTTAAGAAAACTCTGGCTTATACTTTATTTCTATCAATTGTAGGGCGAAATAAGACACAATTACACATTGATATACATTCATTTACAATAAATGATCAAGCATAAAGTAACATGTGTAATATATGTTAATATATGTAATGAGAAATATACAATCGGCAACACAATACAGAAAAACATTGTTTCCACCTGAAAGGGAAGAAATGATTAGTGCCACAATTGAATTTGAAAATTTAATAAAATTTTCTAGTTTTCTGTAATGTTGGATATTATCAACACTGTAAAGTACACACGGCACGGGTGTTATCTGTATAGTTCTCCACCTGAAATAATTTGAACAGTCTTTAGTGTCACCATGGTGACACTCAATTAACAAGTATTGCACTGGAAAGTGTCAACACCTTTACCCGATAATTGAGAGTCCCAATCAATTCAATGTTCATCACAGTACTAGACGACAGGTTTTAATGCACTACCTGCCACCCCCACAAAATGCTTCAGCTCATGCACTTGTTTTGCATAATGTTTATAGAAGACTCTGGATGATTTCCATCCAGTGTACGATCGAAGAGGCTCAAAATATATATACTGAAAGAAATTCAGTGATGATGCAATTTTCCTTGGATCATGACCTGCAGGTGTACTGTCAAGATCCGCTCTGCGAATAAAGTAGGTGAGCTTTGCCCTCAGTTGTTTTAGGGATAAGTTTGATCCTGAAGTTTCTCCTTTAAAGAGCTGTCCTCTCCTGAAGTCTGAAGTTCTTCGAAGATAGACCTTTAGACATTCCACTGGACACAGCGAGACATCTTCCTTCAGAGGGCAGATTCTCCAGGGACCCCATCTCTTAGTGGGTGGCTCGTTCTTAGTGAGAAAGGTTGGATCAGGAAAAAGATTCAGTTCTCCCGCTTCTGTGAACTGAATATGGCCCCCATCTCTGGATAGGGCCACTATTTCACTAACTCTAGCCCCAAAGGCTATGGCGAACAGGAAAATTACTTTTAGAGTCAGGTCCTTAAGAGAGCAATCTTCATCGTTCACTGTTGAAGCATAGTGTAGGACCTTGTCCAGGGACCATGAAATGGGCTTCGGAGGGGCTGCAGGCCTGAGTCTAGCACAGGCCTTAGGGATCTTGTTAAAGATTTCATTCGACAGGTCTACTTGACAGGCGTATAGCAGAGGTCTAGTCAGAGCCGACTTACACGTAGTTATTGTGTTGGCTGCCAGACCTTGTCTATGAAGGTGGATAAAGAAGGACAGACAAAAGTCCATTGAGATTTCTTTTGGTTCTTTTGCTTTGACGAAAGCAATGCACTTTTTCCAAGATGATTCATATTGTCTCCTAGTTGACTTAGACTTGTATTCTTTTAAGAAGTCTATACTGCCTTTTGAGATCCCAAATCTTTTCTTTACCGCTAAGGAGAGAAAATCATGAGATGAAGGTTTTGGGTTCTCTGTGATGAAGTGAAGACAGTCGACTTCTGGACCTGTTGTGATAGTGCTGGGTCCGGAAGAGGGACCAGCCTCAACTTCAGTTCCATTACCAGAGGGAACCAGTTGCTCTTTGGCCACTTAGGAGCCACTAGAGCTACCGTTCCCCGAAAGGATCTGAGCCTGTTGAGGACCTTCATTAGGAGATTGGTCGGAGGGAACAGGTAAATCCGGTTCCATCTGTTCCAATCAAGGGACATGGCGTCCGTCGCCTCCGCTAGAGGGTCCTCGTATGGGGCTACATATCGAGGTAGTTTCTTGTTGTCGCTCGTCGCGAAGAGGTTGATCTGCAGTTCCGGGACTTGATGCAAGATGAAGGAGAGTAAGTCTGCGTCTAGGGACCATTCTGACTCTATCGAACTGAGCCTGGATAGAGCGTCCGCTGTCACATTGCGGAACCTTTGAAGGCGAACTGCTGACAAATGCCATTTCTTCTTTTCCGCCAGTCAGAAGATGGACAATATCACTTTGTTGATCTGGGGTGATCTCGAGCCTTGACGGTTCAGACATCTCATTATCACTTCACTGTCCAGGATCAGCCTGATGTGGGCTGATCTGCAAGGGGAGAGTTTCTTCAACGTCAAATGGACTGCCATGGCCTCCAAAATGTTGATGTGAAAGGTCTTAGATAGAGAAGACCAAGTCCCTTGGACTTACCGTTGATGGGAGTGACCTTCCCATCCCTTCGTCGAGGCATCCATGTGGATGGTCACCGATGGTGGAGGTGGTTGCAAGGGCACAGTCCTCTTTAGGTTCTTGGCCTTTGACCATGGCTTGAGAAGTGATCGTAGTAAGGTCGGTATCGGTCTTCTTTGATCTCTTCGAGCATTTGATGCGCATCTTCTCCAGACTCCTGACGCATCTTTTAGTTGTGCTTTTAGCACTGGGTCTATCACTGCTGCAAACTGGAGAGCGCCCAGTACTCTTTCCTGTTGGCGTCTTGAGATCCTGTCGGATTTCAATTGTCTCTTGACAGATCCTGCAATCTCTCTCCTCTTCCCTGGGGGAATGGAGAGACGTGTGACTTCAAATTCCAATGGATTTCCAGCCATTGAAACTCCTGAGCTGGAGAAAGTCGAGACTTTTTGGTGTTGATCTTGAATCCCAGATGTTCCAGGAACTGGATCACTTTCTTGGATGCTTGTAGACAAGCTGTCCTGGATGCTGCCCACACCAGCCAGTCGTCCAGGTACGCTGCTACCTGAATGCCTCCTAGGCATAGTTGTTGAACGACTGCATCTGCAAGTTCCATGAAAATCCTTGGTGCTATGTTTAGTCCGAAGGGCATGGCTCTGAAGACGTACTTCTTCTTCTGTAGCCTAAATCCTAGGTAGGAGGAGATGCGACGGTTGACTGGAATATGCCAGTAAGCATCTGCCAGGTCTATCGAGACTGTGTACTCCCCTTTTGGTAACAGGGTCCTTATGTGTTGAAGGGTTAACATCCTGAACTTGTTGTTCTCGATGAACTTGTTGAGTGGCGACAAGTCCAGAATGACTCTGAGTTTGTGTTTGTCCTTTTTGGGAACACAAAACAGCCTTCCCTGGAATTTGATGGACTTTGCCCTCCTTATTGCCCATTTTCTCAATAGTTCTAGGGTATATTCTTTCAGTGAGGGGGTGGAGTGTTGGAAGAATTGAGGAAATGATGGTGGAGCCTCACTCCAGCTCCATCCAAGTCTGTTCTTGATTAGGCTGTGGACCCAAGTATCGAAGGTCCAACGATCCTGAAATTGTTGGAGCCTCCCTCCTACCTGAAGCACCTCATTGCTTCTGTTTTCTGGAGGATTTACCTCCCTGACCGCGTCCTCCCTTAACCCCCTTGCCTCGTGAGGGGTGTTTTGAGGAGCCCCGTCTAGAGCCTCTACCTTTGGGACAAAAGATAGTGGTCTGCCTCTTAAACGTAGGGTTAAATGCTGGTGACTGGGCAACCAGCTGCTGAGGTACCATCTGGTAAGTGGCTTGTGGTTGAGCAACCACTTGGGGCACCGCGGTTATGGTGACTGTGGGATGTTGTTGTTTGGCAGGCCAAGAGGGTAATCTAGGTCTCTTAGTCTTCTTCTTAGACTGGGGACCCTCATTTGGAGAAGACTTCCTTTTAGATGACATGCCCCACTTCTGGAGAAGGTTTCTATTCTCCGTGGTGGCTTTGTCAACTACCTCCTTGACCACTTCATTTGGGAAGAGGTTCTTACCCCAGATATTGGAAGCTATCAGCTTCCTGGGTTCGTGTTTTACAGCAGCTGAAGCAAACACGAACTCTCTACATGCCCCTCTGGCTTTGATAAAGCTGTACAGGTCCTTCACCAAGGTAGCCATGTGCATCTTGGCCATGACCATGTTCATATCTGGGGTGCTCTTTAGGCCTGCAGTCATCTCCAAATAATTCTGTAGGGATAGAGATGCCGCTAGTCTTTCTTTCATTTCTTGCTCCCTACGCAAGAGAAAGTCTGACAGCTTTGGGAGATTCTCCTTGAACTGACGTCCAGCGATATCTGCCTCCAACTTCCCAACCGAGAAGTTAAGGTGGACTTCCTTCCAATCCTTATCCTCCATGGGCAGGGCTAACGACAAAGGTCTACACTCATCCAGTGTACGACAAGGTTTGCCAGCCTCTATTGCTTTGACAACGGCTTTAAGAGCCTTCGATGTAATGGGGAAGGCTATTGAAGCTGAAGCAAGAAAGGTAGAATGTTTCTTGCTGAGGGCAGACACCTTAGAATTAGTGTAGCCCACCTGCTTCAGGCTGCTTGACAAAAGAGCTTGTGCCTTGTCATGATCAAATACTATGACCTCCTTGGGTTCCGTCTCTTCCTTCAACGCTGGTTCCAGCTTCAGATGAATGAAGCAGCCTGGGTAAGCATTGAAGCTTGGCCAAAACTGAATGTCATCAATAGGGACGGCTCCCAACTTCTCCGAAATAAAGAGTTTGCCGTTGGTGATTGGCTTGCACTCCGCATATCTCCAGGGATTAGTTTCAGAGCAGGTTGGGATGTCTTGAACTCTGAGTCTGTTGTGAGACCCACGGGAGGCGGAGAGTCAAGCGATTTCTCTTTCAAGTTTCGCTTCCTTTTCTTCGCCTTGTTTGCGAATGCTCTCCATCAGCATCGTAAGATTGGCCAGCGCCTGTCTCATGTCATCTGATGGAGGGGTGGAAGATGTTGAGGGTAACAGCTCCCGAGCCGGCACCGACGGAAGGGACTCCGAATCAACTTCATCATCTTCTTCAGGAGTCAATGTAGATTCCTCCACATGACCTTCCTTGAAAAGATCCTTCTCAGTGTCCGAGGATACTTCAGACATCCTCTCCTCTTGATGGATGTCCATGCCTTATAATGCGTCACTGACTTCCATTTCGACGGCAATCTGGCCGTGTCTGGGGTATGACAGCTTCAATACCTGCTTTAGGGAACAGCAAGTTGCGCATCCTTTCGTTAGGAAGGTATGGTCCCGTCGAGTTCTTCTGGAACCCAAGTACCCATCTAGGCAGCTTTTCTCGTGCTGCATCCCTTGACTCTGCTGACTTGGGGTCATCAAAAGCTTCGGTAACCAAGGCCCGGCATATGTTGCAGCCTTGGAGGTCCCAGTACCGTAGAGTTTCTTTAGTGGTGGTGCAAGGGGCATGAGCCCTGCACCCTTTGTGGCCGCAGAAGTCCTTACTCCTGTCGTGGCAGAAGATTACTTCGCACTTCACTAGGTCCTCCTGTAAAGAGAGGAAATTTAAATGAGTATGTGGTAGCTTATCTCACCTGATAAAAAGATATGTAAAATATTCCTATTAATATTTTAACCATTATAGCTTAGGATAGTCAAGCTAGAAAGGAACTAGGAAAGACACATACTTTTGTTTCCTGTCCAGACAATTTCTGTGACCTCCCCCAAAATTAAAGCCATAGAGTCTTCCTATTCAGGAAACCCAAGGGAAGGGTTCTAACCCCTAGGGGTAGACAAGTGTATCTTAACACTGACCCGTCTTAAGGTCTTTAATATTGGGGTAAATTGTTAACTGATTAGCTATCAGTGTATTGAAAGAAATCTTTTCTTTCGATATATGATTTGTCTCAACAACTGACTGTGCAAGGATACACAGTGTATGTTGGAAAATAACTACTGTATAATATATACTATAGTTTTCTGTCTGCAGTATGATCTATACTGCAAATATACTGGCTACTGTATAATCATATACTGTAGTTCAGCCGGCATATTGCCGGCTAGGCTAGCACGTGGTGGCACGATCCAGCCACCATCTCGCCGGCTGGGTTAGTACCTGGCGGCACCGGCCCAGTCAGTTTTTGTTGGCTGGTTTAGTTCCTGGGGCACTATCTGACAGAGAGAGAGAAAACATGGAGTGAAGGGTTACCTTATTAAATGTTTGTTAACAATAATAAGGGTGTAAGTATTTAATCTTACTGCCTTCCTCCAGAATGAGGGTTCAAATGGAAGGGGAGAATGTATCATTCAGGCTTCCATCCAACCACAAAAACCGTTGCCGGTCACTGCCGGCTCCGGGATGTGGATGGCAGTCCAAGAGAGGACGGAAAAACACTCGACAGAAAGGGGTCTCCCACCGCCAGCACAACCTTTCCCGTAGCCTTGCGTCCATAAGGGAAAGACTGAGTGACTACACAGCTGCTTATGTAGGAGGCCGGCCGGCACCACAACCTACCCAGAAAGCGGTGAGATTGTGGGACAACGGCCACAAGGTTGCGACGGCTAGGCCATCGCTAAAGGACAGAGAGGGGCAGGAAAAGGGTCCTGTATTAAGTGTGGAAGAAGGCGGCAAAGTTGCTGCCACTACCACACAAGGGAGAAACTGACACCCATCCTAGGTGGCAGAAGAATATCTATTCTTCAGCCTAGGGTCTGCCGAAAACATGACTAGTCTTCTAGACTGCAGGGGAGAAGGTGGCGGTATCATACAACCACTTCAAGTGTGGCCTATGGAGGCACTCCTCCTGTGCCGGCATCTGAAAGCCGGCAGGGGAGTGACCACTCACCCTGCTGCTCGGCCGCCGGCAAAAGACTGAATACTCTGAGGTTCTGTCGAAAAACCAAAGCCGGCAATCAGCCGGCAAGGGTAAGAGACAGAAAACACTAGCCGGAGTGTCTACTCTATGGCAGGACCAAGATAGGGTTGTCGCCTATGGCGGCACTCAGAGGGAAGGAGGGATTACCCTTAAATCTCCACAGGAGACGATTATTGAATTATATAATAATTCTAGGAGATATCTATCTCCGCAAGAATTGATAAAACGATACACGAGGGTAAACTGGGAACATGTATGAAAGTATACTAAAGCGCATAGGCTAGGTAGCCTAGCGCAAGGCGAGATTCGGTTACCTAAATCGCCGAAGCTCTAACGCACACGATCAATATAAGAAAGAGGAAATATATGCAAAATTATGTATATCTTTACAAGTATAATTGTGCCTAAATAGCTTCATGATTTATTAATGCTATTACAACTAGGAATGTCGTTCTATATCATGTATGAAAGTAAACTGACGCGCTTAGGCTAGGAAGCATAGTGCGGGGCGAGGTTCGGTTACCTAAATCGCCGAAACTCTAATGAATACGATAGACATAATATATAACTTCCTAGTATAATCTTGATTAAATAGCTTCATAATTATTCATGCTATTACAACCGGGAGTGTCGTTCTGCTAACTATATAACACATGCGTCATGAATGACAGCGCCCATGGCGCCTGCGGTAATCGGCTAAGCTCCGAACACTTAAAATTATTCTAATTCCTCTGTGAAGCAGGAGCTGCAAATTATACACTGTAAAGAATAAATACTCAACTTTCCAGAGGCAGAAGAAGTTGGAGATTGCATGATTAATCCTCAGATAATTAAACACCAACGTTAGAGCAACAGGGAAAACCACCGTGCGTATTCGCAACGAAAATAAGAATGAGCGCCATCTTGGATACAGCGCCATCTGGATACTCGTAAAAGTACGGGAGGAAGGGTAACCATGATAACGGCTCCCCTTCTATTTTTGCCACTTTTCCCCCTCGAAATGAAAACGCTATTCGGGGTGAAGATTGCTATGTGTCGTATTAAGATATATGTCCCATAATATTATGCGATATCCTTAAGAGAAATTTTAAGGATATTCGCGCCAGGAGTTAGAATTGTGGAGACCTAAAGGTTGATTCTCTGGGAATATCACTGTAGCCAAATATCCCTTAGAAAGCTACCAATAGGAACC
Organism: Palaemon carinicauda; assembly: GCF_036898095.1. NCBI lineage: Eukaryota > Metazoa > Arthropoda > Malacostraca > Decapoda > Palaemonidae > Palaemon > Palaemon carinicauda. The sequence continues at coordinate 22,244,258 of NC_090725.1, read as the reverse complement.
TTCCATCAGGACGACATGGCTTGAGCCCAAAAATATAAATATATCTACAAATATATATATATTTTTACAGATATATATACATACATGTATATATATATATATATATATATATATATATATATATATATATATATATATATATATATATAAATATATATATATATATATATATATATATATATATATATATATATATATATATATAAATATATATAAATATACAAATACATATTTATATATATAATATATATACATATATATAAATATATATATATATATATATATATATATATATATATATATATATATATATATATATATACACACATATATAAATATATAAATATATATATATATATATATATATATATATATATATATATATATATATATATACACATATATACATAAATATATAAATATATATATATACATATATATACAGTGTGTGTATATATATATATATATATATATATATATATATATATATATACATATATATATATATAAAATGTCTGTATTAAATGTATGTGATATTCATATTCTCTAACACACGAGTGATTATTTTTTTCGAATATGACTTTCAAGCTGCTAACAAAACATGTTATTCATGTTATTCACCTTTCATGAAATATACCATGTATTTTGGCTTGGGATAAAAAAATAATTAAATTAAATCAAGAAAATAGGAGCCTTTAAGAAATGAAGATAAACTAAAAATAACCCGGGTGATTCAGAGAGAAAGTCTGGGTCACGTAAGTTTGTGAAAAACCTGAATAGAAATGTAGTGGGAGAAAACAAGGAGTCGGATTTTCAGAGAGAGAGAGAGAGAGAGAGAGAGAGAGAGAGAGAGAGAGAGAGAGAGAGAGAGAGAGAGAGAGAGAGAGAGAGAGTTAAATCAACAAAAGCAAAAATTACAACTTTTTTACATTTGACTTTCATGGCCTCTAGAGGTATTCTCTTCGTAGTCGGCAAGTACTTTTAAGCTTTTAGAAGAAAAGTTTTTAAAACCACTGACTCGTCCTTATCAGAATTTACGTCCTTTTCTGCTTTCTCTTTTCTTCTGACTTCATCTCTATCACATCTTTTCGTGGCCAAAAGAATACCACCTTGAGAAGCCCTCGAAAACTTTTTAATTGAGAAGTTTTCTTTCATACTTGAGGACGAGATTGTCTGAAAAGATAGCGGTGGTATTTATCTGTTTAATTAAATAGCGTTCGTACCATGGATTTAATAGCAATTAGTGAGTGAGCCATGAGAAGGAAAAGGATAAAGCATATTTTATTTGCTGATAAAATACATGAAGCAATTACTTGGTTGTCAGATTTTTCTATCAATATTTTGTTAAATTCTTCTTAAAAACTACTGTACAATGCTTATGATTCATCTCGTGGAAAATGCAAAAAACACATTAAAAGCCAGTATTGGTTATAATTTTTTCTTTGATTAAGCTTATATTGCTCATATATCGCGAGACAAGACCATTCTTCAAAGAAGCATGGTTATAGATGTTCAGGTGATGCAAGCAAATAGAATATATCTTATAAACTTTACAGCCTATAATGAATATATGGACTTCTATCGTTACATCTATGGTTTATCGATCACTATTATTATGCAGAGCCTAATAATTGGTAGTAGTTGGATGACCATTAAAGAATGCCAAATGCTTGCACAAACCACTCTACGAGGCTGTCATCACTCAACTTTAGTGGATTAGGAATCTAAGTGGTAAGGATCTGCCTTAGTCCCATTCTCTAGTTCAGGTTGCTGAGGGGCCGCTTATCTAAAGTTTCTCTTTTCTATACCGTCTGCTACCTCTTCACAAAAGCCCCAAACAACCTCTGAGTTCAAGGCATAGAAGTATTGGCTTACCATAGTTCTTTGTGCAATGTGGCTGGCCATATGATAAAGTGAGGCACCAGGGTGCCTAAAAGGAAAACAAACGAACCGAGGCTTTCAGTTTCCTTGAAACACAATGTCTAGGCTTGAGTCAATACTATTCTCCTTAAATAGTGGTTCAAATAATGTTTTTTTCCTGAAGTAAGAGTAGCCTATACCTTAAGAAGGAAGAGCTATGGATGAAGGTGCTGCAGAATATCGAAAACGCTCCTAGATATCCCTGACGTTGTTATGGAGAATCAAAACATATATGGCTCTAAAGCAGGGCTTCATCAAGTGTATAACAGCCTCTTACACTGTAGCATTAAAGAAACATTAGTAAAAGTTTTTTTTTCTGTCTCTACAGTCATACGCATGCACTGTAATAGTCTTCAGTCTATTGTACGAAGGACTTAGATTCCCATTTTCTATGACACAGCACTACATTGTTTGCTCCTATGCAGTAAATTCTTATGTTCACACACAGTTTGGTACAAATACAGTATATGATAGTAGTGAAATTTTTTTTGCATGGTTAATGACTGTACAGTATTAATTTATCTGGTTAAATTTACCCTCAAGAGGTCTTCGAGATATGGATGGTTTCATAAATGCAAACCCAATATGAATCCAATATTATAATTAGTACTAGCCAAGCTACAACCTTAGTTGGAAAAGCAAAATTTTACAAGCCCATGGGCTCCAACAGGGAAAATAGCCCAGTGAGGAAAGGAAATAAGGAAATAAATAAACGATATGAGAAAATATTAACAATAAAATATTCTAAAAACAGTAACAACATCAAAACAGATATTTCATATATAAACTATAAAAAGACTTATGACAGCCTGTTCAACATGAACATTTGCTGCAAATTTTAACTTTTGAAGTTCTACTGATTCAACTACCCAATTAGGAAGACTATGATTTTTTGTTTACTGTCACCATTGTCATTGCATTAATTAAAAAAAAATCTGAACTATTTGTGGTAGATGACTGTCAATGGCTGCTGAGAAAGTATATGGTTCAGCAAGATCGGCAACTCGCAAAGATATCAAAGAAAAAAAGATAACTCGGTGGCAATGGAATGGTACACATGTTGAATGAAGATGTCGTTCAGTCGTTGGCCATATAGAAGAGCAAAAAGGGGTGGGGGGAGGGGGTTATCAGATGACGATTAAGAAGTTTTCAATAAAAGAGGAGGGCGAAGACCGCAACAGCTCAGAGCTGCAAAATTGAACTTGATATAAACTCGGTGATGTCTTTAAAATGCAGAGAAATTTGAGAGCCAATCTAAAAGATTCTGATCCCCATTTGGAACGGTGGAATAAAGTGATTGAATTCATTACGGATGATATGTTACCTTTGCAGCAGGCATATGACGAAATGAAAAAGCTGAAGCACCAGTTACCTCTCATAATGCTCTTTTTCAAGATGCAAAAAAAGTTCTCCTGGTAAAGGAATAGCAAGAAGTCGCAGTACCACATTTCTCTGATTCATCTGCTCCACTTTCCCATCCTAAATCCTACACGAAATCATCAACTCACGACATCCCAACACCATCCATGTCTCATCAACTTTCAGCAAAAGGCGCAGATCAAGATGATCCTAGTCCCTTTTCATCAAGTGATTAGAACCTCTCTCTCTCTCTCTCTCTCTCTCTCTCTCTCTCTCTCTCTCTCTCTCTCTCTCTCTTTGTATATATATACTAATATATATATATATATATATATATATATATATATATGTATATATATATACTGTATATATATATATATATATATATATATATATATATATATATATATATATATATATATATATAGATAGATACATATAGATATATATGTATGTATATGTATATGTATATATATATATATATATATATATATATATATATATATATATATATATATATATATATATATATATCTACATAAAATGTATATACATACATATATATATATATATATATATATATATATATATATATATATATATACGGGGTATCCAGAGTCTTTTTAGATTAAAAAAAATATATTACAAATGTTATTGATGAGATATCTCAAGTAAATATATTGCATGAACTCAAGAGTTATCAAAGTTTTGAATCACATTACATTCGTTTATTTTAGGTACCGTGTTGTTGAAAGGGTTATGTTAAATGAAACCCTGGAAAAGGGCAGCTCTACAAGAAGAGGCATGAGTGTCAAAGTTTATAAAAAAATAAAAAAGTGGATACGTAAACTCAGTGAAACCACATAACTATCTATAAACTAAATACATAGTCACATTAGTTCGTTTACACAAGAAATTTATTGAGACAGAAGTAGTGTTAGATAAAGGTAGTAATAAACAACCAAGAACACAGAAGGAAACCATCCTACAAAGATCACCCATACTGTTGCTAGACATTCACAGTGACCACGTTCAACGGTGAAAAAGTCCTGCTCAAGAACTTGCGATTGTACGCTTACCAAGTGTAGCTCATACTCATACTGGCACTAGGGCTAAATTTGGCAGCAATGACCTTAGATGTCAGGGTACCAGATAACTCTTAATCAATCAATCAATCACTAGAGTTAAATGATAACTGGGATGGAAAGAGTTTGCATCTAAGAAACTGCATGGAATTTCTGAGGTTGAATCATTCCTCAGTTTCGTTTATTGATGAGACAACCTTCAATGTTTCGGAGAAACTTACGCACATAATGAGGGACTCTGGTGGTCAAAATATCCCAAGGTGAATTGGAAACTTCAATGAGATGGTCAAAACGTGAATGTGTGGTGCAGGAACATGTGAAATCGATTATTCGTTCTTTTTTCTTCAGCGAGACATTAATTACTGATTTACCAAACACTTTTGCTTTCTTGGTTTAAGGAACGGGAGACGAAAGACTTCAGGTTTGGGAAATGTGATATCGTGGGGCTTTGACAGGATGTGGATCTTGATGCATGCCGTAGAGCAATAAGAAACCTGAAGAATGCAATGATAAAAAAAAATATTAGATTAAGAAATTATTTTGATAATAAAATATATTACGAAGATATTACCACGTCTTTTCCTCTTACTCTTCCTTTATAGAGATACAGCATTGTTCATATAGCATAGTGGTTTATACTATTTGGTTGGAGTGGATTTGATGTGTTATTTATAATCTTTTTTTTTTTTTACAATTTGTATTAGAAAATGCTATAGGAATTACTATGAGTTAAGCTAATAAACTTACAAGACTACATATTTCTATTATCTATTGTGAACAGCCCTACCGGCGAGACCACGAATGACAAAATGAGTCTCGCCGGATACAAATGCATTGTAATGACTTTAATCCTTTTGTGGCGGCAATCGGCCAATTTCAAAAGATGCAATGAAATTATTCAGGAATCGTACGCTCAAATGGCTTAAAAGACTGATCAAATCAGTTGATTATCTGGTTCACGATTTCCTCACAAAATCACTGAGATTTAACTATTTGGAGATTTGTTTGGTGTGCGGAGTGCAATTCAAGTTGTATTTGATTGTATTTTTATTATTGGTTTACGGTGATAATACTACACAGTTTAGGGGTAATAACAATAAAATTGTTTAAGGTTAACAATCATTTGATAGTGCAGTATGTATTGGCATCGCAAATACGAGGTTAAATTCTTTATTACTTCCATTCCCCGATTGCAAATGCTCACGAATATCGGTGACCTGGACTAAACGGAAACTTTGTCCTCGTTTTAGTATGAAAAACTTCCGTGGCCTTTGTGTGCTTCTCGCAACTCCCGAGTTGTATGACAACGCATAGAAAGGGCAGGCATTTTTTACCTATGCTGGCTGGAGATGGTATGCATTTTATATTATTCGTAAGTCGGTCTGTTAGACTTTTGCCTTTAGAAAGCATACATGGAAACTAATGCACGAATTTTCATTAAAAAAAAGAAAAAAAAGAAAAAAAATATTATAAAAAAGATTCCTTCAGCAATTCTGAAAAAAAAAAAATGCAGATGATTTTTGTTAATGGTCAAAGTTGAGAGCTCCTAAGTCTGTTGCCTGAATAACAAGGAAACTTGTATATGGGCTTGGATGAACATTGTCAAATACCGCATTAAGTGATCTTCCCAAAGAGTTTAAATTGGGGCAGTGTAAATGCTTCATTTTATATATATATATATATATATATATATATATATATATATATATATATATATATATATACACATATATATATATGTATATATATATTTATACATATATATATATATATATATATATATATATATATATACATATATTTATATATATATATATATATATATATACATATTTATATATATATATATATATATATATATATATATATATATATATACATTGGCTACACACACACACACATATATATATATATATATTATATACATATTTATATATAATATATATATATATATATATATATATATATATATATATAGAAGCATGAAAAGAGGCAAAGAGGCAGAAGATGTCCTAACAATTGATTCAATATTAGATGGAGGATATTTCGCTGAATTTCATACAAAATTTTAGCAAAAATGCTCTATACCTACAGGTATCTATACCTATCTTTATACTTATTCACAAAAAAGAGACACAAAAGACCTGAAAATTTACTTGTCCAATAAGTTTACAATTCATGATACACAGAATATTTACAAAGATCATAGGCCAAATAGAAAGACAGCTAGACGTATCAACCAAGAAATCAGGCAGGCTCTAGAAGCTGGTATTCAATAATTGACCGTATCCATGTAATTAACCAGCAAACAGAAAGATCAACAGACTATGACAAACTACTATGGGTGGCATTTAAAGACAATGAAAAAAATTTCTGAATCTGTCAAAATTTTAGCACTAATGAAAGAAATTCTAAGACAAGGAATATATAAATCTTATGATAAAACACTCGAAGATATCTACATGGAAAGATCAGTAATCCTAATACTACATGAAGATAGTAAGAAAATTCATATTGACAGTGGGGTTAAGTCAGAGAGACCATCACTTCTATATTATTCACAGCATGCCTAAAGTTTTTCAGAATTTAGATTGGGAAAATATAGGGATTAATAATACTGAGATATACCTAATAATATTTAGTGAATCATGGGATGAATTGCAAAAGATGATAGAGCATTTTGACAGAGAAAGCATCAGTGTAGGACTGAAAATGAATATAAATAAAACTAAGTAATATTGAATGAAAACAAACAACAAATAAAGGTTATAGACGAGACTGGAGATAATATACGTTATTAGGGCAGACAGTGAGTGTTTCCCCAGGAGAGGCAAATATGTATGAAAGAGGGATGAACTTGGAATGGAGAGCTTTTGGTACAAAAAATAAGATTAGAAATATAGAATGACCCTTTCTCTAAAAACAAAGATATCTAACCAGGTGGTCTTACCAGTATTATTTATGCATCAGACAATTGGAGCTTAACCAAAGCCGTAGAACATAAGCTAGTTACAACTCAAAGAGCAATGGAAAAATAATGGTGGTAATAACACAGACAGAAAAAATAGCAACATGGATACGAAAGCAAAATAAAATAGAAGATTCTAACAACTAGTAAAAAAAAATAAATGGACATGGCCTCGATATATAATGAGAATGCTAGATAATAGATGGGCGAGAAGTATAACATAATAGGTCCCTAGAGATTATAAAAGAAGCAGAGGAACGAAGATTAGAGGATGGATTGACGAGCTAAGAAAATTTGTTAGTGTAGACTGGCTTAAAAACTCTCGTTGACAGACATGTCCGAGGGCTTTGTCTTGCAGTGGACTAGCTAGCATCGGGCCCCATTTGAGAAACCAAAGTTTCTGAGAATAATAGAATATACTGTCTGAAGGCAACTATAAGGTCTCTAATACTGACATATTGTCTACAAATATTGCATTACACTAGACAACACCGGCCAGGTCTAGGACCTACTGGTCCTGGATTTTGTTCGATATCTCCAGAAAAAATAGGAATAAAAAAAACAGTAAAAAGGTCTCCATACATAAGAACAAACTTAAAAATAAAATAACAATAGCAAGATGTACACGATTATATGGAGAAAATAAGAATGTAACTCATAGACTGTAGACAAAATGTCAGGTAAAATAGATCAAACTGGCGGAAGCGACACACCATTCAAGGCTTAGTACCCTCCAGGATTGACAATTAAACTGTAGAAAGGACAGTAACAATGGTTTTAGAAATGAATATCAAAGAGGAAAATACAGGAACCGATAGGAAAGGCACTCTCTTTGTAAACCTCCAGGGATCCATGGTCCTTCTTTTAAGCCTTCCCAACAGACCCTTTAAAAAAATAAAAGGAAGGGAAAACAACAAGAATGTGGGCCTGAGTATATATATATATATATATATATATATATATATGTGTGTGTGTGTGTGTGTGTGTGTGTGTGTGTATAATCTGGATCCTTCGATGTATGGGGTTTTGGAAAGTCAATAGGCCATTGACTGGACCTTCCTGGTACTAGCTTGATGAATAGGGGCTTGTGTGCTGTTCATAGGCATGGTATATATAGTCTCTGTACATTTTCCTGTCCGCTGCCTCTGCTATTCATGAGTGTATTCTTTGTATCAGGGCACTATTTTCTATTGGGTTAATTTTGAACTATGTGTTTCTTGGCTGGAACCATCGACCAAAAAAAGAAATGGGGAAAATAGCTCTATTGGGGTAACGGCCGCAAAAACAGACGGGGAATGAAATATTTTTTGAGTGGTGCAATAAAAAAATGCTATCTAGAAAATGTTGAAAGGTAAAACCAGGAAATCTGAAGGAATAAGTTGTGAAAAATATGATCATTGATATAAAACTGACTAGACACAAATATATGTCACCTGAGGTAATAATCAAATTAAATAAAATGAAAAGTAATCAAACCAAATAAAAAGAAGAATATTGTTACTGGACAACGTTCAAAAATAAAACGGGGATGGTAAAACGTAAAGGAAGAAACAATGAAAGAATAACCTTTGTCTTTCTCTGATGAAATAAAACTTGTACAGTAAACACAAAACACACTTGCATTAAATCCTTAATTAATTTCAAAGCAATAGCTTCCTGGCGCATAATAGTAATGTTCTAGAACTATGTACTAATTACACAGACGTGACACGACTCTACTTAATCTCTTTCATTCAGTTTTCTTTCCATCTAGTACATGATTTTTCTTCGTCTCAATTAACATTTTAATGCAACTGAGCTTCCTACGTTTTAATGGTGTCAGATTATACCTAATGGTCGTTTTATAGCCTTGGAACTTCTTCTTCTTCTTCTTCTTCTTGAGAGAGAGAGAGAGAGAGAGAGAGAGAGAGAGAGAGAGAGAGAGAGAGAGAGATTTACTGTTGTACAGAAATTGCTGTTTAATAAACATGTGAACTTTATTAATTTTGTTCATAGGAATAGGGGTTTGTGGTAGCCTGATGGTAGCGTCCTTGCCTGGTGATTGCCGGATTAGGGTTCGAGTCCTGCTCAAACTCATTAGTCCCTTTGGTCGCTACAACCTCACCATTCTTGCGAGCTGAGGATGGGGTGTTTGGGGGAGCCTATATTTCTATCTGCAGAGTCATCAGTTGCCATTGTCTGGCCCTCCTTGGTCGTAACCTGGATGGAGAGGGGGCTTGTAATATAATCAGTCTCTAGGGTATTATCTTGCTTGCTTGTGCAATGTCACTGTCCCTTAACTCTGCCATTCATGAGTGACATTTAAACCTTTCATAGCAAGTGCAAAGTTAATATTAGTGGAGTCCTGTCAAATAAATTTCCAGTGAGCAGCGGAGTACTCCTATGGAATGTGTTGTTACATATGCTGTTTATCCTCCACATGGATTCTGTAATGCCTAAAACAGTTGGAGATTGAGGATAAGGATTGTACTGGATTGGTAATAGTAAATTAGTTGACGTAGATTATGCCGATGATGCTGTCCTGATTAGCAGAACATCAGTATTTGCAATACTTGCTTTATAGAATGCATGAAATATCACAGGAGGTTGGGCTCAAGATGAATAGAAGGAAAATAGAGATGACGAGAACGGAATATGCAATGACAGATGAAATATCATTAGAAGGAGAAATGATTAATAAGGCAAAATCATTCAAGTATTTAGGAACTATGATCTCCAATACAGAGTCTTTAGAATTAGAGTTTAGCGAAAGATTGAAAAATGCAAATCAGACAATGGCAAGGCTGAGTAAAATTTGGAGATCAAATTTCGGAAATTGCAAATAAAATTCAGGCTATATATCAGTTTAGTAAGATCTGTGTTACTGTATGGACTTGATTAATGGTATGACAATGAAACAATCTCTAACAGATTTAGTAGATTTGAGAATAAAGACCTCAGAAGAATATTGGGAGTTAAATGGCACTACAGGATTAGAGATGAAACTATAAGAGAGATTACTCGAATGCCATATGTGGATGAGATCATGGTGAGGGGTAGATGGAGATGGATTGAGCAGGCTCTTCAAGATCTCCAAAAGAGATTACTTCACCAAACATTTAACTGGGCTCCACAAGGTACTAGAAGAGTTGGAGGATCCATGCCTACATGTTTGAGGACTATGAAGTATGAAGTAGGAGATGATGAATGAAGAAGTATTGATTTGAAAGTTCAAGATAGAGACGACTGGCAAAATCAAACCGAGGCCCTTTGCGCCAATAGGCGTAGGAACAGATGATGATGAAGCATTATTAAGAAACTATAAGTGGCATGCTCTGTCTTTATAGCTTTTCTTTTACATAGGCCAATATTGATATTAAATCTGTCCTAACAACCTTCTTTTCCTTGGCAACATTTTGTTCTGATCCAGAAAATATCCAAATTGCGTTGCGCCTTGACAACTTCAATTATCAACTTGATAAACTGTATGCAACACAATCTGCTTTCCGCTATTTCATTATCCCCTTTTTACTATTATCTATCTAATTTCAAGTTTCTTAAAACTTTTTTATCGACAAAAACTAATGGATGGTAAATGGCAAACATATTTCGTATCCTCTGATCAAAATCATAACCTAACTCATGAAAGTACAAAGCATCACACGAGGTAATACAAGCAATGGGATAAATATGGGTAACTTGTAAATCATAGTATTAAAATGTCAACTAATATTAGGGATTAAAAGTAGGTGCAAAATTTTTTTTATTGGTTAACTGGTTTTCAATTTTAAACCATGTGTTAACTACGTACATTGGACGTTGTTTTTTTTATTAACTTTGTACATGAAATTACTGATAAAATTCCAAACTTTTATACTACTACTACTACTACTACTACTACTACTACTACTACTACTACTACTACTAATTATTATTATAATAATGATAATAAAAATATTAATAATTGTATGGGACTCAATCACTTGTACTGTAGACTGCACCAGTAGTAATAGACAGGAATGGGACCAGGATTTATGCAATATTAAAAGAGAGGTGAAATAACACTAGATCAATATATAATAAGTCTCTTTAAATAAAATAGATACATGAACTAACAGGAATAATATTAGGATTTCCTTATTACCTCTGTCAAGGAAGCTCTCTCTCTCTCTCTCTCTCTCTCTCTCTCTCTCTCTCTCTCTCTCTCTCTAAACGGTTGCATGTCTGAATGTTCGCTTTTTTAAAACTTTATGAATGAAAAAGAATTAAAGACCTACTCCAGATAATCATAAAACTTATTGCAGGCCGAAGAGTCTGGCTATTAGCATGCATTAACTTTTCTTATATGAGTGCACGTATCTTACTTTGGGTGTTAAAATATTTAAGAATCTTTTATTTTTTTCGATTTTTTCATTCTTTAAATCTTTTGCTATTTTCCCGACTTCACTTTTTGGCTGTCATCGGGTGTTAAGTAACTGCCATTTCTCCTGATGGATTTAATATAGCTACGGAGTGAGATCTCTCTCTTCTTCAGGCACTATAAAACGCAATATAAAGATACAATAAAAGTACGGCTCGCTTAGAGAGCCCTTATCAACATTATCCAAAAGGAAACGAAACCGGATATAGCTGTTTATAGCTTTGTTAATGGATTCTTAAAGAACCATTCACACTCATCTTCCTCTTTCTGAAAACTACCAAGAGCAGTTAATTTATTTTGCCTACCGCTTACACCCTCTTTTCTTATCACATAAACTTGCGCCATATATTTCCTACTCTTCCTTTAACTTCGCCCATCATTCGTTCCATTGGCCTCTTAAACAGCCACAAAGATAATACAACTCAGCCTTAACGCAGAGACAGATTCACTCGGAAGTCAGTAACTCCATCGATTTTCTATCCATCAAACTTCGATTTTCTGGAGAATACTTTAAAGGCTTTCAAACGTATCCTTTTCTGGCGTCTTCCACGTCTAACTTTAGACTTTACTCAATATTAAACCAATAGTTAGTCTTTTTTCTCATAGAAGTATGCTCTTAGTTCAACAATTTAACAAATTTCAGAAACTGGACTTTAAGAAAAATAACACATTTAAGGCAATACTAGGATATTGAAAAAACTATTCCTGTTCTCTAATTGTGGAACTCTCTACGTGAAGTTATACCTCCGACGCCCCATTTAAGGAATCTATTTCATATCAAGCATATCTTACGAGTTGTATATATATGTATACACAAGTGTGTATATATACACACAGACACACATATATATATATATATATATATATATATATATATATATATATATATATATATATATATATATATATATATATATATATATATATATATATATATATATATATATATATACATATTTAATGAATATACATACAAACAGTATAAATACATTATATATATAATTATTATCATTATTATTATTATTATTATTATTATTATTACTTGCCAAGCTATAACCCTAGTTGGAAAAGCAGGATGCTATAAGCCCAGGGGCCCCAACAGGGAAAAATAGCCCAGTGAAGAAAGGAAATAAGGAAAAATTAAATACTTTTAGAACAGTAACATTAAATTAAATATTTACAATATACTATAAAAACTTAACAAAACAAGAGGAAGAGAAATAAGATAGAACAGCGTGCCCGTGTGTACCCTCAAGCAAGAGAACTCTAACCCAAGATAGTGGAAGACCACGGTACAGAAGCTATGGCACTACCCAAGAGTAGAGAACAATGGTTTGATTTTGGAGTATCCTCCTAGAAGAGCTGCTTACCATAGCTAAAGAGTCTCCTCTACCCTTACCAAGTGGAAAGTATCCACTGAACAATTACAGTGCAGTAGTTAACCCCTTGGGTGAAGAAGAATTGTAAGGTAATTTCAGTGTTGTCAGGTGTATGAGGACAGAGGAGAATCTGTAAAGAATAAGGCAGACTATTTGGTGTATGTGTAGGCAAAGGGAAAGTGAACCGTAACCAGAGAGAAGGATCCAATGTAGTACTGTATGGCCAGTCAAAGGACTTCATGACTCTCTAGCGATAGTATCTCAACAGGTGGCTGGTGCCCTGACCAACCTACTACCTACGTAACTGTTTATATATATATATATTTATATATATATATATATATATATATATATATATATATACATATATATAAATATATATATATAATATATATATGCATATATATATATATATATATATACATATGTATATATATATATATATATATATATATATATATATATATATATATATATATTCAAATAAGCCGTATATTTTAACACTTTGATGTCTGGATTCCCTTATCAACTTCAGGATCAGAGTCCCAAGGCGGAATCACTCAAAGACAACAGCTTCTGACCAGCCAGGGAATTGAACCCTGGTCCAGGAAGCTGGCATGACAGTGACGATACCATTTAGCCATGAAGAAAGGTAAAAGTCAATGACAATTCTTCTGTACTTATACCTATCGAATTCGGGCTTTTTGTACTTGGAATTGAAATCAATCCATCTTCACCAGTGACAGACAGCCAAGTGTACTGCCAGTAATTCGTAATCAAAGGTAGAGTAGCCGGATTCCGCCTTGGAGAGTTTTCTACCGAAGAAGGCCAATGGGCGAGGCGAGTCATTGACCACCTTTTCGAGTACTGCCCCAATATCATTGTTGCATGCATCACTAGAGAGCAGGAGAGGTGCATGTAGCATGGAAAAGGTGAGAGCACCAGCAGTTGATAAAGCATTCTTTGCATTGCAGAAGGCCTCTTCTTGAAGGGGATCCCATTTCAGGTCTTTTAGCTTGCCCTTGAGGGAGGCATGAAGGTGGGCAAGAATGGTGGCTATGGCTGGCAGGAAACAGTGATGATAGTTAATCATGTCCAAGAATTCTTGCAGTCCTTTGATGATTGAGGGCATAGGGAGGTTCCAAATGGTTGCTAAGTTCTCAGGGAGGGCGTGGACTCCTTCAGGAGTGATGCAGTGCATTAAGAACGATACTTCATTGGCGCCAAAGGTACACTTGTCGTACTGGACTACAAGGACTTTCTGTTGTAGGAGATCGAGCACGATGCGAAGAGGTGTCCCTCTTTGGAGAAAAAGAACATAAGTGTGTCGTCCACATAACTTACACAGAAGTGGAGGTTCCCTAAGATCCTGTTAATGAGACATCGAAAAGTGGCCCCAGCATTAAAAAAGCCCAAAATAGGAGTAATTGAAAGTGTATGTACCAAAGGGTGTGGTAATGGTGGTCTTGAAGATGTCTTCTGGGTTCATGGGTACTGGATAATACCCCTTTAGGAGGTTGAGAGGGGAGAAAACCTTCACTTTATGCAATTACGAGGTCACGTCGGCAATCTTTGGGAGGGGTTAGTGATCCGGTTCTGTCGGTATGATTAGGTGCCTGTAATCCCCACAATGAATGCAGAGAGCCATCCTTCTTCAGAATGGTGTGTAAGGGTGATGACCAGGGGTTTGAGGCCTTTTGGCAAGGGTCCATTTCTTCAATTTTGGTGAACGTTTATTTAGCGGCTGCCAAACGATCCAGTGCCAGACGCCTGAATCTGGTGAGTACTGGGGGCCCCGTTATCTTGATTTGGAAACAACGTGTTTGGCGAGAACCCAGGGTGTTTGGTGAAGTTCTGGATGGAAAACATCTGGGTACGACGTGAGGAGGTTGACGTAGGCATCCGTGGGTGCGCTGTTGTAGAGATCAAGGTCGGAGGGGACTATTTGGAGAGGCACTGAGGAGTATGAATCCGCATTGACTAACCGTTCTTGAGCTACACCGAACAGGAGGTGGAAGTGTGAGAGGAAATCCACACCGAGGATTGGCAATGTGATGTCAGTAACGAGAAAAATTCAAATACATTTTGCACTTCCAAACAAAAATGTGAGGGTTTCATGACCATGGACGGTTATCGCAGATCCGTTGCCAGCTACCAGATAGAGGTCAGCAGACGTAGACTATGTCGTGTCCTGGAGAGTGGCCTTAGAAGAGAATAACAGCAAGCACCTGTGCCTACCAAAAATCGCACTCCCGTATGTGCACCATGTAAAAAGAAAAGATTAGTGATAGGGGAGGCCACCGCTGCAAGTGATGGCTTACTTACAAGTTTTTTGACCACTGACAACTATACACACATTTCTTCGCAGCAGCCGCAAATCTGGAGTAGAAGTAGCATAACTGTGGACGATAGGCATCAGGAAGTGTCTGTAGAGGTCATTGGTTGAGGTGTGAGCAAGTGGTGGCTGGTGGGAGGTTTTGTCGCCGCTAAGGCACGTCATGGGGTGGGCGTCTGTGTGCTACTGCATTCCCGTCAGCTTCAGTCGATGTTAAATAGTTGTCCACTTCTTGGAGTGGAGGTGTTGATGGAAGACTTGAAGGTGGGGAAGTGGCTGTCCAGAAGGGCATCGACTTTGGTTATCAGGTCCTTCATGGGCAAAATATCAACATCGGAGATGGCAGCGTGTACAGGTTCGGGTAGGCGCTGTACCCAAACGGCACGAAGTAGATTCACTTCACAAGGATAGCTGTCTGCAGCAGGTTACAGGCGAGCGTAACTGGTCATTTCCCTGAGGGCAAGCAAAGCCTTTTGGTTCTCCAACAGCGGTTGAGAGTTGAAAAAGTTTCATTATGTGGGCGGCAGGTGATGGCGAGTACTGCTCCAGGAGGTAAGACTTGAGGGAGTCGTAGGTTCTTTCTGTGTCCTTTGCTCGCACAGCTAATCGGAGATTTCGGGGAAAGTTCCTCAGGGATCGCAGTGAGAAAGTAATCTGCTTTGGAGCTTGTCTGAGTCACGCCCTTGATGTGAAACTAGACTTCAGAATGCTGGAACCAGGCAAAAGCTTCTCTGTTGGTGAAGAACGGTAGTTTCAGGGACATGGCGTTGATAGTAGAGTCAGTGTCTGAGGGTGGCATCATTAAACTGTAGGACACAGCAATGTGGTGGGGAAGGCGGGAGGGAGTTAGATACTTCAGTGGTCACCAATGTGTGGATGCACCAGTTAATATGCAGATGCACCAGTTTGGTAATGACTGAGAAGCTGGGTGAATGCAACTATATTTATTTGGTCGGAACATGAGTATATATACAACCTGTTCCAGTCAAGAATGGCACAAAAATTCAAACACGATTAATCAAAAACATACAGGCATAAACAGGTTATCAATGTGAGGGGAGAGTGATAGCAATAATATACAAAAAAAACAAAACAAAAATACAGTTACAGTGTATGAGCATGTGTGATGAACGTGCGGTACAATGGTCTTTCTACACCAATCTATACCCTCGAATTTTCCTAACTTGTCATTCCACCATCTTTTCTTCATTCCCCTTCTTACTTTGCAATCACTTTGGGCCTATTCTATTATTCTCTTTGTCCATTTATCATCTGTCATTTTCATTAGATGTCTTGCCCACATTCATTACTTTTTCTTACATGTTAGAATATCCTCTACTTTAGTTTGCTGTCATATCTATGTTGCTCTTTTCATGTCTCTTAGTGTTAATCCCATCATTATTCTTTCCAAAGCTTCTTGAGTTGTAACTAGCTTATGTTCTAGGGCTTTTGTATGGCTCCAAGTTTCTGATGCACAAGTTAATATGGGTAGGACTATCTTATTTAATACTTTTCTTTTTAGAGAAAGTGATGTTTTACGTTTCATAACCATTATTTGTTGTTTCTGCATTCTTATAAAACATTTATTTAATTTTTACTCATTCATTTCTTAGTCCTACATTTCTGCTTTCTCTATTGAAATCATAAGTTTTTAGGGTAATCCCCATTAATGGCAATTCCTACATTTTCCCTATCTATCTTCTTAAAACCTAGGCACACTGTGAATAATTTAGGAGAGATAGGGTTTCCCTGTCTAACTCCTTTCTCAATCGAAATTTTCTTACAATATTAATGTAGTTTTAGGATTGCTGTACTTCCTGTATAGCTTTCTTCAAGTTTTCTAATATAGGTTTATCTACTTTTTGCTTTTGAAGGGTTTTTATTACTGCTTAAGGTCTGACAAAATAAAACGCTTTCTTATAGTCTATAAATGCGTACATAGTGGTTTGTTATGATCTGTTAATTTTTCCATTAGCTGCTTAATTACATGGATGTGGTCAGTTGTTGAAAACCCACTTTTAAAACCTGCCTAATCTATTGGTTGATCAAGGTATAGCTGTCTTTCTATTCAACCTAATATGATCTTTGTAAATATTTTATATATTACTGGGGTAAACTTATTTGGCAGTAATTATTGGGGCATATTTCTCCCTTTGTGACTTACTATAGATTATAAATTTTTTCAAGCTGTAGGCATAGACAGTTCTTGCAGACATTTTGTGTAAAGTTCAGCGAGATTTACTTTTATGATTATCTCCTCAATCTAGTATCAAATTAATTGTTAGCCCATCTTCTCCTGGTGTTTTTCCTGCCTACTCCATCTATTATTAGATAAATTTTTGGTCCATCCTCCCTGGCTGCTTTGCCTGACTAGCACAGCTATGCTGATCCTGGTGATCGCAATCCCTTTCACCACGTTATAAGGTATTCCCAATCAGAAAGGGATGTATATATATATATATATATATATATATATATATATATATATATGTATATATATATATATATATATATATATATATATATATATATATATATATATATATATGTGTGTGTGTGTGTGTGTGGATATGTGTGTGTATGTGTGTGTGTATGAAATCTTTAGGATTTAGGCTTGGCCAAGAATATAAATAATTTTCATTATTTCAAAAGTATGCCTCGTGAAATGGGTGAAACCTGAGGATATGTGGCAAATAACATTATATTCGTGATAAGGATCTGTGAATTATTTCCTTCTGACTAAAACCATTCTTTTACAGCTAGGAGTATGGACGTCCTCACTCATACAAATTCTTTAAGATAACATGACAAGCTAAAGACATTTCTTATTGAAGACTAGGGTATATTGAATAGCGCCATTTAACAAAACATTCGACCATTCGACAAAATGGTTATTCAATGAAACATTAGTTTACGAATCACCTTACGACTATATGTATATCTGTTCACTGTTACAGAGTAAGGATATTGTTGAACTTATCAATAGCTACATTACCTCACCCAATACTTTGCCCCATACAATCAACTGTTTGTTAAATCGTGATCACAATGAATTAACTTTGTATACTGGTTTTATATCATTGGCACAATTTATCAGCAGCGACCGCACTTCATCCCAAGCTAGTCACCATAGAATCTAACTAGTTGTTAGAATTGCATTGAAAATTAATTCCCTTTGCCATTGGTTTTTATGTCAGTGGGAGGTCTAATCTGGTGATTTATAAACTGTGTTTGGCATTGAATGACACTAAATGGTTCAGTCACCCTTTTCTGTTTATATTCAAAGCTTTAGTTTTTTACTGTAATGCTCTTATCCTCGTCTATAAACCTATATTCTATTATCTGATCATGGGTAAATCTATTCTTAAAAATGTGACTGATTTGATATTAAATCAGAGATGCAAAACTTTCATCCTGGCTAAATCTTTGACTTCAGTCTACAGGAGTATTTTTGTTATAGTGGAAAAAGTAAATATCCATGTGAATTACTCATAATCTGATCTTTTTTATGTCGTAAAATATATATTCTATTTCACATATGAACACATTGGTTGTTTTTCCCTTTGAAAGTTAAATATAGAAAGAAATCTCCAGGTCTCGACATCCGACTTTCGCTGGCAGTAATTTCGCCATACAATCAAGTCCCAACTGAAGGACAACATAGTATCCAGACTACCTCAGTACTAAAGATGATGACCCGCCCAAAACATTATAAACGCCAAGACTAAGCAGTAAAGAATAATTAAGAGCATAATGTCAACGACTGAGGAGAACCAAACGAGAATTTGAAAGAATCTACTGGCAAATAATGATCATCGATGACTGAGCCTTCACGGAAGATGTCTTGGTATTGCATGACTAATGCATTTCAAGGATTTTATATTAGTATTTCATAGTTTACCAAAAGTGAGTAGATACTCTACTCACGTGGCATCAATATAAAAATTCTTCAAAATAGCTTTTTCCTATGCCAAACGGAATATTTTCTGCTGCCCCTTTACCTGTTTCCAATGTCATCCTAATGGAAGGGCATAAATATCCGAATATATAATATAATAACACCAATTTTTCATACCCAAAATCTTGATCATTACTCAATTTATTTAGCAGAATATTCAATATTACGTTTTGTAAATATTCACTGATTCGTTGAACAATTTAGTTTTCCCCGGTACAAAGAAACCTCAAACATTAGCCATTTCACCATAGTATTTACATTGCACACTGATACCACATGATATCGTGGTGAGAAAATACAATACAGCATTTTTTTTTAGTATTTTGCATTGTAAAAATACTTTTGTTCAAGCACATATACGAACCTTTTGTCATTCAAGTAGGGAATGTGTCTCCAGCGTGAACTGAAACAGCTATGAATATCGTTAATGAGGTAGTTAACAACAGGGGCTGAACGAGGGCAAGGACCCACGCCCCACTACTTGTCAAAAGCTATTGACTTTTATTTTCAGGCTGCAATAAGTACAAACATACTGTTGCGCCCTGTTGTACCCTTACTTGAACTTTTTGTTGTCTTTATCCTTCAGAAAGTGTATTCTTTCTGATGATTGCTATGGTTATGAAGCAAAAGATTTGTATGCGAGGGAAAAGGGGGACTTTAAATTTGGTTTATGTTAAACTAGCTGTGGATCCACATTCTCTCACTGCTTCCTGTTAGATGTATGATTGTATGGATTCATCACCGTGTGACGAGAGCATGTCATACCCTCTTGTGCAGTGAAAAGCATATGCTTTGATGTGGAGGAAGATAGGTTTGCTTCTAACTTGACCAGTAGTTAGGTGTAGTGGCATACTTTGCCAAGTCTATTTGAGTTATCAAACCCTAAGTCTCTGGAGAAATACCGGAGTCTTGTGCTGTCCAGTGGGCAGACAGCGAACTTTCTGGCATAAGTCAGCAACCAGTGAATCAACCGCAGATTGAGGAAGGATACCTTAGTCTCCCCTTCCTCAAAACAAGTTAGCTCAGATGTGGCACTGTTGCTTCGGAACTCGTCGGTGCGAGGTTCAGCTGTGATGGCCACGGGCCTTTCCTAGACCCTGTCCAGTACTGCCCGTAGCTCCCTGGAAGGAGTGGGTGCATGCACAGCCCTTCCAAACTACCAAGCTTTTCCTAACAGGCAGTGAAGCGGCAGAAGAAGGGAAGAAGAGGGCTATACCATAGCCAGAATTCTCCTTCGCTTACTGATGAGAGTAGGTGGTTGCTTGTCATATTTTTGGGCATCCTGGAAAACACATAGGGATAGTGGGAGTCCTTCAGGGTGGTTACAGACTACCATTTTCAGTTCTTTGGGCACCCACTTACTCACTTTCCGATAGAGTTCTAATCTGTTCCTCCATCATCGCTGAGAACCCTATCCTAACAGACTGAGATGGGAGGGATATTGGAGAAGAATGCGCTCGAACTTGTGTGAGACGATTTTCAGAAGTTTTACAGTTGACTCTTCCTGGTGGAGGAGTCAATTGCGAGCTAGATGGCAGTCATCAGCCTCTGCCACAGAATGAGATTGTGTGTTACATGAAGTTCAGGATGGAGAGAGTACGGTCTGTAATGAGTTTCTTCAGAGAGGAAGACTTCAAGTACCCATGCATCAGCCCTTTTGAAAGTACCTTCACTTCTCCCTCTACGGTAGATATATCAGTGCAAGACTGTAGTGCTCCTAAGGTTTTCATTCAGATGTTCACCTTGGTAGTACCTTGGGCCAAATTGCAAGTGTATCACCATGGGTGGCTGATCCTGGCCTCTTTCAGACGGCAGTTGCTACAGGATTGAGTTAAAATTTTTGTTTTTACTCACTATCTGGGGATGGTGATAATCAAGGAAAAGTCGAATCTCTATCCTAAGCCGAGATTGAAGTAATTGGGCATGCTGGTAGTCATGGAAGCATCGAGAGTGTGGATTACAAATTCACATTTAACAAACTCAAGGAGGTAGTGCCTGGTTTTGTTCAAGACAGAATTACCAGATCAGTTGTGGCAGTCTTCATGGCCACCTTTCCTCGCTGGAGAAGCTTGTTCTTTAAGCAGCTGCCTCTGTCAGAATTCTCTTTAGTGGTGTTTGAAGAATCACTGGTCAGCCCTCATGGATATCTCACCCCTTCCGTTGCCAGAGGGACAGATGACTTGGAATGATATCTCCTGATAGCTGAACGAAGAAACCATCACAGGGATGTCCCACTCAACTCTCCGCTTCTAGACATGCAACTGGGCTGAGATGCATCAAAAGAGACTGCTGAAGGAACTGATCATCTCAGGGGTGTGGTCATTAGAAGTATCTGCTCATCAACGTCCTGGAAGGCTAGAAGCGATTCTAGCGCTGCAAGCATTCCAAGAATGTTGAGGTTGCGTAGAAATTTGCAAAAACACTACAGTAGAGGATTACATCTAGCAAAGGGGCATGGTTCCGCACCCACTCTGTGAGTTGATGAAATGGATGCATATCTGGACACCATTCCAAGCTGTAGATTTGTCATCCAATTATAATCCAGGCAAGAGGAATGGATTACCAGACACACTCAGTCATCATGGGAGGATTGTAAGGTCAGATCTTCTGGTTAGTGGGATATTCTGGGAAACAACCTGTTTGCCACATGGCTAACAGGAAGCTCCAGTGTTTTCTACCCCGGTTGAGACTCATGGGCAGTGTTCAAAGCCACCATCCATCATCCACGAGATTACATGGATGGTTACACCCTTCCTCCGTTCAATGCTAGTATGTCCGCTAAACTATCGTGTAGGGATTACATCAGGATTCAGGTTGACCCTGGTGGCTCCCACGTGGCCTCATCTTGAGTGGTATCTCGTTCTGCCCTGTCAAAACCTCGAGGAGAAATATCTGGACAGCATTCCATACCATAGAATTGTCATCCAATTATAATCCAGGCAAGAGGAATGGATTAGCAGGCACACTCAGTCACCATGGGAGGGTTGTAAGGTCAGATCTTATGGTTAGTGGGGTTTTCTGGGAAACAACCTGTTTGCCAAATGGCTAACAGGAAGCTCCCGTGTTTTCTACCCCAGTTGAGACCCATGGGCTGTGTTCAAAGTCATCATCCATCACCCACGAGATTAAATGGATGGTTACACCCTTCCTCCATTCAATGCTTGTAAGTCCGCTAAACTATTGTGTAGGGATTACATCAGAATTCAGGTTGACCCTAGTGGCTCCCACGTGGCCTCATTTTGAATGGTATCTCGTTCTGCCCTGTGAAAACCTCGAGGAGAAATACCTAATAACCCTCAATTTCCAAGGGAAAGTGGGCCATCCTCTGTGACTAATGTTGTAGAAAGGATTCTTCTCCAGTTGTAACATCTCTAGAGCAAATCACGGATTTCCTCATCTTCCTTCACCGAGAGAAGCTCCTCACAGTCTCTGCTGTCAAGGCTACCACTCAGCCTTGAGCATAGTCTTTCAAGAGAAGGTGATAGACCTCTGTTCCTCATAGGAGTTGTCTTTGCTTGTGAGGAGCTTTGAACAGTCTTGATGATCCTGGGATCTCAGACCCCGGAGGGGTGCGTGTCCCTCATTCCAAAGGCTCTCATTTGTACTTGTTTCAGTCTTTGAAAGGGCTGTCGATCAAGGTTCTGATTTTCAAGACAATCTCTTTTCCTTAGCATTGACAAAGAGTTAGGTGAGTTACACTGCCTCTCTCCACTTTGTCTCCTTTACTTAGGTGTGGAATGAGCTCCCTTAGTTTGGTGCCAGGTTGCAAGGCTAAAACTTGGAACTGACGGAACACGACCACAAGATCGAACTCTTCTCCATCCCCTCTCTATCTAAAGCGTCGGTTACATGGAGAGGAGATTCTTTTGTGTCACCAGAGGGCTCTGTGATGCTATCGGAAGAAGACCCGACACTCCTGACCTGAGTTCCAGCGACTTTTCCATAACACTAGCAGAACCATGATAGAGCTATCTGAGAATATGATATCTTTCTGACTTTCTGAGAGTTTGTAATGCATACACCCCGATTGCTGAGAAAGTCAAAGTACCAACTAGGGCTCAAGCTTGCAAAGACAGACGTTAGGCTCCTTCCTTGTCTTCAAGCAAATCTTGCAATCAATCAGGTATTAAAGGATGGGTGTGTATGCACGAGACCACCTTCAAGTCCTTTGATGCCTTTTCATTTGTTCTTGAGGTGGCTGCTCAAGTATTTGTGTAGCAAGCCCAGCTCCTCTGTGGGATGTTAAGCATGTTGTCCATGGTACTGTAGAGATGTTAATCTGGAATGACAGCAAAATGACTAGCTATTCTCCTCCATATTTTCGGCCCCTCTTTTGGGGATGAAGGGAATGAATCGGTTGTAGTGTTACAGGCTGGATCTGACCTGATACTAATAAACTACACTTCTGGGCTCCATTCTTTAGAACCTAGAGTTCTCTCTCATCCTGCTTAGACAAGGGGAGGCTGGTGGAATATATATCAAACCGTTGATCATTATACGCTAGGTATATTATTCCCAACTGCTATCCACTTCAGGAGAACGATCCCTCCTTTCACCACGTTCTAATCTTCTTGGACAGGCCAGGCCTTATCAGCATATTTATCCCTGTGATACACAGATAGGAAGTTGATGCAGTCATCACCTTAGCTCCAGTACGGAACCAGGTAAATTGACATTTCCAAAGAAAAAAAGAACCAACCCTTTCGGCTCTATGGGGACTTCTGCTCCTCTCAGTCCTGAACCAAAATGTCACAAGTGAAGAGATTTTGACAGGTGTATGTGTAGGGGTGGGGAAGGGGGGCTGGATACTGTTGTTGCTCCTCACTCTTTCTCATCATCTGTTGTTAACTACCTGGGTATTGATTTTAACGGGTGTTCCAGATTACGCTGAAAACATTTTCCATACGTGAAGGACTCAAGTACTTAAAAAAATTATTTTCTCTATTGTATTTCAGAATTACAATGAAAAATTATACATTATTCATTTTCAAAATAGAGTTCTTAGTAATGATTTACTGAGCTCCGTTGAATGCAATAAGGAAATTAAATCGATTATATTTTCTTTAGTTTTACCAGCTATAGCCTTTATTCAAATATCTTCATGTAGAGAAAATAAAACTTCCATTGTTACTTTTATCATATTTCAACTCATATCTCATTTTTATTAAATGCTTTATTGGTTTATCCCAATTTTCGACTATTGAAGAGGATATGGAAAAATTAACTAAACAGATTGTAAACTGAAGTAAGAAGTTCTCATCTCCATGTTGAGTTTCGAAAACGCAATCATTTCCTCATGTCCATAAGGCGGAAGACGCAGAGAGAAAAACTCCATTTGATTAAAACAGGCTGAAATGAACCATCCCCGGAAGTTTCTGAAATTGTTCAGGAGCATTCATGGAACGGACAGCAACACTGCAGGGGCCATTGTCACAAGGAATGATTAATAGCTTCTTCCTCAGAAGAAAAACAATGCCGTGGACCTTCCACTCCCGAGACGAAAAGGACGATTTGGAAAATTTAAATGAAATATTTTCATAAACTGCTGTATCACATGGGTATATGGAATGGCGTTGTATAGAATGATGAAGTATTTTAGCAGTAACAGCAATAGAGAGAGAGAGAGAGAGAGAGAGAGAGAGAGAGAGAGAGAGAGAGAGAGAGAGAGAGAGAGAGAGAGAGAGAGAGAGAGAGAGAGAGAGAATTCAAGGAATTTAAGATCAACGCAACATTATCAAACCTATTATGTATAAACATACTGTATCTATTTCTATACTTTTTTAATGTAATTTTCCGTTTAGATTCGACAAATTTTACATACTGGTGTTACAGTGTACGCGACCCTTCAAAATTGATGGCTAAATATTTAGATAGATAGGAACACACAGACACGCACCGCCCTCTCACCAGGTTATGACTACTACCTCTTCCCATTACCCGAGAGGGACGGAGAGTAGAGCGTGACCGTATACTGCATGCATATATATATATATATATATATATATATATATATATATATATATATATATATATATACATATATGTGTATATATACATATACATATATATATATATATATATATATATATATATATATATATATATATACATAATATATATATGTATATATATATATATATATATATATATATATATATATATATATATATATATATAAATATGTGTAAAATATACACATATATATGTATATATATAATATACATATATATATATAAAATACATATATATATACTGTATATATATATATATATATATATATATATATACATATATATATAAAATACATATATATATATATATATATATATATATATACTGTATATATATATATATATATATATATATATATATATATATACATATAACCAACCACTTGCTCTTCATTATATAGGGGATATCTTTATGAAGTAGTTCGTTGTATTGCCTTTTCTAATCAAAATTACACGAATACATAGTCAAACGGAGTAGGATACGTTTTCAAAGACCCAAGGAATATAGCGAGTGTAGTTGCATATCATGTAGTTTTATTATCTATATCCTATATAAAAAAATCTCCTTCAATATTTTTCAATGCATAGCCAGGTATAAATGAGGCCGACTGTCCTCAATTGATTTTTAGATAGGAAAAAAAATATTTTGAAACTCGTTCACCGCAACTTCACATAAGGGAATAGATTTTGCTGCTCTCGTTACATACTACACGAAAATAACGGAAATTGTTATGAAAATAGAAAGTAAAAGGTAACAAATTGGAGAGAGAGAGAGAGAGAGAGAGAGAGAGAGAGAGAGAGAGAGAGAGAGAGAGAGAGAGAGAGAGAGAGAGAGAGAGAGAGAGAATCTTATGTAAAGAAGAACGAGTTGTAATATTGACACGTTTACGGTATCCATTCAGTTTATTTGCATAGCCTTCGCAAATCTGAAGTCCATTCTCAGACCTTTTCGACGAGAGCAATAGCGAATGGAATACCTAACATCACTGTATATAAATACATCTAGCAAATACTATGAAAGAGGTTTACAACAAAAAAAACAATGTGTACACTATTATTGTTTTCCTTAAAAAAAAAAAAAACGGTAAAAATCCAGGAATAAATGTTGCCAGCCATTTGCCGTTTTAAAAACGGATATATTGACGTAAAGGAGTGGTATTACGGTCACCAACCCGTAAAAGATAATAACAAAGTAGGGTATAAATTACGGTCGCCTGTATTTTGCTGAGATACGGCTGAGTACAGTATATTTTTACGGAGAATTTTCGTTCAAAATTACGGGACTTTTTTAACAGTGTAGGCAACCAACCGATAATGATAAGGATAATGTCTTAATACCATATTATCGTCATCAAAAGAGATCAAATGCTCTAACTGTTTTAACATGATTAATTGCTTGTGAATAGAAAGACCATAAATAAACAAAAAAGTTATAACCAAACGAACAGCAGCAGCATTTTGATGTAAATGAATCAATGAAAATATGTGCAAATAAAATCATGCATATATAAAATATCTTTTAAGAAGAGAAATAAATTGGTAGTGTCACAGTACTAAATGATATTACAATATCTCTTGAACTTAGAAGCCAGACTCTCTGAATTACTCAGTCATGTAGTGCTCAACTGATGCAGTTGCTAAAGGTTGTGTGAGAACTCCACTTTTAATATGCAGCCAGTGAAAAATGGCTAAATTGGATATTTTATTACGAAAAAATGTAACCCCTGACTTACTCTCCTTCGCACTACCGGCATTCAAACAGGAGATCTGCATCTTGGAAATGGCAAGTAAATTGCAAGACTCGAGTTTACCAACGACAGTTGTATTCTGTCTCCTATGCCAGGTCATTTTAATGCTAACAACCTCTTCGCAAATGGGGATTTCGAATAAAGAATGTCCCAATGAATACCACATGAAATGAAGAATACCAAACCAAACATGAGACAAGGGGCGTGAGAGGCGAAATCTTATAAAAAAGTCTTTGAAAAATTTTATTCGAAGCCTTGTTGATAGTCCGCCGAGACTAAGAAGATCCAGAAGTACTGTAGATTCCAGCACGGTTGTTTAAAGGTTAAAGGTGTCAAGTTTCAGTTCCAGTGTCATTAGAATAGATGCTCACCAAAACGTCAGCTGGGCAAGCCTAACACCCCACTGTAAACCCCCAGTAAACAACTTAAACTTACGGTTCCGGTCTAGGATCGATCTGCTGCCATGCGAATGCTAGGAAAACACGTTATTCTTTACAATTATTGAAGTTTCAATAAACACTTAACTTCAAGCGCTTAAATTTTATGTTTTAATGTTATTATATCTTTTTATGTAAATATCTATACATCTATGCCTATATTATAACATCAGTGAATATGAAAAATAACCTTTAAAGTTATTAGAAATTCCCTATTTAGTTTTTTTTTTTTTTTTTTGATAAATATTAGGCCGTATACTATTCTACTATCACATAAAATCCGCATAATTGCCAGTTAGCGAACTGTAGTTGACCACAAACTCAAAAAATTACCCTATTGCAGCGTTTGTGAATAAGCAGATAAGTATTAACTATGCATTTGTTTTTCCCTTGATATAACTTCTTTATTTAGTTGAAAGTCTTATCAGAATCACCACTGAATATCTATAAAAGAACAGGGGAAAACTGTGGGGTAAAGGAAAATTATTTAAAGCTAAAAACAGGGAAAGGAGTCCCCTAGCCCAACATCACACGAGATAGAAAACATTCCACCAAAACGAAGAGGAAATACTATTAACATAAACATAAATAAACACCCAGAACTTAGAAAAGGACGTGAATAATGGGGAAATTATTATCTTGAAGCAAAACGAAGACAAGAGCACAAGACAGTAGCCGCTGTTCTGATAGGATCCTAGGTTTTATCGTCCTGTACTTTTACTGTAAGGCTTTACGAGATTATGAGTACCGAATTCATAGTAATTAAAACTAAGCTTAGGGAATCTTCACTTTTAAATTTGTAGCGATAGATTCAACAAAATGTCGCAAATATAGCCTTTGCAACTTCGATACAGTATAACATATATTAAGGTTAAAGGATTAATTAGCTAACTTTGAGAACTATTTGTCAGTCCAAGACAAGATTAATTAATCTGAATATCTGAGAGGTAAAAGGGAGCGAGTGACTATATCACACAGTCTTGAAATAATAGCACAGGGGAGTAGACAGAGGCGTCCTTACAAACAGTCTAGCTGGTGGTTAATATAATTATAGGGACCTAATTCAGATGGACTTTCAGTATCAGAGAATAGAGATTCGTTTGGAAGCGTAGACTGGATTACAATGCCGTAGGCCAGACTGCTGAATGCGTTTGACTGACCATAAGCAACAAATATGATTTTCTGGACTCCAACAGTGAGGAAGACAAGTCATCAGTAATCGAGGAATGAAGGATTTCGTTAGCTACGTAGTATATAATAGTGCCGTTCATATGAATGAGGAAAAGGGTGCGAGAACCTACCAAAGACTCAAAACAACACTTTAGCGATGATGAAAACTAATGAAGGTGCCGGTTAGGACGAAGAGGGTACGAAATTCCAGTTTGCGAATCGTGCTGGAATGGCTTTGGTTGGTTCGTGAATAAGAATTATGGGGATCTTCTGGTACAGTTGGCTTCATTAATTCCGGTACACTTCATGGGAAGCTCAGGAGACGTCAGTGTACCGGAATTAATGAAGCCGTCTGTACCAGGAATTCATCAAATATTGTAAAAAGTGAGTCCATGGGAAGAAATTTAATCGCTTTGACAGCCATTTCTAAGATTGCAACATGCAGATCTAATTTTGAATACAAGAAGTTTCTTACGGTTAAAAATATTATTAACACCTTTTTATTGTTACTATTAATTCAATAGGGCAGCTTCCAGGTTTTGAAATAAAACAAATGTCATTAGCCAGACATTACAAATGAAATAAAAAAAAATTACGGATAATTCACATTCATCGATCTGCTCCTCTTGATATTAAGCTTAATTAGGGAACCCTTTAAGGAATTAGAGGTGTGATTCAATGATTTTCTCCTAAAAAGGTCTTATAATGCCATCTAATCAATGGTCGCTTAATATGATGCAAATCACTTCTAACGAGGCGTTCACGTCACTAATGCGAATATTCTCCTTCATTGATAACGATCGTTCAGTTGTTATTAGATTCGTAAATCATTTGCTTTTGTTGTCCATTTAAACAATAAAGAGATGAAGGAGTCAACTGAATAGACGCTAATTACATATCTCATTTCATTAATACACAAAGAACGATGATAAGCAATTTCATTGTGCGATTCAAATATCTTAGTGTGTATTGTCATTCTTTATAGTGAGATCTTTTTCTTTTATAAATTTCGTTTTCTTTAAGGTATATTGTGCATGAATTACCTTTTATATATCTAGATTGTAGATTAGGATTATAATATCAATGTTTTTTTTTTTACTTAATTATAATACCGATTCTATAATATTGATAGTGATAATAATGATACCATGATATTGATAATAATAACAACAACAACAACAATAATAGTAATAATAATAATAATAATAATAATAATAATAATAATAATCTAAAAAAAGAAAAAAAAAACTAGTAAAAAAACATGAACATGAACGGAAATGAAAATGAAAACGAAAATGAAAATGAAAATAAAGGTGAAAATAAACATGAAAAAATGAAAAAAAAATAATAATAGAAATAATGATTAATAATAACGATTATAATAATAATACAAATGATAATGATAACAATGATAATAATAATAATAATAATAGACTGGATGGATAGGATACAACAAAGATTAATGTACGGAATTCGTATGATTTTGAATCTAAAGTTAATATATATATATATATATATATATATATATATATACATATATATATATATATATATATATATATATATATATATATATATATATATATATGTATATATATATATATATATATATATATATTTATATATATACATATATATATATATATATATTTATATATATATATATATATATATATATATATATATATATATATATATATATATGTATATAAAACGTTCGCGAATTGTATTCTCGACATTTAAATTTCCCAACTCCAAAGTCTGGGCCTTTCTGAATGTTTCTGGAAATCCTTCACATGAAGTTCCACTATATTAGGAGCTTATGTAAATATAGAAACAATGTTATTGCGCCTTACATTCCTCTTTGCAAGAAGAATCCAAACATTCTTCTACCCACGCACACATGGAAGTGTGGTCCTAAAACAAACACACATAATATATATATACACGCATGTATACACACACCCACATACTTTAAATACATACACACACACATATATATCTACATTTTAGGCCTTACGTTAACAAATAATAAAAAAAAAATTCAGTGGTAACAGAAAATTGAAGACAACATCTCTTCGGATAAACTGAGTTCCAATTAGATTTCGAAATAAGATTTTTCTTTTTTTTTTATCCTGAAACATAGCTGGAGTTCAGCTTGCCCGGTGAGATGTCGCTTTCGAGTTTTTAGATGCCACTACGATATCTATATCTATATCTATATCTATATATATATATATATATATATATATATATATATATATATATATATATATATATATATATATATATATATATATATATATATATATATATATATATATATATACAGTGGAACATCTACACACGAACGTATCTACATCCGAATTTTCCAACATCTGAAGTAAAATTCGAGCAATTTTTCGACTCTAACCCCTGAATTTTATTTCGACACACGAAGTAAGCAATTTTCGTCGTACCGGTTGTATCCGAATTTTTCGACACGCGAAGTACAATTTTTCCTACTCTATACCCGAATTTTTTTTCGACACCTGAAGTAAACAATACCCGTACGCGTAGATGGTACTCTTAGCTCCGGATGTATTTTTTATTTCCGCCGATAGAAGGCTGCACTTCGACCTTGGAGGGACCCTCAATTAGCGTGGCTTGGGTCATTCCTCTGTTCTCGTCGGCTTCGTGTGGTTGTGACCTGTGCGTTCTGCTATTAACTGTATTTTAATTGGAATTTTTTACGTACATCCTTTTACAGTTTTTTACGTAAAGCATGGGTCCTAAAAGGCTTAGTTTCGCAAGTGGTAGTGGTAGTGGTGAGAAAAGGAAGAAGGAAATGCTTTCTTTAGAAGTAAAGCAAGAGATTATTGAAAAGCATGAGTGAACTTGCAAAAGAATATGGCCGAAATATGTCGACGATCTCGACAATCTTGAAATAGAAAGAAGCCATTAAAGAAGTGAAACCTTCTAAGGGGATCACCATCATTTCAAAACGTCGTAGCCCTGTCATAGAAGAGATAGAACGACTTCTGCTAATCTGGATCCCGGACAGAGAGATTGTTGGCGACACCATCATCGAAACTATAATCTGCGAGAAGGCGCACGCCAACTTCACAGACTTGAAAGAGGCAAGCTCTGGGGGTGATGCTGGGGAGAGTTCAACCGAACCTTTCTCAGACGGTTTCAAGGTATCTCGTGGCTGGTTTGAAAAATTTAAGAAACGGTCCGGGATTCATTCAGTTCTTCGCCACGGAGAGGCTGCTAGTGCGGACACAAAGGCTGCAGCTGACTTTGTGAAGAGCTTTGAAAGGACCGTGCAGGAAGAAGGCTACGTAGAGCGGCAGGTGTTCAATTGTGATGAAACCGGGCTGTTTTGGAAGAAGATACCCAGTCGAACCTACATCACCGCCGAAGAGAAGAAATTGCCTGGGCATAGGCCAATGAAGGATCGGTTGACTCTTGCCCTATGTGCCAACGCTAGCGGGGACTTTAAAGTCAATCCCTTACTGGTTTACCATTCGGAGAACCCTAGGGCCTTTAAGGCACAGAATGTGGATAAGGACCAGCTTCATGTTTTCTGGCGATCCAACTCGAAGGCCTGGGTCACTAGGCAGTTCTTTGTCCAATGGGTTAGCCAAGTTTTCGGTCCTTCTGTGAAGAAGTATCTTCATGAGCAGAAATTGCCTTTAAAGTGCCTGCTATGCCTTGACAATGCACCCGCTCACACCCCCGGACTTGAAGATGATATCTTTGAAGAATTCAAGTTCATAAAGGTGCTGTATCTTCCACCGAATACCACCTCTATCCTCCAGCCCATGGACCAGAAAGTTATCTCGAACTTCAAGAAGCTCTACACCAAGCACCTATTCAAGCAGTGCTTTAATGTCACGCAAAGCACAAACTTAACTTTGCGTGAATTTTGGAAAAGCCACTTTAACATCGTGCACTGCTTGAAGATCATAGATCAGGCTTGGGTGGGATTAACTCGATGTACCCTCAATTCTGCTTGGAAGAAGCTGTGGCCTGGTGCAGTTTCTCCCCGAGATTTCGAGGGTTTTGACCCCGAACCTGTTCCCGTGGTGGGTGCAGCGGAAGACGTAGAGGAAATCGTCTCCCTTGGCAAGTCCATGGGTCTGGAGGTCGACGCAGATGACATCACGGAATTCGTCGCCGAACATCACGACGAACTTACTATAGAGGAGCTCAAGGAACTCCATGCTATGTCTGAGCACAGGAGTGATGACGAGGAAGGGGTCGAGGAGGTAGAACATGTGTTAGGTTCGGCGCAAATAAAAGAGATGTTAGGAAAATATCAAGACGTGGTCGACTTCATCGACAAATACCATCCAAAAAAATTGCAGGTTTGTCGTGTAGTTGCGCAGTTCGATGATGTTTGCCTAACTCATTTTCGAAACATTCTGAAAAGCCGTACCAAACAACTTTCTATCGATAGCTTCTTTAAAAAAACTACGAGGCGAACTCGTGATGAAGAGGAAGGAAGTAGTTCAAAGAAAACGGCAAAGAGTGAAGAAAAAAAAATTCAATCAATTTTAAGTGTAGAGAGTGAAAGTGATTAAAATTAATCATCAAAAAGGAAAAAAGAAAATGTAAAAATAAATATAAAATATAAAAATAAAAAAAAAATAGATAAGCTAGGTTAGGTTAAAGTTCACTTAGTGTAAGTTAGAATAAGTTACGTAGTGTACGTTTATCGTAGTCACCCTCTCTACCTCCTCGCCGCCCGTCCGTCTCCTCTCTGCGTAGCAAGACCGACACCTGTGCTGGACTTTCTAAGGTAAAGTGACACTAAAAACCTGTTTCTTATTTATTATTTCTTGATAATTATTCTTTTTTACATGTCTATTATCTAATTTAGAGTGCATATTGTCATGTGTAATTATGTGTAGTAATTTATTAAGGAGTTATCATAGGTTTTTGGGCTCAACCACGGATTAATCCTATTTCAATGTATTCTTATGGGAAAATTCGTTTCTACATCCGAACATTTTCTACACCCGAAGTCGGTTGTGGAACGGATTAAATTCGTATGTAGAGGTACCACTGTACGTATATATATATATATATATATATATATATATATATATATATATATATATATATATATCATCCTCATCCTCATCCATAGGAATGCGCCTATTGACACATTACTCATTATCTACTTCACTCTTCGTAAT
>NC_090725.1:22195303-22205303 GCF_036898095.1 Palaemon carinicauda | reverse complement strand
GGCAAAATTCATACTTTTACATAGCATATCAAAACTATCAATTGCAGTTTTACCATAGAAAACAATAATAAAGAAATATAAAACATGGGGAAACTGAGTCGGTCTTTAAATACAATTACTCATGGCCATATCATACTGCAAATATTCATACTTGATTTACACTTGCATAACAAGTCGGATCCAAGTTGTATCTAATATACCAAATAAACAATTAAATCACAATATACACCGAATAATTAAGATTCTGAGACAAAGACGAGTTTCACTTTAAAGTTACATATAAAATGTTAAAAATAATTACGCTCTGAAAATATCTTTCTTTCTAAAAAAAATTATTTGTGACCTAGTTTTACCTGATGGAAAATACTCCAGAATGGAGTGCCTACATTATTCCTAATTCACCAAGCAAGTGGATAAAATTTCAAAGCATTAAGTATGATCTGTAGGATAAGTTCCTATCTCTAAAAAATATCGGACGCCATAAATAAAATTAATAGCCGTAAAGGAGTACAGGCTTCGTCATTTTTAATTTGCCAGGCATAGGCCTACTGTTAAAGATAAACAAACCCACGAAAGAAAATAAAGTCTTCCAAAAAAAAAAGAAAAAAAAAGGAGCTTTATACTAAATGCATACTATTAAAAAGGACTTTGATATAAAACACGGCAGGGTAACGAGATTACGATATTCTTAACTTTCTAAGCAAAACTCCCAAAACAAACTTATGAAGAAACTGCTTTCATCTAAAGAATATAGCTATTAATAGCATTAAAGGGCTTTTTTATGTTAACGAACTTCTATGCTACTCCAAATTTGTTACCCAAACGTTTATATTTGCAATGGTAGAGGTTGTCCAGGGCATCACCCACCCGTTGAGATACTACCGCTGGAGAGTTATGGGGTCTTTTGACTGGCCAGACAGTACTACATTGGATCCTTCTCTCTAGTTACGGTTCATTTTCCCTTTGCCTATAAACACACTGAATAGTCTGGCCTATTCTTTACATATTCTCCTCTGTCTTCATACACCTGACAACACAGATTACCAAACAATTCTTCATCACTCCAGGGGTTATTGCACTGTAATTGTTCAGTGGCCATTTTCCTCTTGGTAAGGGTAGAAGAGACGCTTTAGCTATGGTAAGCAGCTCTGCTAGGAGAAGGACGCTCCAAAATCAAACCATTGTTCTCTAGTCTTGGGTAGTGCCACAACCTCTGTACCATGGTCTTCCACTGTCTTGGGTTAGAGTTCTCCTGCTTGAGGGTACACTCAAGCATACTCTCCTATCTTATTTCTCTTCTTCTTGTTTTGTTAAAATTTTTATAGTTTATATAGGAGATATTTATTGTTGTTACTTTTCTTAGAATATTTTTATTCCTTTCCTCACTGAGCTATTATCCCTGTTGGAGCCCCTGGGCTTATAGCATACTGCTTTTCCAACTAGGGTTTTAGCTTAGCAAGTAATAATAATAATAATAATAATAATAATAATAATAATAATGAGAAATGTTTGTCGAATACCTTCTTTGTGAGATACAGCAGGGAGAATATTTCAATAAAAATAGCATAGCACTAAACACCAGAAAGGAACTAGGTAACGTTAATCCTTACACCGGAAGTAAATAACACCTTTCATTAATTTTTAATTAACAAAACGTTGGCAGAAAGGCAAAATATTGAAATTACTGTCTAAAAAGTATCACAAGGCTGAAAAACTTCAGAAGAGCTCGGGAAAACTCAAAGATAAATTCCTATCATATGTGAAGAGTGCTCACATGTCCTAAATTCGTTACAGTGCCTTAAAATGGGGAGGGTAGATGCATAGTGCAAGAGATAATTAATGAAAATAGCATATATATATAAGTATATATATATATATATATACATGTATATATATACAGTATATATATATATATATATATATATATATATATATATATATATATATATATATATATATATGCAGAAGAACCACAGGGAAAATGAAAATACGAAATATACGATTAAGACCTGACTAGTTTCGTGATACTTCTTCAGAGGACTGATTTATTGAGAGAGGTTTCTTTACATTTTATAGGGAGAGTAATGAATGAATGATTTAAAGTTTTCAGGCATCCTGACATCTTTTTATAGGGAGAGTAAACGTACGAACATACATATAGAGGCTTAGAGAACAATGACACTCCCTTACCAGCTACCTGGGCTGAGGTCAGGTGTTTACTGGGCGGAGATCCAACCTCATTAGACACCTGCTAAAAAGGGTCATTTCTGGTGACAGGTAAATTCTTGTTTTTGACTTTCAGTACAGTTTATTTATATGAATAACGGTAGCCTTATCTATATAAATACATAAGCAAAACTATATGTATATGTAAACCACATCAACTTATAAATATATAAAAAGACATATACATATGTATACACAGACAGGCATTCATACACAAACATGCATAATATATACATACATATACATACGTGTACACATACTGGTTTTTTACACATGATTAACATGTATATATATACATATATATACATACATATACATATATATACACATAAACACATACATATATATATACACACATACATATATACATATACATATACATATAAACATATACACACATACTCATACATATACATACATATACATATATACATATAAATGTATATGTATATGTATATATGTATATGTATGTATATGTATGTGTATGCATACATATACATATATACATATACATGTATATGTATATGTATATATGTATATATGTATGTATATGTATGTGTATGTGTATGTGTGTATATGTATATATATGTATATGTATATATGTATGTGTGTGAATATGTATGTATATATATATGTATGTGTATGTGTATATATATGTATATGTGTATATGTATGTATATGTATAAATATATATATATATATATATATATATATATATATATATATATATATATATATATATGTTAATCATGTGTAAAAAAAAATTTATATGTAAGTCTACGTATGTGTCGGTATATGTATACTAGTATGTGTACACGTATGTATATGTCTATGTATATATTATGCATGTTTGTGTATGAATGCCTGTCTGTGTATACATATGTATGTCTTTTTATATATTTATATATGGATATGGTTTACATATACATATAGTTTTGCTTATGTATTTATATAGATAAGGCTACCGCTATTCATATAAATAAACTGTACTGAAAGTCAAAAACAAGAATTTACTTGTCACCAGAAATGACCCTTTTTGGCAGGTGTCTAAATGAGGCTGGATCTCCGCCCAGTAAACACCTGACCTCGGCCCAGGTAGCTGGTAAGGGAGTGTCATTGTTCTCTAAGCCTCTATATGTATGTTCGTACGTTTACTTTACCTATAAAATGTAAAGAAACCTCTCTCAATAAATCAGTCCTCTGAAGAAGTATCACGAAACTAGTCAGGACTTAATCGTAAATTTCGTATTTTCATTTTACCTGTGGTTCTTCTGCATCTGAGCATCACTTTTTCCTGTGATTTTTATGCATATATATATATATATATATATATATATATATGTATATATATATATATATTTATAATAGGCCATATATATTAATACATTAAAGTCTAGATTCTCTTAACGACCTCGGGATCAAAGCCCAAGGCGGAACCGCCCAAAGACTATGATATCGGACCGGCGGGGATTTGAACCCTCGTCCAGGATATCTGTATGCCAGTGACCATACCACTCCGCCACGAAGAAAGATAAAAGTCAATGACAATTCTTCTATACATATACCTGTCAAATTCAGGTTTTCTGTACTTAGAATTGAAATCAACCCATCTTCACCATCGTAGCTAATTGGTAGGTTTGGGACTTGGCATTCGATTAATGATAAATTTTTTTGCGCATTTAAACGTGTTTCTTTTATATTTCAAATAAGCCATATATATCAATACATTAAAGTCTGGATTCTCTTAACGACCTCGGGATCAGAGCCCAAGGCGGAACCGCCCAAAGACTATGATATCGGACCGGCAGGGATTTGAACCCTCGCCCAGGATATCTGTATGCCAGTGACCATACCACTCTGCCACGAAGAAAGATAAAAGTCAATGACAATTCTTCTATACATATACCTGTCAAATTCAAGTTTTCTGTACTTAGAATTGAAATCAACACATCTTCACCATCGTAGTTAATTGGTAGGTTTGGGACTTGGCATTCGATTAATGATAAATTTTTAGCACATTTAAACGTGTTTTTTTCATATTTCAAATAAGCCATATATTAAAGTCTGGATTCTCTTAACGACCTCGGGATCAGAGCCCAAGGCGGAACCGCCCAAAGACTATGATATCGGACCGGCGGGGATTTGAACCCTCGTCCAGGATATCTGTATGCCAGTGACCATACCACTCCGCCACAAAGAAAGATAAAAGTCAATGACAATTCTTCTATACATATACCTGTCAAATTCAGGTTTTCTGTACTTAGAATTGAAATCAACCCATCTTCACCATCGTAGCTAATTGGTAGGTTTGGGACTTGGCATTCGATTAATGATAAATTTTTTGCCCATTTAAACATGTTTCTTTTATATTTCAAATAAGCCATATATATTAATACATTAATGTCTGGATTCTCTTAACGACCTCGGGATCAGAGCCCAAGGCGGAACCGCCCAAAGACTATGATATCGGACCGGCAGGGATTTGAACCCTCGCCCAGGATATCTGTATGCCAGTGACCATACCACTCCGCCACGAAGAAAGATAAAAGTCAATGACAATTCTTCTATACATATACCTGTCAAATTCAGGTTTTCTGTACTTAGAATTGAAATCAACCCATCTTCACCATCGTAGCTAATTGGTAGGTTTGGGACTTGGCATTCGATTAATGATAAATTTTTAGCACATTTAAACGTGTTTCTTTCATATTTCAAATAAGCCATATATTAAAGTCTGGATTCTCTTAACGACCTCGGGATCAGAGCCCAAGGCGGAACTGCCCAAAGACTATGATATCGGACCGGCGGGGATTTGAACCCTCGTCCAGGATATCTGTATGCCAGTGACCATATCACTCCGCCACGAAGAAAGATAAAAGTCAATGACAATTCTTCTATACATATACCTGTCAAATTCAGGTTTTCTGTACTTAGAATTGAAATCAACCCATCTTCACCATCGTAGCTAATTGGTAGGTTTGGGACTTGGCATTCGATTAATGATAAATTTTTAGCACATTTAAACGTGTTTTTTTCATATTTCAAATAAGCCATATATTAAAGTCTGGATTCTCTTAACGACCTCGGGATCAGAGCCCAAGGCGGAACCGCCCAAAGACTATGATATCGGACCGGCGGGGATTTGAACCCTCGTCCAGGATATCTGTATGCCAGTGACCATACCACTCCGCCACAAAGAAAGATAAAAGTCAATGACAATTCTTCTATACATATACCTGTCAAATTCAGGTTTTCTGTACTTAGAATTGAAATCAACCCATCTTCACCATCGTAGCTAATTGGTAGGTTTGGGACTTGGCATTCGATTAATGATAAATTTTTAGCACATTTAAACGTGTTTCTTTCATATTTCAAATAAGCCATATATATTAATACATTAAAGTCTGGATTCTCTTAACGACCTCGGGATCAGAGCCCAAGGCGGAACCGCCCAAAGACTATGATATCGGACCAGCGGGGATTTGAACCCTCGTCCAGGATATCTGTATGCCAGTGACCATACCACTCCGCCACGAAGAAAGATAAAAGTCAATGACAATTCTTCTATACATATACCTGTCAAATTCAGGTTTTCTGTACTTAGAATTGAAATCAACCCATCTTCACCATCGTAGCTAATTGGTAGGTTTGGGACTTGGCATTCGATTAATGATAAATTTTTTGCACATTTAAACGTGTTTCTTTCATATTTCAAATAAGCCATATATTAAAGTCTGGATTCTCTTAACGACCTCGGGATCAGAGCCCAAGGCGGAACCGCCCAAAGACTATGATATCGGACCGGCGGGGATTTGAACCCTCGTCCAGGATATCTGTATGCCAGTGACCATACCACTCTGCCACGAAGAAAGATAAAAGTCAATGACAACTCTTCTATACATATACCTGTCAAATTCTGGTTTTCTGTACTTAGAATTGAAATCAACCCATCTTCACCATCGTAGCTAATTGGTAGGTTTGGGACTTGGCATTCGATTAATGATAAATTTTTTGTACATTTAAACGTGTTTCTTTCATATTTCAAATAATCCATATATTAAAGTCTGGATTCTCTTAACGACCTCGGGATCAGAGCCCAAGGCGGAACCGCCCAAAGACTGTGATATCGGACCGGCGGGGATTTGAACCCTCGTCCAGGATATCTGTATGCCAGTGACCATACCACTCCGCCACGAAGAAAGATAAAAGTCAATGACAATTCTTCTATACATATACCTGTCAAATTCAGGTTTTCTGTACTTAGAATTGAAATCAACCCATCTTCACCATCGTAGCTAATTGGTAGGTTTGGGACTTGGCATTTGATTAATGATTAATTTTTTTTTTTTGCACATTTAAACGTGTTTCTTTCATATTTCAAATAAGCCATATATGTATATATATATATATATATATATATATATATATATTTATATATATATATATATATATATATATATATATATATATATATATATATATATATATATATATATATATATATATATATATATATATATTTTATAGTCTTCGGGCAGTTCCGCCTTGGGCTCTGATCCCATTTCTATTTTTGATGGGTAAATGCTTTTTCTTCTTCGCCCAAGTAGAGATTTCATTAATAATTCTATGCACAATTCTTAAACCATAGCCACTCCCTGCATTTATAGCTTTGTCAACGTCATCTGCTTTACTGTCAAATATTTTCTCCAGTCATTCCTGGCTCTTCATTTGACCTCACTATAAATACTGGAATACTTAGCATGTTCTACCTTGTACTTTTAATTACTTAATTGAAAAATTTCAACAATCAATATCTGTCTTTGTCACATTTGTATTATATCCCACGTATCATTTGACATCCATGGCTTTCTCCTTGTAACTGCATGTCCCAAAACTTCACTACCAACTGACTGATATATGTTCTTAATAACGCACCATTCTTCATTAATTGCCTGCTCTTCTTTTCTTGAAATTTATAAGTCTACAAACCGACTCCTACATACAATTGCAAAAGTTTCTCTGTGCTCTTCTTCTAGAAGCTTAGATATATCAAAGCTAGGTATTCTATCTACCTTTCTGTTGGGTGCTTTCAGTATTAATTTCAGTATGGCAATAAGGAGCTGGTGATCACTACC
Source organism: Palaemon carinicauda (assembly GCF_036898095.1). Taxonomy (NCBI): domain Eukaryota; kingdom Metazoa; phylum Arthropoda; class Malacostraca; order Decapoda; family Palaemonidae; genus Palaemon; species Palaemon carinicauda. Next base: position 22,197,942 of record NC_090725.1, on the reverse strand, counting down.
AATATCTGCACCTCTATAGCTTCTTACATTTCTCAGAGTTTTTCTTCTCTCTTTATTCATGGCAATGTGATCGATTTGATTTTCATAATTGCCACACGATGAAGTCAATGTATCTTTGTTGATGCCTTTGATCCGGAAAAGCATACCTTCAATGACAAGAGTGTTTGGTGAACAAAAACTTATGAAATGTGCTCCATTTTCATATGCAGATACCAAGACCATTGACACTCATCATATTATCAGTGCCTTGCTTATTCCCTCCAACTTTAACATTGAAGTCGCCAATCACAATTTTCATATCTCTCTCTGGGATCTCATCTATTAAACTCTGCAGTTCTTCATAGTATTCATTTTTGCTTTCTTTAATGGATCATTTGTTGGTATATAGCAAACAACAATACTCATATTGCACTGCGTTGATTTGAATTTTACAAGTAACAATCTACTATTTACAGCTCTACACTTAGTTAATGCCTTATTTGCTCTTGGTGTCATCATCATTCCTACCTCTTCTCTTCCAACTCCATCTGCTCTTCCTGAATATATATATATATATATATATATATATATATATATATATATATATATATATATATATATATATTGCTCTGGTCTAATGTTTCCTTACCAAACCCTTTACAATGCATTTCACTTACGGCCAAGATATCCAAATTATATTTCATAAATTCATTCTCCACTTGCTGTAACTTCCCAATCTGATTTATGCTTCTAACATTCCAATTACTAATTTTAAATTTTTCTTTAGTATTTATAAACCAGAAGACTCTTAGCAAACCCACGACACCTGGGACTGGGGGCCATTCTGTCATCTTTTCTTTCCATTGACTGATTAAATCAATAGAGAATTCATTGGCTAGATTCATCAAAGGATAGCCAGTGCCTTGTGGTGCGCAGTTCCTATCTAACTGAGGCAAGTGACCCGTGCCAGTCCATACTGATTCCAGTAAGATCATTCACCAGGCATCAGGAGTAAAAGCCGAAAAGACATCTTGCCTATCACCTTGAACCAAATCTGTAACTCTGCTGCCAGTGACTTAATTGAGATATATGGGGGCATTTCCTCCACACCATAGTTCTCGTTGTTGCACCAAGTTGCTCATCTGCTTATATAACCGTTGGCAAACATGGATTGCCAAGATATACCCCCTAGCACGGTTTATATACTGCCTAAAATGATATATATATATATATATATATATATATATATATATATATATATATATATATATATATATATCATATAATAATGGTCCCAGGTCTGAGCACCCAGAAATATATGTTACACGATCATGGATCACGGGTCTAGGCACCAAAATATATTATATGATATGGCTCTCTGGTCTTGGCACTAACAAAATATATTATACTATGAGTCGTAACTGGGAACCAAACATATAATTTTATATATACTGCGACTGGCAAATTAATCAACCTCTCAAATTCTAAACTCCCTTGTTTGCTTTTACATTAAAACTGTTACACTTTTAACATTAATACACGAATTCTGAGACCGTTAAATAACTCCCAGACAGCAATATATAAAACACTGAATATCCAAAGGTCTCTTAGCACACTCAAAACCAAGCTGGGTAATTACTCCTAAGTATTATTAAAGCGCATTTTCAATTCACTGTGGTCCTTAACAGGAATTGAGCAGAATCTGGTCTTAAATAATGATGATTGGAATAATACACTCTTTACAAAAATAAATATATTCTATATAAATTACAACACTTTGAAAGAATTTACACAATAATAGAATAATTCACTGGGAAAAAAATTAAATCTGAACAAAATTTAGATTGAGACAAAAAATTTTACGATTTGAAAATATATAAGAACTTGACATGAACTATTATATTTGAATAAACCTTAACCTAAGAAAAGAAATAATGTAATGAAAATAATAAAAATACTTGAAACAATTCTGAAAAAATACAATGTTTAAATTTTACTCTTAATGAATAGTAGTTAACAAGATCACTCACCCTAATACAATGAATTTAAAATCACTTGCGTGACACTCGATTTGCTTTGGGCCACAGAGTCACTTATGAGAGGAGACACAAACGTACTGAACACTTTCGACAAATAATACTGGATTACTTGTGGGAGAGAGAGGGAGAGGGGAAGGCTGCTGTTCCAATTCGATCTCTATGTCTCTCAGTCTCTGACTCTAACCCAATCTTGAGTCACCTTATATATGAACTTTGGCTAATTCCAGAAGATTCCATATTATTTGGGAAGCATAGCCTCTGCCTAAGGGCTTCAGAGTTTCAAACTATAAAAATGCAAAGAGGTGAATCAGGGGGGTTTCAGGCAACTCTCAGATACGCATCAACGCACCCAGGAGACGACTTCCAAGCTAGCTCCGCCCACCCATTGTACCCGAAATAAAAAAAAGATAACATCCTGTCACCGGGCATCGCGAAGCTTGGAACGCACGTGTCACTGAACATTCTCTCTCTCAAACATGATGCAATACATCATAAAATATAAAAGAACATTACCTAAGCCCTTGTTCCTATCTTGCAAGAATCCCACAAGACTTTCAAATAGACAATATAAGAGTTCGTAGCAAACATACGCGAAATAAAAAGTCGATTCTTAAGAAATAA
>NC_090725.1:22185303-22192803 GCF_036898095.1 Palaemon carinicauda | reverse complement strand
AGGTCGCTTCCAACCATGCCACCAGAGGCTCAAAATAAGTCGGAACCTAACTGCTAACTGCAGTTCAGGATTTACCTGGCGAGACATCAGTCTCTTACCAGCGAGTTTTCCCCGACTTCCCGGCCCACCAGGTGACACAACTGATAGTAATTCTTTCAAATTACACCTAATGAGTCAATATTGATAAATATCAACACAATATCGTGTTCAAATAGAAATAAATTTCTACCTCATACTTGGGATCAAACTCAGCCCCTTCTAATAAAAGGCCAGGTCGCTTAGAACCATGCCACCAGAGGCTCAAAAGAAGTCGGAACCTAACTGCTAACTGCAGACAAATCCTGAACGGCAGTTAGCAGTTACATTTATAATCATGGCTTTATATATATATATATATATATATATATATATATATATATATATATATATATATATATATATATATATATATTATATCTATCTATATATATATGTATATATATGTATATACATACATATAAATATATATACATATATATATATATATATATATATATATATATATATATATATATATATATATATATATATATATATATATATATATATATATATATATGTGTGTGTGTGTGTGTGTGTGTGTGCGCGCATGTTTATTTTCAATCTATTCTGCATTGTCCTTCTATCGATGTTTTCATGCCTATTTTGAATGTTCTTGTATAGCTTTTCCGCATCAAATATGATGCGTACTATTAAGAGTATTTAATAAATTTATGGAAAAGATTACAACTGTATTATTTGTATGGTTCATAAAAGTTCTTTTGATGATTTTTAAAACCACAATATCTGGTAGGAACTAGTCGTTGGGCCTCCCGAGCCTGATGAATAGTCCGACAATGTACTGTGCATGGATACCTATGAATACCTTTTGTATGTTTATATGGCTTGCGGACTGAATACTGCTCCCATTTTGGTTACTTGATGTTTTGCTCTGCGTTGATATATGTTGAAATACCTCTGAGCCCCATATTATATCTAAATTTAGATACTAACAGAAAATATTTCAATAAATATTTTTCTTACTGTAATATAACTTCCTGAAATGCTTTCAATTATAAAGATCCGGTATAAGCTTAGTTAAGCGGTCAATTATTATTATTATTATTATTATTATTATTATTATTATTATTATTATTATTATTATTATTATTATTATTATTATCATTGTTGTTGTTGTTGTTGTTGTTGTTGTTGTTAGCTAAGCTACTATCCTAGTCGAATAAGCAAGATTATATAAGCCCAAAAGCTCCAACATGGAAAAATAGTCCAGTAAGGAAAAGAAGGAAAAAAAGGGTTCGTGAAGTAATGACAAATTAAAACTAAATATTTCTAGAACAGTACCATCACTAACTGTTAGTTATCCTAACAGTTATGATAACTGACATCTAACGTCGAATTTTATAGGGGTGATTTTAACTGAATTTGGTTTAAAGAACCGAATTGTTCAAGATGAAATCTGACGCAAGAGAACACCTAGGCGATGACGAGGGTAACATGGTCCAGATTCCAAGTTCGCAAACTGCTTCAGTTTAATGACGGTATTTGTATCTCGATACGCCTCTGGTACATCAAATGTATCAAATTTTGCATGTTTAACAGATAATGGCCTATTCTATGCAAATATATATTTTCATAATATCCATGACCTGGATCTTTTAACAATCAATATATTATTTAAGACAATAAATTTCATTTTGTTTGTATTTTAGTTCATATAATTGTTATACTAACTGACAGTCTCACAGTTTGTACTGAGAGCCTCAGGTTTAGGGAATGGTATCAACTTGATAGTGAATATACCGAAAAGATATTCTTATAATGATGCAAAAATATTGCAAGGAAAAACTATCTAAAATTACAACAGAATATTTTCGTTCTATATCTTTTCTGGAATTCACTAATACTTAATTATGTTGATGAGATTGAATTTATGGATAGGAAATAGTTTCAAACTCTCTTGAATAAATTAAGTATGTTCATTCCGCCTCCGTACATTGCAATTCTACTAGGTTTTCTAAAATGGAGGATACTGACCACTAAAACCATCATGGAGCCCATGACTATCTGGAGTCAAAAAGGCGCGACAAATAGAATACAGTAGGACAATCTCAATTAATTATACATCAGGGACCTTGTTATTGTCCGTTAAACAAATTCGGTTTAATGATTCCGGATGATTTTGTGAGAGAAATGAAGCTATCTCATTTGAACGAGTTTGATTTTATGGACCATTTATTATCATTGATATAGGTTTCATTATTTCAATTTCGAAGTGCAAGGGCCTATGACTAATCAACACAGGGGAGTATGTTGGAGGGTGGTGGGGAAATGAACAGAATTTTTTTTAATTACATTAAAATATGCCAGGTTATGATATATATTATGTATAATAGTATATGCACGCACTCCTCCATACCTGAGTTATGCGTCTGGTAATGACACTGTAACGGGCCGAGAGAAGGTTGTGACTCAAATGCAGGATGAAAGCAACTGAGTAAACTTTATTACAGAATATCCGTTTATTCTAGAAGTTTTATTCTAGCTGTTACCAAGTTGTGGAATGATCTTCCTAATCGTGTAGTTGAATCAGTAGAACTTTAAAAGTTCAAAGTTGGAGCAAATGTTTTTATATTGACCAGGCTGACGTGACTCTTTTTATTGTTTATATATGAAATATCTATTTTTGACGTTGCCAATAGTTTATATAGGACATATCTGTTTTGACGATGTTACTGTTTTTAGAATGATATATTGTTCATTTATTCTCATCATTTATTTATTTCCTTATTTCCTTTCCTCACTCGGCTATTTTTCCCTGTTGGAGCCCTTGCGCTTATAGCATCTTGCTTTTCCATCTAGGGTTGTAGCTTGGCTAGTAATAATAATAATAATAATAATAATAATAATAATAATAATAATAATGGGCGGGGCGAGCCGTTGACTACCTGTTTGAGTACTGCACCAATAGCGACGTCGCTAGCATCGGTGGAGAGAAGGAAAGGGGAATGTGGGATAGGAAAAGTGAGAGCTGCAGCGGTTGATAGGGGCCTTCTTTGCATTGCAGAAGGCCGCTTCTAGAAGGGGACCCCACTTCAGGTCCTTTGGCTTGCCCTTGAAGGAGGCGTAGAGGGGAGCAAGAGTGGCGGAAAATAACTGGCAGAAAACGGTGATAATAGTTGATCATGCGCAAGTATTCCTGCAGAGCTTTGACAGTCGAGGGCGTGGGGAAGTTCTGTACAGCTGCTACCTTCTCAGAGAGGGATTGGACTCCTTCAGGAGTGATGCGGTGCCCTTAGAACGATACTTCGTTGGCGCCAAAGGTACACTTGTCGTACCGGACTACAAGGCCGTTTAGTTGCAGGTGGTCGAGCACGATGCGCAGGTGATGGAGGTGTTCCTCTTTTGAGGAAGAGAACACAAGTATGTTGTCCACATAATATACACAGAAGGGGAGGTCCCCTGAGATGCCATCCATGAGACGTTGAAAAGTGGCCCCAGCATTACGAAGGCCAAAACAGGAGTAATTGAAGGTGTATGTACCAAACAGAGTGGTGATGGCAGTCTTGGGGATGTCTTCTGGGTTCATAGGCACCTGATAATACCCCCTCACGAGGTCGAGCATGGAGAAAACCTTCGCTTTGTGCAGGTAGGAGGTCACGTCGGCGATGTTTAGGGGGGGGGGGTAGTGATCCGGTTCTGTTTGCTTGTTCAGGCGCCTGTAATCCGTGCCTGGACGGAGGAAGCCGTCTTTCTTCAGAACGATGTATAAGGGTGACGACCATGGGCTGGAGGCCTTTTGGCAAAGGCCCATTTCCTTGATTTCGGTGAACGTCTGTTTGGCGGCTGCCAATCGTTCCGGTGCCAGACGTCTGAATTTTATGAAGACTGGGGGTCCCGTTGTCTTGATATTGTGATAAATACCGTGCTTGGCAGGAGCCGTGGGCATTTGGCGAAGTTCTGGACAGAAAAATTCTGGGTACGACGTGAGGAGGGGGGCGTAGGCATCCGTGGGTGCGCTGATGTGGAGAGCGAGGCTGGAGCGGGCGGGTTGAAGAGGTGTCGACAAGTACGAGTCTGCGTTGACCAATCGTCGGTGGGCGACATCGACCAGAAGGTTGAAATGAGAGAGGAAATCCGCACTGAGGATTGGCAACGTGACGTCAGCAACGAGAAACTTCCAATTATATTTATTGTTTCCAAACGATAATGTGAGGTTCTAGTAACCGTAGGTGTGTATCGCAGTTCCGTTGGCCGCTTCCAGGTGGACGTCGGTAGACGTAGACAGACTACGTCGTGTCCTGAAGAGTTCCTTTGGCAAAAGAGAACGACAAGCACCCGTTTCTACCAAAAATCGCACGCCCGTTGCTGCATCATGTAAAAAGGAAAGATTAGAAACTTGGGTGGCCACCGCCACGAGCGATGGCCTACTTACATGTTTTTTGGACATTGACAATCCTTGGTATATTTCTTCGTGGGTGCCCCGAATCTGTAGTGGTAGTAGCAAAACTGCGGCCGATGGGAGGCAGTAAGTGGCTGTAGAAGTCGTTGGTTGGGGCACGAGCGAGTGGTGGGTGATGGGTGGCTTTGTCCCCGCTTCGGCACTTCACAGGGTAGGCGTGTTTGTCCTAAGGCATTCACGTCAGCTTCGGTTGAAGTTGAATAGACGTCCTCTTTGTCAGGAGTGGAGGCGTTGATGGAGGTCTTGAATGTCGTGAAGTGGTTGTCCAAAAGGACGTCGGCTTTGGTCTTCAAGTCCTTTATGGGTAAACTATCGATATCGGGTATGGCAGCGTGTATAGGTTCGAGTAAACGGCGTATCCAAAGGGCATGAAGTAGGTTCACCTCGCGAGGAGAGCCGTCTGCGGCAGATTGCAGGCGAGCGATATTGGTCATTTCCCTGAGGGCAAGCGAAGCCCTTTGGTCCCCCAACGGTTGTTGAGAGAGCTGAAAAAGCTTTGCTATACGGGCGGCTGGCGACAGCGAGTACTGCTGCAGAAGGTATGTTTTGAGGGCGTCATACGCTATTGGGGTGTCTCCCTGTTCACAAAGCCAGTCGGATATTTCCGGGAAGGTTTCCTCGGGTATCGCTGCAAAAACATAATCTGGTTTGGTGGTTGAGCGAGTCACGCCCTTGGTGCGGAACTGGACTTCTGCACGCTGAAACCAAGCAAACGCCTCTCCGCTGGCGAACGACGAAAGTTTCAATGTGGTGGCGCCAACTTCCGTAGAGTCCGCCATAGTACCAATGACGGAGGGGCGAGGGGGGGTGTGGAAGGCAGAAGGAGCGAGTAGACTTCCGGGGTCATCAATGTGTCGGGCCAAGAGAAGGTTGAGACTCGAAGGCAGGATGAAAGCAACTGAGTAAATATCATTACAGAACATCCGTTTATATATACATAAACTTCAGGCAAAAAGGGCATACAAAACATAACAGGCCATTTCATGTACAACCGAAAAGCTCACTGGTTACCAGTTAACGGTGAGAAAAACAGGCATGATATTTCAGGTTCCTATCAGTATAAGGGGAGAGCGAAGATACAAGCATAATATATAAAAATAATGAAATGAAATATCATTACTATATATATATATATATATATATATATATATATATATATATATATATATATATATATATATATATATATATATATATACACACACACATATATATATATATATATATATATATATATATATATATATATATATACACACACACACACATATATATATATATATATATATATATATATATATATATATATATATATATATATATATATATATATATATATATACACACACACACACACACACACATATATATATATATATATATATATATTCAAATAAGCCATATATATTTTTGATACATTAATGTCTGGATTCTCTTAACGACCTCGGGATCAGAGCCCCAGGCGAAATCACACAAAGACAAGAGCTTGGCTCCGGCCGGGAATCGAACCCTGGTCGGCAAGCTTGTATAGACAGTGACTAAGCCACTTGGCCACGAAGAAAGATAAAAGTCAATGACAATTCTTCTGTACTTATACCTGTCGAATTCAGGTATTTTGTACTTAGAATTGAAATCAACCCATCTTCACCATCGTAGCTAATTGGTAGTTTGTTACTTGGCATTCAATTAATGATAAATTTTGCACATTTTTACGTGTTTTTCATATTCAAATAAGCCATATATATTTTTGATACATTAATGTCTGGATTCTCTTAACGACCTCGGGATCAGAGCCCCAGGCGAAATCACACAAAGATATGGCTTATTTGAATATGAAAAACACGTAAAAATGTGCAAAATTTATCATTAATTGAATGCCAAGTAACAAACTACCAATTAGCTACGATGGTGAAGATGGGTTGATTTCAATTCTAAGTACAAAATACCTGAATTCGACAGGTATAAGTACAGAAGAATTGTCATTGACTTTTATCTTTCTTCGTGGCCAAGTGGCTTAGTCACTGTCTATACAAGCTTGCCGACCAGGGTTCGATTCCCGGCCGGAGCCAAGCTCTTGTCTTTGTGTGATTTCGCCTGGGGCTCTGATCCCGAGGTAGTTAAGAGAATCCAGACATTAATGTATCAAAAATATATATGGCTTATTTGAATATGAAAAACACGTAAAAATGTGCAAAATTTATCATTAATTGAATGCCAAGTAACAAACTACCAATTAGCTACGATGGTGAAGATGGGTTGATTTCAATTCTAAGTATAAAATACCTGAATTCGACAGGTATAAGTACAGAAGAATTGTCATTGACTTTTATCTTTCTTCGTGGCCAAGTGGCTTAGTCACTGTCTATACAAGCTTGCCGACCAGGGTTCGATTCCCGGCCGGAGCCAAGCTCTTGTCTTTGTGTGATTTCGCCTGGGGCTCTGATCCCGAGGTCGTTAAGAGAATCCAGACATTAATGTCTCAAAAATATATATGGCTTATTTGAATATGAAAAACACGTAAAAATGTGCAAAATTTATCATTAATTGAATGCCAAGTAACAAACTACCAATTAGCTACGATGGTGAAGATGGGTTGATTTCAATTCTAAGTACAAAATACCTGAATTCGACAGGTATAAGTACAGAAGAATTGTCATTGACTTTTATCTTTCTTCGTGGCCAAGTGGCTTAGTCACTGTCTATACAAGCTTGCCGACCAGGGTTCGATTCCCGGCCGGAGCCAAGCTCTTGTCTTTGTGTGATTTCGCCTGGGGCTCTGATCCCGAGGTCGTTAAGAGAATCCAGACATTAATGTATCAAAAATATATATGGCTTATTTGAATATGAAAAACACGTAAAAATGTGCAAAATTTATCATTAATTGAATGCCAAGTAACAAACTACCAATTAGCTACGATGGTGAAGATGGGTTGATTTCAATTCTAAGTACAAAATACCTGAATTCGACAGGTATAAGTACAGAAGAATTGTCATTGACTTTT